>NC_046379.1:2216256-2568756 GCF_011125445.2 Fundulus heteroclitus | reverse complement strand
TAACCAAAGAAACATTTCACCAGCCAGGATGCTGGGAAAATGTTAACCATGCCCTGGAAGCTTTTGGAGCGGTGGTAGAATGCTCCGCAAAAGCCGCTCGTAACAATTAAAACCTTTTCACATTTGGATGTTATACAACGAAAAACTCTACCGTCTCTTGCTGGGAATGTTTTGTGGATCGGCGAAATGGACTGGAAGGAAACCGGTGCGAGCTTTTCCAGCAATTTTACAAGTCAAAAAGTTTGTTGCTTAAAACAGCGACAGAGAAAAAGATTGTCCCTTAAAACTGTTTATTAGGTGGACCGATTTGTCTGTACTCTGCTCCTGCAGTCAGTCAAGAGATAAAAAACACTGATGCACAAATTATTAAACGGATTTGGCATTTTAAGATTACTTTCACTTGTAATTTGTAATTATTTCTATTAAAGCGCTGCAGTTGCTCTCAAACTGAGGACACGACTGATAAATGTCCAGATTTTCATGCGTTTATCCTGGAAAAACAGCCAAAGCTGTCAGGAGCCAAAGCATGACCTAATGATAAGTTTGTACACCCTCAGACCAACACTTCTTGGTCGTCTTGGTAATTTTCATTAATCTGTGGAGTCACCTGGAGAGGCACAGCGCTCTCCAGGTGACTCCACAGATTTCCTCTCAGATTTCGTTCTGGACTTTGACTAGGCCGTGCCGGGAATTGAAGTTACTTCTGGTGTCATTTGTTTCTGAGGGTTGTTTTTCGTGCCTAAACGCTCAGAAAAAACACAGCTTACCCTTTGTGCTAAAGTTACCTTCTGCAATCGTGGCCTAAAGTTGCAGTTTGACTTCATCTAACTTCGTCAGATCTTGATTTCCTGAAATGTACGAACAACACAATAATTTTACATGACTTCACCACATGTGACGGCATAACAGGATAAAGATTCAGCCTTATGAAGAGATTTTTAGCCCATTTTTTGTCTGGCTACAAAAACAACTTGACTTCATTATGTTTGGTAACAAGAGGTTGTGTTGGATCCAGCAGGAATCCAGCAGGTTCAGAGAAGTCATCCGGTTACCTTCGCCTTAACTCCTGAAACACAACAGAAACAACACCTGCCCAGGTGATGTCATGCTCTCTCTGATATCCCATACTCGCCTGAAGACACGGTTCGCCACTGATCCCCACTTTCTCCACCTTTCCCTGCGTGTCCTGTAACCAAACACGTTCTGCTCAGAATTAAACCGAATATGACCCGTGTCACATTTAAAGGAGAAGGAAGAACTTTATGTACTGTAAGGTATATAAGGTAAAGAAGTACTTTATGTACCTTACATGCCGTAGAAAAACAGCAGCTCACAGCTAAAGCTATTTTGTCTCATCGCTGCTCCATTGTTTCAAAACTGTAAAGTTGTTTTGTTTCTGCACCTCACAGAGAAAGTGAGAAAAATTAGAGAAATTCAGGTTGAACGAGTCAAGCGCAGCTGCTGTTTTGGATACGGGCAGCGTGGCCCCACTGTGGAGGGGCTCCAGGAACGGTCAGAACCTACAGAGAACGTTTTCTGTCAGAGGATGAACAACGTGTCAGTGGACGGGGAGGTTGAGACCCCCTGTAGTGTGATCAGAGAAATTATTGTAGGAAAATAAGGCTGCATGTCAGGAAGTGTTTAGGTGATGACTGGGATCGGCATTCAAAGGAAGATCCACCCTCCTGCTCTCCGCTCAGACATTGTTCCTTCATGTCATAAACTCCAATACCTTCTGATTATCAGCCTTCTCCTCTGGTGCTGTAAACACCATCCTTCTCCACTCTCTACCATCCCAGCTGGATCGCCGGTCCTTTTGCAACACGACCTCCTTTTCAAATCCACATTTAACGTACTTCCTCCTACCCATCAGCAGTCCTGCATCATGTTTGGGTCGAGCCAGCACATCTCTGCCAGTATCCATGTGTTGCCTCTCTTCTGGAACCGGGATAGATGAGCCTGTGTTTGTTTATCTGATATTCTAAGTAATTTCCCTCTGGGATTATTAAAGTATGTCTGATTCTGATTCTGACCAGGTGCTAAACTAAAGAGCTGCATGTTGTTTTCTGGCATCTTAACTGTATTTCATTTCAACTAAATCAACATCTTACACACCCAGACTAGTCGGGCCGAAACTTTATTATTCTAAAATTGACAAAGTGTTTTTGAAACCTGGTTTGAGACACGTGAAAATTAATTTGTGAAACACTACAGGAGTAAATTTCCTGCTTTTCTAGCATCAAGAAAACAACAGACTAAGACAAATCTGAAAACTGGACTGAATCGTTACACAATGATTACAGACTTCTTCTAAACATGGTTTGTTTTTGCTGAACTTGGACAAACTTGGTTTATCCAAAATCATTTTTTTTTTCTCTCAATCTCAACATCAGGAGGGATTCAGTGAGTAATGAAGAAATGCCATTGCTCAGGTAACACAGGTGTGATCCGTGCACCAAAGCTTTCACTGTCCTCAATGTATCCAAATCAAAATGTGTAAAGTGAAAAAACGTTGTCAAAGCTTAACTTGCCTCTGTGATCCGAGGTCGTGTTCTTGCAGCGGTCTCGTCTTTGATTTGGGAGCACAGCACCACCGCTGGCGAGCGTGACAGCACCGCACACCAACACCGCTCACACTCCTGCAGGAACAACACAACCCGAGCAGCGGGGCGCAGGAAAGGAGCAGCTGCGAGTTTCTCTCATCAGTCCAGATTCAAGGCGAAACAGGGACTCTGGGAAACAGACACAGATGCACGGAGCTGAGCCGAACACAGGCTGGAAGAAGAAGGAAGGTGAAGCCTTTCACATAGGAAACAAGTGGCGATATAAAGCTGCTGTCTTTAAATCAAGCTGTAAGTTACCTGAACACAATGTTAGATCTCAAGCCAGGTTCACTAAAATGAGAAGAACCAACATGACCTTCATGACCTTCATGGCTGTCTTTCTGCAGGCCGTGCAGAACCACAGGATTATCGAAAGCAGTGTTTAAAATGTTGTTTGGCAGCCTCAGAATTTGTTTTGTCTATTTTGTGTAAATTCATTGTTTGACTAGTTTTGCACACAGAAACTCAGCTTAACCCAGAAGGTTTGTTTAAGTAAATCAGCTTCATTTAAGCAATCCGTTTCTGCCATGATCCAAAGTTGAGGCCATCCAGACATCCAGAATAGGAGCAATTGTCATGTTTGTCATCTAAATGGAGATGTCCAGGACCACAGAGACCTAATCGAGTTCCTGGAGAGTTGAAACAACGTTGAAACATAAAGAAAGGCATTTTGTTTCCTTCTGCTGAGGCGGTTGTCTCTTGAACCCAGAGGTAGCTCTTCAGACCAGCTCTTATCCCCTTTCCTACTTTTTCTTGATTTAAGGTTAGGTATTAGCAATGTTTTAGGCCATAAAATCTATTTCCTTTAAGTTTATAAGAACCCAGTAGGTTCCAGTTATTTTGCTTCTTATTAAGCTTTATTCTTTCAGCAGGTAAAGTTCATGTAGTTTAACTAAGTGGTGGCACAGCTAAACAAAAGTTAGCTTTACAAACTCAAAACTATTAGCTTCACAGCCGTTAAACCACTGCTAAATAAGGAAACTTGAGGAAGCTAATGCTAGCTGCTAACAGATAGCCACTTAGTCTGCGTCACACGTCTTCAGACAAAGGGCACCTGACGAACGTGCACAGTGCTGCATGTTTGAAGGAAGAGCTGTTGTAGTTCAGTAAAAAAATGACTTTTATACTTTAACTTTCACACGACAGTTGAAGCTTATGAGAAGAATATTCTATCCATCTCTGCCCAGACCGCAGCATTTAGGAAACACGGTGGCAACACTGCTGGAAGCCTGGAACCAAGTCCTGAGTATTCCCAGACCATCATTCTTTAACAAAGGTGAAACTTATAGTTATCAAAACCCAATAAAATGGATGCAAAAATGTTTTAACCTTAGCTTGAATGATAATGCAATGAATTAAACGTTAGCCCTGCTATTATCTAGTATCGCATTATCGCAACTGTGCCCACCACTAGTTTAGCTCCGCTATATGATGATGAAGATTCATTATTTTCTTTTCTGTTACATTTTTGTCTGACTTAAACGAGACACAGGTTGGCAGGACACAAATGAGCCAAACCTGAGGAAATTCACCTGCCCAGACTTTTTCAGACGTGCATAAACATTCACTCTGTCAGCAGTTATAGCCTCTCCTCAGGGCGATGCCTGAGCTCACTTTCTCCTTCCACCTCTTGGGTTCTCTCTTGTTCTCATCGTGAGAATGAGAAAGAAATAGACCACTGCACATTTAAGAAAAGCATGGCCATGATTATGTCACAATGAATTACTGCTTGATTAGTTCAAATTAAACAGGAAGGAGTAGAAACTAGCAATCCAGAGATAGCATAAATGGATTTAAATATCGAAATGGCTCTAACTTGTACTGTCCCTGCAGAGATTTAACCACATTATTATTTATCTTGCATTTTCAGATATTTAATTAGCTTGTCAAAGTTTGCATGATTAGTAGCAACAAAGCCTCTTTACCGTTTTTGCAGGTAATCATGACAAAAGGTCATAATTTAAATATGTTACAAAACAATGTCCTATGACTGCAAAGCTTTCTAGATCATCTTTTTATAGTTTGTATGTGTAGTTTGCATTTGTTCCAGTTCTTAGACAAATGAAATTCAGCTGTTATTCTTTCCCAAATACTTTACCAGCATTTCCAGTAAAACCTTGAGAACTCCCACCCTAAGGCTCCAGTAACATTTAACCAGTCAGAGCTAAACATTTACTTCTACAGCAGACCAAACATTAACAGATCAGCACCTGGGGCTGAGCCACTATGCACTTCCTGACTGTATGTTAATAAGTTATTCAGGTGCATGCATGTGCACAAACACAAAGCCAGGACGGCTGCAGCCTGCAGGAGGCAGCCTGAAAAAGAGAACAGGTGGTGGGAACCAAAGTGAAGACAAGACAGTCCAGCAGCCGCTCTCCTCTAACAGCTGAACTTCAGGGGGGGTTTACCTCCGCCGCTGCTGCAAGAAACATCTGACGTTCTCTGAGACAAGCATGTTCCAGTCAAGAAAAGATGCTTTAACAGGTTACCAGACACTGAATGTGTTCAGACAATTTCTCTCAGTGACGGGAATGTTGCTGCTTCAAGAAGGTTTAATTTAGGTTTTTTTTTCCCTGAATATTTTTATAATTCTGACTTTAATTGGAGCTCTTTAAAATGGGGGGAAATTATTATTCTATGAGCAATGTTATGTTTTCTGACTTTGCTAAAGTCTGTAAATTAGGTTAATTTCAAAGAGCATTTTCCTCCTCAACCAAGAAAAACAGTATGTTTTTGTCGTTATTTTCTATAATTGTGTCATGTGTTGTGCAACTATAGGTTTAACTGTGAATAATTATTAATAGGTGCCAAAGGTACCACCTGATTATGAGGAAATAATTGCCAAACAGTTCTCAGTCTCTGTCAATTATTGTTTAACGCTTACCTGCCAGGTGAGGTGTGTTATTATACGTGAAGGAGTGAATTCACACACTGGTGTTCTCAAACAGCGAGTACTGCACACAAATACTGAATAAGCATAACTTCTTTCTAAAATACAAGAATATTTTAACCAAATACTTCAACAAGAAAATCTTTAACAAGGCTAGTAGCATTCATTTAAACTATATAAGTCAAATGAAAATGAGCAAAAATGATAAATGAGGAAAAAAAGAAACAAAAAACAAATACATCGATGCAGGGATATCACAGCAAATTTTCTTTTGAAGAATAGGGATTAAGGTCAAATTAGTTTTAAAATTAATAAAGAAACACAATTGGTTCGTGGTAAAAAAAATAAAAATAAATAAACTACCATACTTTATGGACTATAAGGCGCACTTAAAATCCTTAAATTATCTCAGAAATTGATTATCTATGATCACTGTTGTGCTTTCTGACTGATTTTATGTTACAATGCGCTCAAAAATCTTTTAAAACTTTGGTTAGCAACAAAGCCGCTCCACTCAGTGAATATTAGGAGCATTACGGTACACTGTGTGACTACCTGATAGGACCCCTGAGCTGTCTACCAGACTGCCTGACTGTAATGTCTAAACTAGAAGTGCATTCATGTAAGGCAGCCTGGAGTACGTGCTAGCAGCAATAAACCTAGTAAGTTAATTCCATATAAAAGTCACGTTTATGTTGGCCTTATGGTAGAAACAGGGCAGTGTAGTCCAGCTACTCTGTCCTCCCCACAGAGACGGACAGAGAGCTGTGGACGTGAAGGGGTGATGTTACACACTTGGGAAGAATATTTATTGCGCCTTATAGTCCAGTGCGCCTTATGGTCTGAAAAATATGTTCACAGTGCAAAGTCGCATGGAAAATAAATCATATTTTAATGTATTAAAGCAGCCATCATGAATGCCGAAGTCGGGTACCATCCTGGTGTACCAACTTTATGACTCATAACACCGACTTTAGGGGCCATTCCAGTTAGATTTTCCAACCCGGAGGTCGATAATTCGGACTACGGAGGACAAATGGAACGCACTGATGACTTGGCTGACAGCAGCAGCCACAATAACATCACATCCAGAGTTAGCAACTCAGCCAACAAGAAAGATGAGAGTCCCAGAAGTACTTCTAAAGACATTTAATAAAAATAATAACATGTCCAGGAACATTGGTGGCTCACTACACCTGATTGTTGCACAAACTGCAGCGAACTGTGTGATAAACAGCAGAACCAATGGAGGCTATTATCTTAGCATTGGCATAGTTTTTAGGTTTAGCATTAGGGATGAGGTATTCAATTCAATTCAATTTTATTTATATAGCGCCAATTCATGAAACATGTCATCTCGAGGCACTTTACAAAGTCAAAATCAATCATATGATACGGGTAGACACAATTTAGCACATTGGCTGTGATCCAGCAACACAAAGTAGTTCACAACACTGGGGTGGAGAAAAACAACTGTTTTAAAATGTTTTAAACAGAAAAGTCTGAAAAGTGTGTCCTGCATTTCACAAGCTTTGAACATCTAGAGACTTTCTTTTGTTTCTCGGCTTTCTTTCCAGCGTATCTCCATCTCAGTCAGACTGGATGGGGGGTCAAGGTCTTTAAGTCTTGCCACAGATTCTTAATTAGCTTGTTGTCTGGACATTGATCTGTTATCCATAAACTCTGAACAACTTCGGTGTCCTTCTGAAGAAAAGCATCCCTACAGCATGATGATGCCACGCCTATGTTTCATAGTAGGGGTGGTGTGCTCAAGGTGAATTAATACCACACAACCTGCTTTGCATACAGGTCAGAAAATTACATTTTAGTTGTAGAACCTGATCATGCTGTAAACTGGAGCAGAACTTCCTCCCTGACCCGTCTGCTGGGTTCCCTGCTCTCCATGATGCTGGTTGTTCTCTAAAGAACCTCTGAGGCCAGGAACAGATAACTTTGACCTCTAAATCCCGTGTATTTTGGAAAACAACACATTATCCTCCTTCCACTTCACAGTTTTGCCTCATTTTGTTTTGCTCTATTTTCCCCAGGCTGTCTGATCTGATGAACACCTAACAGTCAGAGAACCCGGATCATTACCACCAATATTTGGACTGATCCAACCATGTTTTCGTCTTTGTTGGGAATGCATTCAGGATTGCAAGAAAAACATTAATATTTACCTTGTTTGTATATTCTACTGAAAATATCCCTATTAAGAGCAAAGTGGGACTGTATCTAAATTCTTTGTTGTATGAAGCAACTTGGCGATTAAATACGTTAAGGTGTCTTGTAAAAAAAAAGGCAGGAAAGTTCAAGCCTGATGTTTGTGTTTGCAAGTCATACAGTGTAGGTAAGATTATTTTGACCAAAAGTTGGATAAAATTAATATTTATTGGGTTTTCTTTACACCTGTGGGATATTTCAATGCTCTGATGGACAGAAAACTCACTAATTCCTACTTGAAAGATGAGCCAAGTTCTGAAAGTCAACCGACTTTTCCATCTTCACTCCCAATATCACCTTGAAGGCAAAGCAGCCGTTCAGACTCCTGCGGACCCAAAACATATTATCAATTAGCTAATCCAAAGTTGTGGGACGTCATGGCTATTATTTCTGTCTTAGCTTCATTAATCCACATTTTCCCATCGTCCCTCTCTCCTTAATCATCATTTCTGCTTTTGCCAGCACGGCCTCTGGTGGCGGGATGCAACGAGGGTCACAGCGCGCTGCCCCAGCACCCAGAGGGGCGCAGAGTCACCTACACATACACAGAAAATACGAAAGATAGAACCGCTCAATCCATCTCAATTACAGCGTTTTGGACTCGTATGATTATATTCCGCTCGCTCGGACGGGTCAACACTAAACTGTAACGTGTACACTCATCTGTGGCATCCGGTGGACGCAATTCATCTTGCACTGGACCCTCGAGTGGATCTCTGATCTGTGAAGAAACGAGAATCTGGGATCAGATGGGATGCAGAAAAAAAGTCTAACTGGTGGTGGGGGGGGGGGATAAACATTCAGGCAATTGAGAGGTGTTGAAAGAAGTGCAGACAATATGAAACTGTCTTAGCGCGGCTCGATCCAGGTGGGTGATTGGTTGGAACGTGCTCATTGTTCCAGCAGATCTGAGCTCTTTGCGTTATTTGAATACCAAATGGTTCCAATTGCTGCCTGCGGAGGGGGTGGGGGACAGCAACAGAGCAAGGCTGATACACAATGGAAACTGGAGAGGCTAATCTGATGGAAATCTTGAAATGTTCCTTTCCCTGCCCGCTGCATGCAAGCTTGCTTTTCTGTCTGCCTCTCAGGTAGTTCCTTGGTAATCCTTCAGAGAGAAAGAAAACCGAACGAACGAGTGAAAGGTGGGAGGGATAAAAAGGGAGGGGGGGGGTCAGCATTGTTAGCGTTAGATGAGAAATAAAGCGTCGGGTTTGATGATGAAAACTTCAGAAGCTGCTCATCCTCTTTGTGTTTCGACAGAGCAGCACATTGTATCGTCCAAGCATACGGATCCCGTTCATATAAAAGCCATTTTATCCCTCCACTGCAGATCTGTTGTTGGGGGGGGGGGGGGGGGGGGGGGGTAGGTTTGCTGCTGCAGAGCAAAGCAGAGAAAAAGCCTTTAGCATTGTGACGGAGCAGATGTTAAGAGTAATGACAGTGGAGATTACCCAATAATTGTTGCAGCGTAAATCAAACCAAAACGGCAGGAGAAGGACAGGAGGAGGAGGGGTGGAACAAAGATGGATGGAAACAAACAAAAAGCACCCTGTTGTCATGAATCAGAGCAGAGGACCCAGAATTCAACTAGACCAGCAGAGGTTCGGTAAAATAATATTTATTAACAAAGTCCAAAAACCAAAAAGGGCAGAGAAACAAACAGTCCAGTTGGGCAGGCAAGGCAGGAACAGACAGGAACAGGGTGGCTCAGATCTCTGGGGAACAAGGGGTCAAAAATCCAAAAGCAAACCAATAAACAAACTTGCAGGAGGAGACTCACCTATACTCAAACAGACGACCTGGCACTGATGTCTGGTCTCAACAGTTTATATGGAGGTGGAAGCAGGTGAAACCGGTGAGAAGTGATTGCAGCAGGGGTGGAGTAAGGCAGGTGTGCAGAGTAAGTAATTAGACCAGACATCAGTGCTGAGGCTCAAAACAAGAACAGACAAATATAAATAGCTGACAAGACAAGTGGACAGAAACAAACTACACACACGATCTAATAAAGAACAAAACAACCCTGAAGTACAAACCTAAAACAGAAAATAAAGCTAAGACTAAAACTGATGACAAAACAGGATAAACTAACAGTAAACAAGAACCTAGACAAGACAAAACTCAAAGCAACCAGAGAACCTAAGGAAGGAGGGCAAAATACCTTAAACATAAACCAGAACGTGACACCTGTAGTTCATAAAAAACCTTTGCAGCTGCATTTTATTTTTGTTTTTTATTTTGCAAACAGACTAACTTCTCGGTCATACTCTACATTACAGGAAGTGGAAACTTCCCTTTTGTGGATGATGATGGTGGTGGTGGTGGGACAGTATGGCTGCTAGTGTCTATTTTTCTGCGCTGTGATGCAAGCTGCTGCCTGCACCTCTAGGCCAAAGATGCAGCATGAAGGGCTCCCTGCATGTGAAAGCCTGATGACACGCTTCCCCCAAACACCAACAGCACTCAGAGTTCACCAAAGCCTGCGAGGAGCCACACACCAGGAGCCCACGCTCCGCAGCAAGGTGCTCCTGCAAAGTCTGTTTGTATCCCCCTCCATTACTCTGTTGTTGCCGTGATTGTGTAATAAACTTTATTCAGTTAAGCGTGAATTATTGTTAATTGAACTAAAAAGTAATTTTCTTAATTGAACCAGAGAGGGGAGGGGCAGATTAACGACGTGGAGGAACGACTCGTCCTCGCTCCCACTCCCCCACCTTCTTCACAGTTTTATCTTGTCTCATTCTTTTCCCCATTACATTTCTCTTCCCATCCTGCAATAAAGGATCTGTGATCTGTTTAGTTCCCTGTAAAGACCGAAAATAAAGAAAAGCACTTTCTGAAGAGTCTGGCTGCTTGTGTGCTTTTTCGAAATGGATGTCAAGTATTTTAAATGTTCTAAAAACTGCGAGTACTCATCATTAGTCCATCAAAGTTCTGTTTATGTGTCCTTAATATTATTATACTAAAATACAAACCTGGTGAGAAGTTTACTTAAAATTATCGTAGGTACGAAAACCATAAAATATATGCAAAACTATGGAGACAAACTCAAATTACAGAGAAAAGCCTTTGTAGCCATCAACAAGCTTCTGATATTTAACCTTGCAGAGTTTGGTAGAGTTTATTAAAACTGTTTTTTTGTTTGTTTTTTTGGCTTAGACATTTTAACAGATTTTTGAGCACTTGTACCACATAAAATAAGTCAGTAAAAGCACAACGGTAATCACATCTAAGGCACACCATCAATTTTTGAGAAGATTTAAGGATTTTAAGCGTGCCTTATAGTCCAACAGGACAAAATATGGTACATCCAAATTCTTCAACTCCGCCGCAAATTAGCAACGAAAGGTTGAAACTTGGACACAATTAGGTGTTTGACATGTCAACGATCCAGCACATAAAAAATGTGTTTGCAAATGTATAGAGCAGGCTAAAGTCAGCCTTCTGTGCCGATCCTGACCTCAAACCTAATGAAAACGTAGAGACTATGCTGGTCAAGAAACAATTTAAGTAAACTGAACCAAGTCTGATATGAAGAGGGGTCAGATGATGCCAGGAGTTTGTTGATGACTTAAGAAAGTTTGAAATTTCTCTATGAGTTGCTAAATGACAGCCAAATATCAGAAGGAGTGTATGTATGTATGCATTGGCATGGATGCATTTACACTGTGCACCAAATTCTGTTGTCTAAAAGTCTATGAGGTTGTTTGTTGTACTAGGATTCCACTGAAGAGCAGCTCAAATCCCATGAGGGATTTCAAATTAATATAACGCTCAATATTCCCCAAAGATGTTGCCTTTCGGTCATCAATCCGTCGCAGAATATCCGCGCTGCAATAAAGTGCACCTGCAAGATTTTAATATTATTACTAATTCATTATTTCACAGCAGATAATCTAACAGTATTAAAAGCAGAGCAGGAAGTAACATTTCAGGTAGCGGTCTCATTCCAGTGAGTCCATGCAGACCCACCAGGGTAAGAGCTGCTGGTCGCCAGCCTAGCCAAATATTATCCCATGCAGAACAGAATCACCACCCCGCGCGGCCGTTATTGGCTGGATGGGAGGAAGTGATGTATATTGACTTTTGTGTCTCGCTGACTCTGCTGACAAAAAAAAAAAAAAAAGGGAGCAAACCACTTCCAGCTGCTAAAACTAGAGCAAACAGCCACATTCTGCAGAACATGATTCATCTGCATTTCGTTCCCCCAAATTAGATTTTCCATTCAGTGCTTCTGCTTCTCAACAATTGTGAGTCACCCGGCAGTAAAAGTAGCTACACGACACTCAAAAGTGTATCATCACAGTAATACACCTCTGAAATGATTTGTACGTTATGTGTAATGTAAGCAAATGAGGCCTGCAAATGACACGGCTGCCGGTGTTAATGGCATTCATGCACACAATAAAACAAACATTATCCATCTATTCCTGACGATTCCTCCGCATTAACTCATGACCTCAGCAACATAAACGCTCGTGTCAATTTAGGCCCTTCTCCACTGTTTGCCTTTCTGCAAAGTCTGAGCCATCCAGCGCCGTCAGTCAGGGGGAGACGGCGGGTTGGGGAGGAGACGGAGGAGGAGACGGAGGAGGGGACGGAGGAGGGGACCAGGAGAGTGCCATTACCAGTGTTCTGGACCCGTGTCTTCCCAGGGTGAATAATTATGTCTGACATGCCGTGAATAGAGGAGGACATTATCGCAGTGATCCTCTGTACCCCCTCAGTGTCTTCCCCTTGCACACACTCATGCACACACACATTAGGGCCCCTCTGAATGATTTAGGGGGTCTCTTAATAATGCAGGGGCTCCTGGAGCTAATTAGGTAAGTAGCAGAGGGCGCCGACTGGGACGCCTTGGTTCGCCGATACAAGCTGTAAAGGAATGAAGCTTCAACTGCAAACACAGACTTTGGGTTTCGCTTCAGATATGCAACCATTCTCTGACCTCTCCCATACTTCCTTTTTACGCAACTATTATATTTTGGAGCTATAAAATCTATCAACAATGCAAGCTTAAAACACAAATAAAACATAATAACCAGGTAAATGATTGTCTTTCCATCTGGATCTACAGGAACAGTTTTTAAAAAAATATTCTTTTTGAATAGGAATGTGTCCGACTGAAGAGCGTCCTCTTATTGGTGACACAGAACAAAGATGAAGTGAGCACATTTTGCTACAAAGAACCCAGGAAACGTGCGTGAGCTCCATGGAGGTAAATAACGAAAGAGGCTAGATTTCCCCTCATCCTCCCAAACAGTTTATCCTCTGGAAACATTTTGGCCCACATGGTTAGAAAACTATCGGGATCTTATTTCATACCATGCTTTGATGGATCGCTCAAGCAGGGAGTTAACAGCCAGACCGTCAAGGGGACTCCAGGTGTGGTTTGTGAGCATAAAGTTTATCAGGTAAGGAAATGTTTTCTTTGTCATCACAAAAACAAACAGTTACCCCAACATAACTGATCTCTCTCTCCAAAGAGTCCTGCAGCATGTTTTAGGTTAATTATTTTACCACTGAGCCAATTGAAGGAGAGTGTTTCACTGCAGCTGAAATCTGGTGGTATATCAGTATTTTAACCTCGGTTCAGTCCACCACATGTGTAGCATTCATTGGAAATATAATTTTTAGAGCCAAATATGATGTTTTGATGACACTAACTGCAGAATTTGAGCAAAGGTAGAGACTGTGTCCTCTAAACAATGTTTCCATATTTGCGTTGTAGTTATACCCATTAACTGAAACACAGACATATCTGGGAAACGAGAGAAACTTGAACATTTTCTTTGCTTCTAACTATTATGTAGTGTTAACTGCAGTGACTGAGGGGACAAGAGTCGGGAGGAACATGCAGACGCATACCTGTGCTCATCAAAGTAGCAATGCAGGTCAGAACCAGAGCAGAGATTGCAAGTTGTCTATGAATGCAGTCAGAAATGATGACGTTTGAATCCTTGTTTTTGTCCAAAAAACAGGTATTCCAGACTGTGAACAAATGTCACTGGAAGGGCAGATTCACGACAAGGTGCTTTAAAGGCCCTCCATAGGGTGCCGGTTTCCTTGGTCTCCAAACTATTGCACTCAGACAAAATGTCTCTTGAGTTGCTCCTCCTCACTCAATATATCAGCATAGAAGTCTTAGCTTTACGGACTCCAATGCAAGCTTCAACCGTCATTAGCTCTGTCTTGAGTGGATGCTTTAAGACATTTCCCAATCACAATAAAGAAAGTGAACATACCTATCATGAGCTACCCGCCACAATATCATATTCTACATCCCCATAACGGTTACTTCTATGATCCATATGGTTACATATGGATCAATAATAAACAATTATAACTATGATCCATATGGTTACATATGGATCATAGTTATAATTGTTTGTGTTTCATTATAAATCATGATGCAAAGTATACTTTATATTCTGTGTATTTTCCTAATCAATGGCTTTGATTTGCAGGAGTTGTAGGTGGAGTAGAGGAAATTAATCTATAAGCTTTTCAGCAGAAAGTCTCACAAAGGATGTAAAAAAAAAAAAAAAGAAAAAACAGGGAGGTTTGTGCTCCAGGAAAATCAATAGAGAGTCATTATCTTGAGAGGAAACAAGTGGAGAGTCAAGGTGGGCCTTGTCACGTGTGCGAGCGGAGTCTGGCTCTCTCTGGCGCCATAGCTGTCAGCCTTGTAAGTACAGCGTCAGGGTGATTAGGCAGCAGCAGGGGCCAGACAGAGCTCAGTCGACCTCCAGACAAGCCATCCTGAGAGGCACTGCCTTAACCAGTCCAGGGTCAGGACCACCTTGTCCGCCTCCCTGCTTGCAAGATTTGCACTTTTGCTGCACAAAAAGGGATCTTCTGCTCTGAGCCGCTGAAACGCTGCACAGCTGATTTACGGCGCCTTCGGGCTGCAAGGCATTATATTTTAAAGGGCTCGCTCACACAAATTAGAGAAAAAACAGTGCTCTGTAGCCATAAAGTTGATTTACCTGCCAGCATTTTTTTTTTCAACACCTAGGTTAAAAACAGGAAATAAAAAAGCAAACAATTAGGACGACTAAAAAAACCTAAATATGAGCAAAGAAAGGCTTAGGATGAAATACTGCACAGAAATAGTGATGCTGTTAGTTTGGCCGGAGGACGCACGTGTTACTTAAATTAAAATTAAATTCCATAAATAAATGATGATGATAAAAAGTTGGTTCTGAGAGTTATAGATTTAAAATACTGTTAATGTAGCACAGTTGATGGCTTCAACAATGACAATAAATTAATAGGCATGGTAAGCAACTAATTAAAAGTCAATATGAGGCCCAGTTAAACGTTAGATAAACAACAAAAAATTAACTTAAAATTAGGTTTGATTAGGAATTAATCATCTTACTAAGCAGCCATGCTTTAAAAGACTAAACTTGCAGGAAGACGGTTACCTCAAACTCACACTTTTACATTTTAGGACAATCTTCATGATTCATTAAAATACATAAACAGATGTGCATTGCTTAACCCTTAATGTGAGACGTATGAAATGTTATCATATTAAAGTAAACTCTGCTTTTAGAAACAATAAAATATTAAACAATAGAAGCGTCCCAGCTGGTTGAAGGTGGAGATCTTTGATGCCTACAAAGGTATTGTTGCATGGTCTGTCAGGCTCCAGGTGTGGGTGGTGCACAGAGGAATCCAGGCAAGAATTTGCACCATATAATCTATATTTTCCTCTGATGTTTCTGTTTTTCTCCGAGTTCCCTGTAGCACACAGTCGTTGACAGATTGCTCATTAGTGTGCCACAAACTTTCAACACCGTCTGCAGTTCCTGGAGTTTGGCGACTCTCTGCTGTCCCACAGCAAAGGGGGGGAAAGCTATGGGGTCTACCTGTATGCGATACCTGTGGCCTGAGGGGGGAATGATATTTAATCACAGCCTCACCAGGTGAGCAGAGGGGATGGCGCAGACAGCATGGCACCACCAGGAATTCCTCCACTATCATAATGTAGATCAAACCACACACAATGCATTCCGCTTTTACACCAACCATCCTGTGAATCTAAATGCTTTTACCGCTCACTAAGCGTCTACAGCAGCACAAATATAGGTAAATTCATAAAAAGCCAAAACCCAAAAATTGCAAACTGCTGCTCTGGCAAACCAATTGAGTGCAAACAAACATATTTTTCCACATTTTTCTTCATTTATCTACAGTGTGAAGCTCCTCGGGTTTGCATTTGAAGTGGTTTTGACCTCATCCTCACCTCTGCAGAACAGAACCTCATCAGACATAAAAGCTATCAGAGGGGGGCGAAAAAGGCCAAACCTCCCCAGGGAGAGTGGGAGGAGATGGATGAGGAGGAGGACGGGTGTCACTGCTTCTACAAATCCCTCCGATCCTCTTCGTATCAAAGCACGGCTCTCCCAGCGAAAGATTCCAACTAAATAACATGATTCATGGCATGCAGGAGGAGTTACGCGCTTTAACATTAGGAACCTTCATTGTGAAGCCCATTCATTCTCTTCTTTCTTCATATACAAGTTGTGAAGTCCCCAGAATGAAACTTAACAGTGAAAAGATGTATTTTATAAACAGTAGGAACAGAAATCAAGGTTAAACGAGAAAACTTTACACTAAATGCACCAAACAATTTATGCAAATGAAGAAGAAGACAATTCAGTCTGGTCCGCTCACTGAGAACATGACAGAGCTTCCTTCTGGGAACACTAATAATAATAATAATTGTTATTATTAATATAACACTATGGCCAGCTAACACTAACACAGTTACCCCTGGATCTGTATCTTGATATAAAGACCTTGGAGAATCATTGAAAATAAGCCATAAAAATCTTAGATTAAGTCCATTTGCATGAATTTCCTGTGCCGACGGGTCAAACCTGCACCAATCTTGAATCTCCAACACGGGCTGCAAAAAATCCATCCGATGGTCAGACTTTGGACAACAACTGATTTTTTCTTTTTTGCAATGTTTATTTCTTGATTCATTACCTAAATGTTCATCCATCTTTCCTCAAATCTATCCAACCACCCTTTCATCCAATCATCTTTCGGTTTCATCCATCGCTCTGTCCCTCCCTAAATCTTCTGATCCATGCATCTCTCCTGTTCATCCATCCATCCATTCCTCCATTCCTCCTTCCATCCTGGTAGTCTCTGGTTTTGGCAGAGTTTATTTATATAAATCCTGACCACTGTACAGATAGATGCCATAAACATTCGTAAACTTCTGTATTTCAGCTTAAATTAGAGACTAAAAAGTCCTCAGAATTCCTCAGAAAATGATGAAATATGGTGAAAAAATTGTGTCAAAACTTTTATTCTGGGTATGAGATGCAGATAATGTTAATGAAGCTGTGCTCACCAGCTGATCCCCTTGGTCTCCACCTCCAGTCCTCAAAGGCTGTTGTTCTGCAACCTTTTCCTGCGTCTCTGCTTCAACACACCTGAATAAAATATTAACTGATTAGCAGAGCAGGTCTGCATGCTAGGAGGCGTTTAGCCATCAGGTGGTAGGACCAGAGACACGTCTAAATGTTGCAGGACACTGACCCTCCGAGGATTTGAGCTTCAGACCTCTGCCACAGATGGATAAAAAAAAAAAAATCACGAATATTTATTGTAAAAAGAAACTATGTAGACTTTTCTGTAACTTATCAAAGCCCTGAGCTGTTTCTAAGTGTCTCTGCTCTGGTTTTTATTTGCTTTCTAAAGAGGAAGTGTTTAGGATGTAGGCCAGATGGGTACACAGCACTATTGTATGGTTGACAGAGAGATGACCTTGTTGCGCCTGTGTGTGTGTGTGTGTGTGTGTGTGTGTGTGTGTGTGCGTGTGTGTGTGTGTGTTTAATCAGACAGAGAGGGGGGGATTAGAGACCAGGCACCTGGCAGGTGGAAACAGTCTGTACTCATCTGATGCCCTCCTGTCCTTCTGCACCGTCGCTCAAACACAGACGCCCAGTCTAACTTGTTTATGAGTTGTGAACATATTGTGTAAATTGCAGCGATGGACCAGAGTTTCAGACCGTTTGTGGGTGAAGCAAAAAAATATACGGTGAACGACATTTACACACAGGAAGCAGTCGTTTTTGTCCTTGGAAGTGTTGAAGATGTTGCTTGAATGACATTAAAGTGCAGCATGAGGGTTCCACATTTTAAACAAGACGGGAATTAGGAGCAGAAAAACACTCTACCAACCAGGGATGTGTTCCAGTTATTATTCTGCCTGCTGTCCCTCCATCGTCCAGTCTTCTTGTGCCAACAGGACCGCTCCTGGTCTCCTCTTAAAACGGTTCACATGGTTGGATCTTCGCCCATTGCTCCTCCAGAGTCCAGGGTCCTCTCATCCCGGCAGGTTTCTACAGGATTTAGTTCTGGGAACTGAGAAGGTCATAGAGACAGGCAGAATTTAGTTCTGGTTTAGCGTTTATGTGTTTATTTGGCCACATGTTTTGGATTGTTATAGTGCAGTGAGACCCGCTAATGTTCCCTTTTTCTGACAGAGTTCACCAGATTTATATTGAAAGTCCTCCAGTATGGAGATCATAATGCCACACGCACTGAAGTTACCAAGAACTACAAATGAAACAGGCCCACAGAAGTTATAACCCCCTAAACAGCAGGGATGATGTCTGGCTCAGGGTGTAACACAAAATAAACTAATAACCATTAAAAAATAGTTCATATCAGTAAAAAACAGGTATTTATTTTACAATTAGGGGTTAATCTTAGTCCTATCTGGCCAAAGCACACAAACTCAACATATTTACATCTGTGACAGTAGGACAGGGCAGCTACACTTTCTTGTCTTTTCTGTTTTGATGAGTGGCTTAGAGAAACTGCTGTCTGAGAAGAAAAGAAAACAATGGCTAAATAAATCAATTAATTAAAATAAAACCCTACCCTAATTAAGGTTAAAAAGAACAGTAACAAATTAAAACAATGGTTCCATTATTTAACAGACAGTGTTAGTGTCAAATATTTTATTGCATTCTTTCAAGTGGGGATTAGTTTCTACTTTGAATTTGTCTAAACTTTTAGTGTGAAATTATTCCACCACAATATCAGGAGTATTTTTTTACACACCATAAACTGGGATGCATTTAAGTGTGTGTGTGTGTGTGTGGGTGGGGGGGGGGGGGGAGCTGTAGTTCCAAAATAAAAGCTTTGTCAGCTTTATGGCAGCACTTACGATCTAAAAAAAGAGCCTCTAGGTTAGGAAATACTGAGATATCAGAAGATTGCCCACAAAGAGGTAATAAAATAAAACTTAGTCACCATTTCACCTCAGCTCTACAAATTGGTCCCTTAAAGTTTCACCTTTAATAGTGACAAGCCTTGTATTTAAAATGCTTTAGAGACATTTGAGTTTTGCTAACATTTAGCTGACAAACATGAAACTGAAGGAAATTAGCTCCGTCCTGACTGCTGTCAGTCCTCCCAGGTGAGTAGTAGGACCAGAATCTGTTAGGGGACACCTACAGACTTTAAACATGAGTGAAGAGACCCGCCTCTGCTGCTGCACTACGGTGAACGTATCGCTCCACTTATCTCTCTGTTCGTCTCGCTCTACTTCAGGGAGACAAGACGAACAAACGACAGAGTAGCTGCTGGACCAAACTGCCCCGTTTCTCACACAACTCCAAAACAAACTTCACCGTTATGTTAACTTAACTGACATGTCCAGCAGAAAGTCTGCAACCTTAAAACCAATCCGTTTTAAATCCCCGCTCCCTCGTGAATTTTCGCCACCCAGGTAATAATAACCGATAAAGACTCTCATTTTCTCCAGGTTATCACTTCGTTTTCTTTTTTTGGTCACTTTCTCTTTCATCTCTCTGGGCAAAGAGTATGAATGGTCCCCCATTTCAACAGAAAAATAGCAAATAAAAGGATCTACGGTCGTCTTTGCTTGTTTTCTACTCCTCCTCCATCGACAGCATGTCTTCATAGAGGAGACAAATAGGAAAAATGTTTAAGGATGACAAGTTTGTCCCCTTTCAGCACCAACACCTATGTATTTAAAAACCACAAATTCTCAGTAATGAGAACGCTTTCATTTGTGATGTGATTAGACTTTGCCAGAATATGTATTTATAAAAGCAATACTTGATACTGTTAAACTGTTAAACTGCTGTTGAACTGACAAACTACAACCAACAAACTCTGCACAACATTTGCATTTTTTGCACATTTTAGCATCATTGTAGCTCATATATTCACACATTTGCATTTTTTTGCACATTTTTGCATCATTGCAGCTCATATAGCATTAAAAATGCTATTGGACTCCTAGTCTTAAAATTGCACAAACAAATGCATTCATGCACAAATGCCCTGCACAATCCAATCGGTACATAAATAATGTCTCTTTTTTGTTACATTTCAACTGTTTGTATACTGTATATTTAAAATCTACTGTTTACTTCTAAATCTTTGCCGCACCTAAACTGTAATTTAACTTCTACTGCGATTCACAAAAGCTGTACGAAACGAAATTTCGTTCTGTACGCACTTGTGCATACCGAATGACAAATAAAGTTGTCTAAGTCTGTCTAAGTCTAAGTCTAAGTGATTTTTGCTAATTAAAAGCCAAATTAGTTACACACTGTCCCTTTAAAGAAAGACTTTGTTAACCATGCCAACAAGTTAAATTTCCGGCCACATTTGTGCATTCACAAACAAACAAGAATCCATCTTGTACCGCTCCCACTTCAACCGTTTGTGGCCAATCACGTTGCAGTATTGAGGTTTAAGGCGGGACATACCGGAGCGGTCGATTCCACAGCCAAACCAACACAAACATGGCAGCGCCGGAGAACCAAGCTGCTGCTTTCTCATCTCTTTGGCCAGAATCCACGATTTCATCTTTGATAGAAGAACAGCAAGAAGTGCTTTGAATAGTTTACCTTTTTGCTGTTTACATTTTAATATTACACTGAGATTGTCTAAAACCAACCTTTGGTAGGCGGGCGCTAGGTGTTGCTTCACCCAATCAGCTCAGAGAGTTCTGCTGAATGTCCTTCTTTCCCCAGATGGATTCAATGGGAGCCGACCCAGATTTATAATGTGCAGAAGAGAGAGTGCTGCACATTATCAATCTGACTGGCCGGGTTAAATCTCTCCATTTACTCTTCTGTCAGTGTTTTAAAGTCTGTCATGACGGAAAAAAAGAGTCCAACACAATGATGCTCTCACCTTCATGGTTCACTGTTGGGGTCTTTGGGTGAAGTGCGTTGCTGCTGCTGCAACCAAAGTGTGCTCAGTGAAATCCAGGGTCAGCTTTTGTCTTTTTTAAACCAAACTTTCTATCAGTATTTCATTGGCTTGTCCAGAATTTCTCCACCAAAGCAAAGTCTCAACTTGCCTTTTCTTCGGCAGTGGAGTCTTACACCGTAAGTTTTCATAGAGGTCTTCCTGAAGTGCAATATCTATAAAAATTGCCCTGACAGTACTTACATTTCTAAATGTTTTAAGACTTTAACTAATTACTTGGCTTTCTATGCCTTTTTGTGTCTCAGTTTGCTATTTTATCCCCTGTTCATTCCACTTTATTACATATAACTTAATGAATGGAGTAATTTCTTTTGATTCCTTTGTTGGTGCGAAATATTTGGTCTGGTACCGACATCTGGTGTGAATTTCATGCCAACAGCCTCATCAGAAATGTACTTACAAGGAAAGATGGTAATGTGTTCAATTGGTATTTTTCCCTAATGTTGGCAGTCTAAAGACATAAAAAAAGCATTTGTAAATAAAAAAAACAATAATTCTTTGATGAAAACAGAAGCATTACATTTTAAACGAGGTGGTGAAGAAAACAAAGTTGTGTATTTCCCGGAGCCAGCGGACGAGGCGGACATGTTTTAGCTGCACCAGCAGTAAATGTTCCTGTAGGCGCCTGTCACTCTGAGCAGCAGCATGGGACGATCAGAGACGATGACGGGGGCACAGACCTATGTCACGATGCCCAACCTCACTGTCTGTCAAACCCCTCCGCTCCGTCAGACGACAAGAACAAGATCTAATCCTGCTAAACAAGGTGAGAAAAATCAAATGACAAAAACACAAGGATGACAAATTCTGTGACGCTTCCAGGATCTTCAAGCAGGAAGCAGAAACTGCCGCTGTTCCTACTCTGGATTTCAGGGCAAAGCCGTTTGTCCTGGGGAATAAAACGATGCGGTGTCTCACTCCTTAGTAGGCAATGTGACACTCTGTAAACTTGTCATTTGACAGCCAAAGAAAGGCTACATGAGTCATCCTCCAGCTATCTTGGACTGCAACCCCTCGGGTCTCTGGGGGCTTCAGAGGAATGACCAGAGAACCAGAACGTCGGAGCACAATGGAGAAACAGACTTTATCCCACAGTCAGTCTTTGCCGGAGCTTCAGTGAGCTGTTTTCAATTAGAGCTCGCTGATTCTCAGTGTTGGTCTACCGCATCATTTCAGGAAAATGCAACCATAACTTAAAAACCACAATGTTTGGTTTGGCTATGGGGAACTCCTTCCCCCTCGCCTTTCTCTTGTCAGGGGTAATTCTAAGACATGTGCATGTTTTCTGACCCTTTCTTGCTCATTAAAATGAAATTTTAAGCTATAACATGTTGCATGTCTTGACGTCCAGGCTACAGGAGGATTTGCCTCAGAAATCAGCACCACCTCTTGGCCAGGAGAGTCTCTCCACCAACCTGCTCTCCAAGGTCACCAGTAGACGTCCTGGCCCATGGGTGGCAGTACTTCCCAAAGCTTCTTTCCCTGCTTTGGGTTGTAGCTCATATTTGGACAACAGTCCCTGGATGCAGCCTGCATTTCAATGCACGCCACACTCTGTGCACCCTCACTCGGTCAGCTCAGTTAACCAGCAGGCCACATTTGATCATGCATGATTGTTCTACCCGCTGGAGACTCAGAAACTCAGTTTTAGAAAATGCACGTGCTAAGTGCTAGCTGGTCTGGGTAACTATAACGCTCTTAACGGGGGGATTCTGTAACTGCGTGTAGACATTTGTAGTATCACTCAAATGTTTGGAAATGAAGTCAGATGTATGATGTCAGACACTATTTAAAAGGAAACTACTGTATACAGCATGTTGACGCATGTTTGTGGTTCATTCAGGTTGCAAGAGAGGGCGAGACTTTTAGCAGATAACAGGAAGGCTAAAGAAGTACAGCAGAATTGCTCTGTTTCACCAGCCCGGGGAAATGTGCAGTATGCATCTTTTCTGAGAGAGCTCCTAATATGCTGCCTGTAGTTTAGAAGTTTTGCGTTTAAAATCCCCCAAAACAATGATAAGAGGGACTGGGTTTTTATTTCTCCCCCTCTATTATCAACTAAATGAGCTGCTTTTCAGCCACTCATGTGCAAGCTTGTGATGGGAAACCGGGCCAAACGAGGAGAGCTGTCTCAATGAGTAAAATGGTGTATAGCTTAGAAGAAATGACTGCAGTTTGACTTCAGTACACCAACCTGCGTTTATGTAAAAGGAGAATCCACCTCCTCTCTTTTCCCCGGGCTAACAAAACCAGGATTCAGGTGAAACAGAGGGCTGCTGAGTTTTAAGACATGAGAAGCAGTACTTTGTCCGTTAAGCTAGCCGGGTGCAACGAACAAAAGTACCTTACTGCAGGCTCAGCGCCATTTCTACAGTTAATGCCACATGTCACTCCCAAAATGTTTATTGTTTTCATAGGTGACTTGAAAAAAAGCAAAAATTAAATAAAAAAATAAAATTCACCCCCGAAATCGTCAGTACAAACAGAAAGTTAATGAAGTCTTATTAAATCCAGCGACTTTAGGTTCAGGTTTCTCACTCACCGATGATAGGGTTAACCATCAGGGGAGGGAGATAAACTGCAGGATGTAAATTAGGTTTAGGTATGAAATCCACTGACTTTAGGTTTAGATTTCCTTACTTTTCTCCCTGTCCTTATAATGTCCAAAACTTTCACCGTGAACTTCTGCCATTGATTATAAAAATGGCGGCACCCTTCAGCCGCATTGAAGGCAAGGGTGTGCAGAGTCAGCCAAAGTACCCAGGCAGCCAGCAGTGGTGCGTTAGAGCAGAAATCCGTTAAATGTTGCTTTAGAATGACCTTTAAGGACTGGAGGTTCATACCAGGGCCTCTAGAGGACACACACAGAGAGTAGTTACTGATGCTAGCCTTGCTAATCCCTTATACAAGTTGGTAAGGATAGTTTAAATGTCAACATCATAAATATTTTGTTTCAGAATAAAAGTAAATCCATGTTTTACAGTGACCGCTGTCGCACCCAGTGGCATGACTCTGCTTCTTAAATGCAAAACCAGTGACTATTCACCAAAGGAAGACTAGGATAGGGATATTATTTCATCTTCATATACATGGTTCTTAAACAGTGTTTGTAATTAGCAAAGAAAAAGCAATCAGTACAGCTGAGATTAGAAATCACCAACACACAAAAAAACAATCTGTGTTGGTACATCTTGATATTATATTTCCAGTTGTCGGACAGACAGACAGACAGGCAACATTTTTTTTTTTTTACTTTAATCCCGCAGAGGATCTGTGGAGGCAGCTAAAGATTAGGGTGATGGAAGCAGGCCTTCCAACATCAGGGGTGTGAATATTTTAGGCCGTAAAGAGTTAAATGTTTTTGTATCCAGACATGACCAGAAGAAGCCCTTAAAGAGACGTCCAAACAGCGTTCAGGGGGACAACATGAACTTTGGGGGGGGGGTCCAGATTACAGTATCCCTGAGGTGGCCATACACTGACACTCCCCACGTCCCAGCATGCACTGCAGATGTGGGTCAACTGACATCTGTTTCTCGCTGCTGCCTAGGCTCAGCTCAACCCAACCAGCCTGGCTGCCATATTCATCCTAATAACTGCTCCCATAATCACCAGGGATTATTCTAATATTAGTGAGCGCACACACCGCGGCAGACGAGCACACAAGCAGGGAGGCTCTGATTAAGGTATAGTGCTCCATATGGTTTTTTTCTTTTGGTCGGTTTTGGGGAGGATTTGTATGTTTTTAGCCTTTCAGTGAAAAGCCCTCAAAAAGCCAGCTTAGTGATGACTAAAGATGGCCGCCACATAAATAATATTAGGAAATAGCCTGAGATAGAGGGGGGGGTCAGGCCGGGTGAGATGTGGCCTGCCAGCAGAGGTTCTCTCACCGCTGCAGGAAAATCTGAGGTTGGAGCTCCGGAGTTAGAAGTGAGGCGGCGATGAAGCGATCGGTCTCCATAACGGCGGGATTAGGACGCACTGACAGGATGTGGGAATCAAGACGGCACGCTCAGCCACAACACCACCAGAGAGAGAGAGAGAGAGAGACGCTGCGGGGGGGGGGGGGGGGGGGGGTCTGTCAGGGCAGAGCTGGAGTGAGAAGGCAGGATTACCGAATAATGACGACAGATTATGAAGACGCATCCATAGACTGTTGCTGTTGGAGAACCTGCTTCTGTGAGGAGACCTGATGGTCCAGTTTGGGATTTTAATCACAACGTTTTTTAATTGTTCAGCATTTTTTCACCACTTACATTTCTATGCATTCTTGAGTTTTAGATTTGTTTTGTGTGAAATAATCTCTCTGCCTCTCCTTCGCTCTAAAAGGTCTATTTGTGGAAGTAGATGCCTGCGTGTGTTTACGACTCTCAATGGGGCCATACTGCTGGTGGGGTTTTCATCCACACACACACACACACACACACACACACACACACACACACACACACAGTGGGCTCCCACTGCTGACATTCAACGTTATACTTTGCTGCACTTGCGTCTGTAGTCCCCGTGGTGACCTTATTTATGGCTGAACCTCCGTCCTGCTGACAAACGAACACAAAGTATCACAGACCAACATTTTGGATCGTCTTTTGTTTTATTTACACACATTTTTTTTTCTCCACATTTCAGGTTCCAACAACAAACTTGTGCTTTATTTCGATCTCATGTGATAAATACATAGAGCGGTACCAGATGCAGAAGTAAAACTATTACTGGCAAATAAAAACCTCTCTACTCTGAGACCCCTGAATAAATCTAGCCCAAGAGTCATCCGTTTCTGGCTTCAGAGGTTCTTTAGAGAACATCCAGCATCATGGAGACCAGGAAACCCAGCAGGGTCAGGTTCTACAGAACCTCCCAGAGTTCTGATCATCATATGGACCTGGAGAGAGGATGGAGCACCTGCAGACCTACCAGGACATGGACGTCCACCTGGACTGACAGGCTGGACCAGGAGAGCATTGATCAGAGAAGCAGGAGGACCATGGTGGCTCTGGAGGAGCTGCAGAGACCCACAGCTCAGGTGGGAGAAAATGCTGACATTATAACTTTTATTTGTCTTCTCAACAATTCTAACCTTAATAGAAAAGTGGCGGGAAACTCCCCAGTGTTTTCTAACAAACTGCAAACATTTTGTCCAACAAATGAAGCTCTTTGTTTTGTGGAAAACAAACTCTGAGATAACCATTAAACAAACAACCCCTACACTGAAACATGGAGGTGGACGTGTCATGCTGTGGGGCTACAACGAGGCTGAATTCCACTGTACATCCCATACATCTTTATTTTAAAATACTTTATAAACCACGTTTCATTTTCCTTCAGCTTCATCTCTATGTTCCACCACGGTGTTGGTCAACGGCTCGAAATCCAGATAAAAGACACTGAAGTTTTCTGTAACGTGCGGAGCCCGTCTGGTGACATGGACAGAAAAAAGGTTTACAAGACGTTAAGTTGTGGCCACGTGTTACTAATGCGTGGGAACGAGATAGATTAGATAAATACTGCCTTCGGTTTAGCCTCCGTGCTTCACGTTCAGCGGACGAGAGTGGATCCAGGGATGTGATGATTAACGTTCATCTGACATTTTTTGTGCATCCACCTATAACCATGCAGTCTTCTGGGTCCTTCCAGCTCCTCTGGATGAAGTCAATGTCTGCACACTCTTTACGTCGCAATCCGTATGCCTTCAGCACCTGAATTAAGTGTCTCTTACTTATTACCACTTGGTGTTTAACTGCAAGAGATCGCAGGATGTCATTATAGTTGAAATAAAATCAAACCAAGTCTATGTTCTCCATGCTTCTTGAATGCATGCTACACCACCATAAAGGAGCTCCCTCATAATTAACTTATCCACAACTTATTTATCTTGTGGCCAAGCATTAGTAACACGTGGCCACGACTTAACATCTTGTAAACTACGGGCTCCATAGTAACGTGATAAAATGTGAAATCGTTAAAGGGTATGAATACTTTTCCAAGGCACCATGCTCACATCACCCTGTCAGAGCGGAGCTACCAGCGAACCTCATTTGCTCAAACACACACGGCAGGCTGTGTGTTTGAAAGAAAAATGCCAAAGCTAAGCCCAGAGCTAAAGCGATCCACCATCTAATCACCTGCTGGCTGGACTGGATAATGACGTTTGACCCAATCAGCCGGGAGGAAAAAGTCTCTCTGGCTGCTCCTCCTGCCGTACGTGTCTGATATGAAACGACAAATCCACAAATGTCGACTTAAAACGATGCAAAGCAGGAGGGGGGCTTCCGGCTGGACGTCCGAGGAGTCAGGTCTGAGGGTGATGAAGGCGTGAGCTGGTGGCGGCATGCAGGCAGGTTTTCCATGAGAGGGGAATCTGTTATGCATCATGTGAGAGCCTGCTAATCTGGCCAGCCAGCCTGCTCCTCCTGGCCACCTCTCCTGCACCGGCGTCACACCTCCCGGCCATCTTTCCAGCCACGCACGGCTACACACCCAGGTGGCCTTAATGGGTTTAAGAGCAGGCGGAGATCCTCCTGCCCTGCTGTCCAGCCCTGAGCCCTCCTATCCCTGCATGTGACCGCTCACCAAGATGCTTGAGAGGTCAGGGTGCCAAGAAGAAGTCACCAGAACATACCAACGGTAGCAGAAACTGGCTTAGAGCTAAATATGAGGATTTGAGACATTTTTGGGTTGTCGATTCATTGCCTTTTGTAAAATAAATCAAAAGGTCTCTAGTTTGATATGTAACCTTTAACATTTGCTTTGGTTGGACTGTGTGGGCCCATTTTAACCTTGATAATGAATGTTTTAGTGACGTGTGCGGGTCAGCTGACTCTGTTCACAAGTCTATATCTAGAAAGCATTACTCTACCTGATGACATATGCTAATTGGCTTCCAACTGGCACAATCTGCAGCAGATGCTCGTGTGCACTTAGACTCAACTACGCCGCTCTGCTAAACTATTCACCCCCGCAACTTTGCACAACAAAACTCCACTGGATTTTATTAAGATTTCATGTGTTGGAACAACATAAAATTATGCACAGTTGTGATGTAGTTTCATTTTTATTCACAAATCTTAAAACTGTGGACTGCATTAGTATTTATTTGCCCTCAGCCAAAGCTTTGCTGAAACACCTTTTGGTTAAAGTCTTTTCGAGAATGTTTTTTCTGGCTTTGTCTCCCCACAGCATGATGACGCCACCACCTTGTTTCACAGTTTGAATGCTGTGACCTTTATTGTTCATTTCTAACCACTCAGTAATGAGCATGTGGGCCAAAAAGCTAGATTTGGTCTCACCTGACCAGAGAATCCTCACACCTCCACATATTTGCTGTTTCCCCTACATGACCTGTAACAAACTATCTTCTTCAAGCTCTTCCATAAAGGCCAGATTTCATGACCAAGGCAGACCAGAGCAGCTGCATTTATATTGATATCCAATTACAATCAGGTGGACTCTATTTAATTCTTTTTTTTAACCAGTTAGATGCACAGAATATCGTATAGAACATCATATAACCCTCCAGCATTTAGTTCCTATGCTCCACTGATCTGGAACAAACTTCCAGAAAACTGTAAAAGTGCTGAAAGCCTGAGTTCCTTTAAATCAAGATTAAAAACAATTTTTTTCAGGATTTTAACTGTTCTAGTTAAACTGTTTTACTGAAACATCATTGGTTTAACTTTGTAGTCCAACTGTTTTTAATGTTTGCTTTTAGTTTTATTTTGTTTCTACATTTTATTCCTACTTACTTTTATTCTGGGTTTTTTTCCTATAGTTTAATAATGTAAAGCACTTTGTGTTGTCTTTGTACTGAAATGTGCTATACAAATAAATGTGTCTTGTCTTGCCTTGCTTATAGTGTTAATTTTAGGAATCATGTAATTTTTTTCCCCACAACAAACAAAATCACGCTCTAACTTCTGTTGATCTCATAAAATCCCAATAAAACATATTAACATTTTGTGCTTGCAATGTGACAAAATGTAAAGAAGTAGAAGTAAAATACTTGACAGTGTATTTGCCACACAGCCACAGGTCTGGTCTTTTTTAATACATAAAATAAAATTGTCTGAAATGCTGCTTCAGATGCAAAGACGGAAATTAGACCAGTTTTTATTGTATGAAGGGTTTTTTTTAATCATTTTTATAAATTTTCAAAAACAATCCAAGTTCAGCTTATTAATTAGTAGCTTATCGATGCTCTGCAGTGAAAAGCGTCTTTGTGATTACTTCCTCCTTTGAAGACGTAAGTGGAACTAAGCTGGTGTTGGATGTGTGGGAACGTTAACCAACCATCCAAACTTGCAGGGAGCATTTAAAAATGGCCTCTTATCACTGACAGTTCTGGTTTATTTCATACGTGCCCACAGCCTTCGTGCCCCCCCCCCCCTCCCAACCCTCTCCATATTGTGACAACTTTGATGTGCTGCGACGCTTCAGGCCTCTCTCCACATCCACAGCTGCAGCACTGAGGCACAATAAATATTCGGATAAAAGCTCAATCTGCAACTAGGGGTAAAAGCAAATAACACCGCGGTCCTTACAAGACTTCTTTTGTCGGGGTTTGGTTCTGGATTCATGAACCGAATGAAACAATTGGTTCCAGATTGAGGGGGACTTCTGTTCCCCCCCAGGGGCCTGGTTTAAATATATCAGGGCAGAGAGAGGCAGCTATGACACAGTAAATGGTGAGAAAGCAATCGAGAAAGGAGGAATGAGTGAAATGGAAAAGAATTCAACCCTGAGCAGTGTGGGAACATTTGGGGAGAACGGACGGCAGGATGCTTCGTGTGTAAAATGTCCAAATAAACCGAATGTTTGCACTATAAACAGGATCACAGAGAAACAGCAGTTTTATTACAAATTAGATTTTTTTTTTACATGAAATCCCAACAGTCAGCAAAGAAAGAGCTTGAACTATGAAATTAAATATCATTATATGGATATAAGGCGTGTGTATCAATCAGTCAAGCATTGTTTATAGAGTGCTTTAAATACCCATTTGACCAAAGTGATGCACAGGTCTATAGAATAAAAGATATAAAAAAAAATAATTTTCTGAAAATGTTTCAACACCTATCCAGGAGTCTTCTGGTTCTCGCACTGAGCAACCTGCAGTTGGAGCGCTGCTGTTTTTAAGCACATGGAGGCTCATCCTAGGGCTGGACAAAATAGAAAAAAGCATATTGATAAAATAGAAATCATATTAATCTATACTGATGATTATCAAAAGATTCAAAACATATATTTTAAGTGTTTATGCCGTTGCTTAATGACCTATTTTTAGATAAAGAACCCACAAACACTGAATTCAAACACAACCCTTTAGTAAACCAACTTTTTAGGAAAAGTTTTTAAAAAAGAACAAAAGAACATGCACTCTCTGAACTCTTTAAAGGGGGCGGAGCTTGGTGGCGAAGCGTTCCTGGGTCTGCGTCTGTGATTGGCTGGGGGGATGCAATGACTGATGTATTAACCTATTAACCTACATTATTATATACTATATTAATTATAGGCTAGGATTCAAAAGTTCTATTGGACTTTTTATTTAACCTTTTTTCTATTGCACCACACGTCTAATGATGTTAATAATGTTCAAAATCTACGGTGAGAGCAGTGGAGCTACAATGAACAGCTAACAGCTAACCTAGCCGCTAGGCTAACCGGCTACATAAACGCTAGAGGAATGATGACATGTGGGACAACCAATAGAAAAGGTGATACACCCAGAACCTGAGGGACAGAGGAGGGTGAGAGCAGAACCAGAACTCTGATCAATCCCTGCCATTCAGACCAAACGGCAGAGATTAATTATAGTTTTCACAGGCCTGCAGTTCCCACAGAGAATGATTTTTGAATCTCCTTTTTCTGAATACATAATGTATTTACTACTTTCAAGATGGAAGGACCATTTTACCCAGTGTAAGAAAAAGTGTTTCTGAACAGGATTACCAACTGTAGCTTTAAGCAACAAAAGGCTATGATGTGCAAACAGAAATGCAGCTCACATAAGTCGTGGTAGAGCATGTGAGTATGAGCTTTTATGGTGTCGGGTAATTTGCTACTACTCCATAAGATTAACAAAGAAACATGTCTGCAGTCTTTTACTTATTTTCTTTTCTGTCCTAAAAATCAGGTAGAGAGAATAGGGGGTGGTCTCTCACCTAAGAGAGCCCAATTAATCTAAGGGTTATGTGTTTTTGGACTATCGGAGGAAGCTGGAGTACCCAGAGAGAACCCATGCATCTACAGGGAGAACATGCAAACTCTATGCAGAAAGACCGCAGGCTGAGATTTGAACCCAGGACCTTCTGCAGAAAGGTGGTGATAGATGGTGGTTGTCAATCCCGGTCCTGAGCGCCGGTTGTTCTGCCTCTTTAAGGGCCTTTTTGCTGCTCTGCAATAATGGAACTAGTCAAACTTGTTGCTAGTTTTACAGTTCGTTAAGAATTTCAATCATCAGAATCGATGTTCAGCTGCTTAAACACAAACTCCCAACAAGTGCGTGCTTCATAGTGGAGAGGGCGTAGCTAAAATGACCGGGGAAGGGTTTGGCTAAGGTCCAGCTGCCTTCACACGACACACACATACACGCTCAGTCCTCATCCAGGGTGATTACTTAGCCTTTCAAACTAATTTACACACACAAGCAGTCAGGCTGAAAACTAATTAGTTACAACATACACAAACACGCAGTGACACTTACACTCACACCTACCGGCATGAACAGAGCATCTATAGAGCACGGGTAAGAGAAGTGGATAACAATGCGAGCGCAAAAACACACACACCCATAATTATTTCCAGATTCAACCTTAAATAGGGAAAAGTGACTCTGAACTGATGTGACAAACATTTTTACACAGACGAAAGCATTCAGATCCCAAGAGGAAAATCTACAAATAAACTATAGATAATCTGAGTAAATTATTTTTTAAACGTTGATTACATTTACCAATGTAAATGAAATCCTGACCTTAAACTCAAGCACGCTTGGGTTATGCAGGACAACACTGATTGAAAGGACACCAGCAAGTCCAACTCTTCATGCTAAAGAACGCTCAAATGTGACTGAATTCACACAATTCTGCAAAGAAGAGTGAGCCAAAACTTCCCCACAGCGATGTTAGGCCTCATTATCTACGTTTACATGGACAAATCTGAATAAAGGTCCGATCAGAATAAAAAAGCGTCATGTAAATAAACCAATCGGAATATTATGACCGGATTAAGCTCAATCGGAATGAAATCGTAATCCGAATAAGAGATGTGGTTTATGCTGATTGATAATCCGATCAATGTGCATGTAAACGTTCGTCAGGATCAAGTTATTCCAAATGTGCCAAACTGACCCGAATGCGCATGTGAGCCAGACGTAAATATGACGTATTTCCACGTTGGTGAGTGGTGGAAATACGTCTGGAAACAAAACTGCCGGGGTCCTGATACGACCTTTCTGTTTGAAAAAATAAAAGAGCTCAAAATTATTTTTTACTCAGTAACGTTTCAAACATAATTAGCACATCGTGCAAGTCCAGCCTGGGCGATCGGAAGATAAACTCATATATATCGCTTTGTTTACTATTTTTGTAATTTAGCAAAGACAGACGTTCTTCTTCTTCTGTGTTTTTTAGTATAATTTGATAACTGTGCATGTCAGAGTGGTTCTATTCAGAATAAAGACAGGTGCATACACACGCACATTATGATTGGATTAATTGATTGTTTGTCCATATAAACAGTGAAATCCCATTATTTAATCTGAATGCATTTTAATCCCAGTGTGAAATGATGTGCATGTAAACATAGCTCCAGTCAGTGTTCTCCAAAGTTTAATGGCAGTTGTTGCTGCAGAGGGTGGAACAACCAGGCAATAGTTTTAGTCACTGGGCCCTCTTGTTTTGGATCCATCTTTTCTCTTTAGAAATTAAATTATTGTACCATTTATTTTAGTAGGCCATTAACTTGGCCTCTGGTAATAAAGTAAAAAATCTTGTTATTTTTGACCAAGACATGTCATTTAAATCCCATATTAAACAGGTTTCCAGAGTTTCCTTTTTTCACCTCCGGAATATCGCCAAAATTAGAAACATTCTGTCCAGGAGTGATGCTGAAAAACTAGTCCATGCATTTGTTACTTCAAGGCTGGACTATTGTAATTCTTTACTATCAGGAAGTCCACAAAATGCAGTTCAAAGCCTTCAGCTGATCCAAAATGCTGCAGCAAGAGTTCTGATGAAAATCAACAAAAGGGATCATATTTCTCCAATTTTAGCTTCCCTTCATTGGCTTCCTGTTAAATCAAGAATATAATTTAAAATTCTTCTTCTAACGTATAAAGCCCTTAATAATCAAGCTCCATCATATATCAGAGCTCTGATTACCCCGTATGTTCCTAACAGAGCACTTCGCTCTCAGACTGCAGGTCTGCTGGTGGTTCCTAGAGTCTCTAAAAGTAGAATGGGAGGCAGATCCTTTAGCTATCAGGCTCCTCTCCTGTGGAACCAACTCCCAGTTTTGGTCTGTGAGGCAGACACCCTATCTATTTTTAAGACTAATCTTAAAACTTTCCTTTTTGACAAAGCTTATAGTTAGAGTGGCTCATGTTACCCTGAGCTATCTCTATAGTTATGCTGCTATAGGCTTAGGCTGCTGGAGGACATCAGGGTCTAATTTTCTCACTCTACTGATTTCTACTGTTCTCCAGTTTTGCATTGTATTACATTGAAATGACTGTCGTCATTTCAGCTTTTAACTTTTTGCTCTCTCTCTTTTTCTTCATAGTAGGTACACCTGGTCTGGTGTTCTGTTAACTGTGACATCATCCAGAGAAGACGGCTCACCCGCTACTACCATCTAATGTAGAACAGATTACTAGATCAATGTGTGCTTCTGTGCTTTTTTGTCTCTCTTGTTGTGTCTGTTCTGTCTTCTGTAACCCCAGTCGGTCGAGGCAGATGACCGTTCATACTGAGCCCAGTTCTGCCGGAGGTTTTCCTTCCCGTTAATGGGGAGTTTTTCTTCCCACTGTCGCTTCATGCTTGCTCAGTATGAGGGATTGCAGCAAAGCCATGTACAATGCAGACGACTCTCCCTGTGGCTCTACGGTTCCCCAGGAGTGAATGCTGCTTGTCGGGACTTTGATGCAATCAACTGGTTTCCTTATATAGGAACATTTCTGACCAATCTGTATAATCTGATTGAATTTAACTTTGTAAAGTGCCTTGAGATGACATGTTTCATGAATTGGCGCTATATGAATAAAATTTAATTGAATTGAATTAGTAGTTGTGTTTGCTATCAGAAATAGTTTGATGGGCTGAGATATTTAAGTGTGACGAGAAAACAAAACTAACCAGAAATTCCTCGAGGGAACAAATATTTCTCATAGCACCATTAAAGGATGATGAAATAGTCTGTTTTCTCCTCTCTACCTCCTGCTTGCCAGCTTCTGTGCTGCATCCTTTGGTCGTTTGGTGGAGCAGTGTCTAATTATTCATCATCAGATCTTCCACAGGTGTGGATGTAGATTTATGTGACTCAGACGTTCTGAAGGACGGAGGCTGGTGTCAACTGAGCATCCATTCAAGGAGCTGGGGGGGGGGGGGGGGGGGGGGGTGGCATGTGTTAGGGAGGGGAGCGTTCTCCAGTCGCTGTGTCCCAGGGACGTGTCCCCAGGCTATCTGACACCTCTTCCTGTTTGGACATAAGGCCCCTGAGGACACGCACAGCTGTGAACAAAGCTAGCCCCCCTCTCTCTGCAGCCTCGTAAACACAAACACACAGCTCAGTGTTGCCTGTTAGGTTCTATACATCAGAAACGTTGACGACACATTCTCCTTTTCATGTGTGACCAGCAGTGCTCGGTCACATGGAGGCTTTTCACAGCAGCTGTGAGGAGCACACAGAGGAGCATCTGTGCATCCACAAGTCCTTCACATGTGGCCACGTTACGACCCCAAACTTCAGGGGATTCGGTGAGAGACCATCACCAAGACGTTCTCAACTATAAACAGAACGGAAGATTTTTATGACAAAGGTGTGGCGTGCACTTTTAATCCACCAGTTGCTGGTGATCCAAAGGCTCCTGATTAGCCGGGAGTCCACTTGTGTGCACCTCAAACTGAGTCTAAATGCAGCTGTTGTGTTTCCGGCCTCAGAGGTTCTTTAGAGAACATCCAGCATCATGGAGACCAAGGAACCCAGCAGACGGGTCAGGGAGGAAGTTCTGGTCCAGTTTATAGCAGGGCTGTATTTAAAAAAATGCATATCAATAAAAAAAAAATCATATTGGATCGATATTGATGATTATCAACGAATTCGAAACAAATATTTTAAGTGCAGCCCTGGCCATTTTAAGCTGTTCCTTAGCAACATATTTTTAGATAAAGACACAAACACTGATTTCAAACTCAGCCCTTTAGTCAACCAACTTTTTACCAAAACTGCAAGTTTTTATAAAAAGAAAAAAGAACGGGTGCTCTCTGAACTCTTTGAAGTGGGCGGAGCTTCCTGGGTCTGCGTCTGTGATTGGTTGGCAGGATGTAATGACTGTAGTGTTGACCTACATGATAGGCTAGAATGCAAAAGGAAGTGTTGTGGCCATTTATGTCAAATTTTTGTAAATCATAAGTTCGATTTATTTAGCTTTTTTATAATATATTTAACCTGAGACTGAGGTGGAGGTTCTCCTTCCAGCAGGAGAACCAGCCTGAACCTGCAGCCTAAGGTACTATGGGATGGTTTATATCAAGGCAGATTCATGTGTTAGAATGGCCTAGTCAAAGTCATTTCCTAAATACGACTGAGAATCAGTAGCAAAGCTTCAAAACTGACCTTCACAGACACTTTTCATCTCTTCTCACTGAGCTTGAGCTGTTTTACAATGAAACGTCAGTTTCTGGAGGTGAAAAGCAGGTAGAAAAAACCCAAAAGACCCGCAGCTGTAAGAGACACCTGGTGTGGCTGGATACAAAGGTGTGGTATTCCAGAATTAAAGCCATGTATCCTATTCCTTCTCAACTGGGTGCTTATTCCCATCACAAAAATGTACAATAGAATCTGATGACTGTGGTTTTAATGTGATGAAATGTGAAGGAGGTCTAGGGGTGCCAAGCACTTTATGTTCGTCAAAGCATTAACGCACACTCTTCTTACTTTTGTCTGAGACAAACACATTTCTTCTGACTTAACCTTGTCATTCCTGTTATACCCTAAGAATGGCTGCAACATGAGAAAAGAATGCAGCAAATGAATGTAAAACAGTCGTTGCATCCTTGAGTTTGATGAGTCAACAATCACAAAGTATGGAGACAAAAACGAGAAACAAAGTTCTCATACCTGCCTGTTTGGAGCAGCGAGCTGAAATGTCAGGGTTCTTTTTTTTTTTTTTTTTTTCTGCCCACTACAGCTTCTGTTGGATAATAAAACAACCGAATGTTTGTGTACACATTTAGACCGTTCAGTCTACAGCGTCCAGGCCTTGTTCGCATACTTGATGACCGCAGATGATCCCGTGTTCTTGGCAGCACGTTACAAGATGAAGGAATGTAATGCAATAAACTGCAAGAAGCCACAATCCCCGCTCTGTTGTTTCCATTGCCATGGTAACAGGTGATGACAAAACAAGAAGAAAAAGATGAAGAAGAAGAAAGAAATCTAATCAAAGACAGGTCCGAGCTAAATTTACACTGAACCTGACACTGGAATATCTTTTTTGACTGACGGTGGAGGTATTTGTGGGTTTCTCAGTGAGTGGCCACGCCCCAGCGACGTCCGACCCTGCCCGCTTTCCGCCCCCCCGCCCCATTCTGCAATCAGCCGTGGATCTTACTGGATACTGGCAAAGCAAGGGGCTTCTCAGAAATGATTGTGCTTCCTCATGAACTTTTACATCTTAGTGATTCCACACAATTAGTAGAAAAATGTTAGCGTGAAGGTCAGACCTGACCCCCACACACCCCGGTGTGACACTCAAAACACTCGAGTTTATTATGTCAGTGTGCTTCAGAAGGCGAAAAACAAATCTGGGACTGACGTCATTCTGAAGTGGAGTGCAGTCCAGTTGCAAGCTGGAAAACTTGTGGCATTTTGTTTGGTCGTGAGGGTAAACCCCGTTTACAACACAACCCAACAACAATGGCTCTCTCTCTATTATATGCAGTCAAACTCTGGAGCGGTGACCGCATTCTCAGCACACAGCCGAGCTTGTTCCCAGTGCAGGCCGGGTTGCGCCACAGCCGCTGCTTGTCACTAATTCTGTTAAGGAAAGGAGGCGGTCTGATTTGGGAACCTCAGGATCTCCTCTTTGCTTTTTGCAGATGATGTGGTTCTGTTGGTTTCTTCTCGCCCCGACCTCTGGTGTGCTCTGGAGTGGTCTGCAGCTGAATGTGACGTGACCTGGATGAGAGTCTCCTCCTCTTAGTCTGAGGCCAGGGCTCAGCCCTTTCGTCTTTTGTTCACAAATGATGGCAGGATGCAAGAGGAGATGGACAGACGGATTAGGGCTCACTGGACTCTGGCCTGGGAGCATCATGGGATGTCCCTGAAGGAGCTGGAGGTGGTCACCGAGGTGAAGGATGTCTGGGCTTCCCTCCTGGACATTTTACCCCTCAACCGGATGGATGGATGGATGGATGGATGGATGGATGGATGGATGGATGGATGGATGGATGGATGGATGGATGGATGGATGGATGGATGGATGGATGTGTAAAGTATATTCACACCCTCAACCTTTAACGTAGAGGTGGGCAATACAGTAAGAATATCATCTTGCGCTTTTTACAGTAAAATCGTGGTTTCACTACATAAATAACATGCAACTGATAAAGTTATAGACTAATAAAATAAAAAATAAAATAATAAAAGTTCTGAACAGACATTACTCCATTTGTCAGTTTTTTTCTAACTCGTGTCAAGTGATATTAACATTAATTAATGAGAAGATGGGTAGGAGATGGCGTACACCCTGCCCCAAACTATTTAGCAGAAGCAAGAAACAGCGAGGACGCTTGGGGCTCTTATTGTGAAGGGCCAAAGAAAGTTATCTCACTCGTCAAACTGCTTCTGTCTCTTCTATTCTGGCTCCAATATTATTTGCTGCCCCGTGGAGTATAAGCACACCTTCACCCAGAGTGCCCCTTTTTAAAGCAAGTCAACAAACCAGAGCCTGCAGCTAAAACCTAGCAGCTAAAAACTAGTAGCTAAAACTTAGCAGCTAAAACCTAGCAGCTAAAACTTAGCAGCTAAAACATATCAGCTAAAACTTAGCAGCTAAAACCTAGCAGCTAAAACTTAGCAGCTAAAACCTAGCAGCTAAAACCTAGCAGCTAAAACTTAGCAGGTAAAACTTAGCAACTAAAACCTAGCAGCTAAAACTTAGCAGCTAAAACCTAGCAGCTAAAACCTAGCAGCTAAAACTTAGCAGCTAAAACCTAGCAGCTAAAACTTAGCAACTAAAACCTAGCAGCTAAAACTTAGCAGCTAAAACTTAGCAGCTAAAACCTAGCAGTTAAAACTTAGCAACTAAAACCTAGCAGCTAAAACCTAGCAGCTAAAACCTAGCAGCTAAAACCTAGCAGCTAAAACCTAGAAGCTAAAACTTAGCAGCTAAAACCTAGCAGTTAAAACCTAGCAGCTAAATCCTAGCAGCTAAAACCTAGCAGCTAAAACCTAGCAGCGAAAACCTAGCAGCTAAAACCTAGCAGCTAAAACCTAGCAGCTAAAACCTAGAAGCTAAAACCTAGCAGCTAAAACCTAGCAGCGAAAACCTAGCAGCTAAAACCTAGCAGCGAAAACCTAGCAGCTAAAACCTAGCAGCTAAAACCTAGCAGCTAGGTCATCACATGGATGATTCTAGTCAAATCCGGGCCTACAGCCTTCTGAAAATGAACTACAAAGTGCACACTTTCTTCTCGCTGGACATTTTCATTGATTTCTTATACATCAAGACACTCAAAGGTTTGTGGGATTCTTTATAGAATCTTTTTAGATTCTTTATAGTAAGGGACGTTGCAAGGTTCCTAGGCCAAATTAGCTGTGAGAGGAAGCGTACAGGCTCCTTTTCCTTCCTCTTTCATTTCTGACTGCGATATTCGGACAGAACTTATCATGGCGAATGCTGACGCAGTTCCACTTTGGCTAGAGAGTCCTGAACCAAAATAGGTATTCTGATGGAGCCTTGATATAATGGCCGGTGAAGGATTCAAGTATTTCCAGCTACATGTTGTAAGAACACAAACAACTTTAAAACGCCTACTTGCACAGTAAGACTCCCATTTAACACTCTATGCTGTTTGGTGGTTGAAACACTGCAGCAGAGACTACCGTCCATCAGTGAGTTATCTTTAATCAACCGTGTGACACTGATGAAATGTCTGAATTTTCAGTTTTCATTTTCTGAAAAAGGATTGGTTCTTTATTTTCATATAAAATAAAACCCATAATTACTCATACCGCTGGCAGATTAAGTATTTTAGGTAATTTTTACATGTTACTAACACTTTTCTTCTCTCACGTTGACTTTAAGAGCTTATAAAGACTTTACATTATTCACAATAAATCTGTTCCACGGCGTTTTCGTTTTCGTCCTGGCCGTGGAACACTGGACCAGCTCTATACCCTCAGCAGGATTCTTGAGGGGGCATGGGAGTTTGCCCAACCAGTCTACATGTGCTTTGTGGATCTGGAGAAGGCATTCGACCGTGTCCCCCGGGGGATCCTGTGGGGGGTACTCCGGGAGTATGGAGTACCGGACCCTTTAATAAGGGCTGTCAGGTCTCTGTACGACCGGTGTCAGAGTCTGGTCCGCATTGCCGGCAGTAAGTCGGACTCGTTTCCGGTGAGAGTTGGACTCCGCCAAGGCTGCCCTTTGTCACCGATTCTGTTCATAACTTTTATGGACAGAATTTCTAGGCGCAGCCAAGGTGTTGAGGGGATCCGCTTTGGTGGCCTTAGGATTGCGTCTCTGCTATTCGCGGATGACGTGGTCCTATTGGCTTCATCAGGGCGTGATCTACAGCTCTCACTGGAGCGGTTCGCAGCCGAGTGCGAAGCGGCCGGGATGAAAATCAGTGCCTCCAAATCCGAGACCATGGTCTTGAACCGGAAAAGGGTAGAGTGCCTTCTCCGGGTTGGGGAGGATGTCCTGCCCCTAGTGGAGGAGTTCAAGTATCTTGGGGTCTTGTTCACGAATGAGGGGAAGATGGAGCGGGAGATCGACAGGCGGATTGGTGCAGCGTCTGCTGTGAAGCGGGCGCTGTACCGATCCGTTGTGGTGAAGAGAGAGCTGAGCCAAAAGGCGAAGCTCTCGATTTACCGGTCGATCTACGTTCCTACCCTCATCTATGGTCACGAGCTTTGGGTCGTGACCGAAAGAACGAGATCCCGGATACAAGCGGCTGAAATGAGTTTTCTCCGTAGTGTGTCTGGGCTCTCCCTTAGAGATAGGGTGAGGAGCTCTGTCATCCGGGGAGGACTCAGAGTAGAGCCGCTGCTCCTCCACGTCCAGAGGAGCCAGTTGAGGTGGCTCGGGCATCTGGTCAGGATGCCTCCTGGACGCCTCCCTGGTGAGGTGTTCCGGGCACGTCCCACCGGGAGGAGGCCCAGGGGAAGACCCAGGACACGCTGGAGGGACTATGTCTCCCGGCTGGGAACGCCTTGGGATTCCTCCTGAGGAGCTGGCCCAAGTGGCTGGGGAGAGGGACGTCTGGGCCTCCCTACTGAAGCTGCTGCCCCCGCCACCCGACCCCGGATAAGCAGAAGAAGACGGACGGACGGACGGACAATAAATCTGGGTTATCATGCTGTCAAATGTTAAGGATGAAGCACATTGTTATAAATTAATTTAGGTGAAAGAATGATTTTACTTTGTAAGATATGTCATTAAAGCTGGAAAAAGGACACTTGGTTAAGGCATCTCACTGAAAGTAGTTTCCTCTAAACGTCTCTGTTTTAGCCTAATTGTTGTGATGTTACGGTCTTGTTGCACTTCACTTTTAGTTTATTTATTTTGTTTAAGGTGTAAAAAAATGCACCTTATTTGCTTGGGCTTGAAAAATTATTAAATTAATCCAGTTTAGGTTATAAATAATTTCAGCCACTATAAATTATACCATTAGAAATCACTATCCTTCATGCACTGTACTGTCAAGTTAGCTCAGCTCACAGGCAAATTGTTGCAGGCATAAATGGATTTGCTCCTCACTTGTAGTTCTGGACCACAGCTGCATATAAACCTCTCAACCTTAAATGCATCTGAGCATTTCCTCCCTTCGACGGAAAAAGTGCAAGACCTCCTTTCTGCAGGATCTTCCTAATTATGTATTTGACTTTAGATTATGAGATGATATTATGAGAACACTTTAGAGTATGAAACTCCACCCAAGAAAGGTTATATGGGGGATAAACTATAATTAGGTTTGCCCACAACATGCTGAAGCATGAAACAACAACCATTTTTCATGAGGTTTTGTTCTTTGGTCGCTGTCAGTAAGCAGCAGTGCAGTCATGGCTTTTTCATAATTTCAGTATTTTGTACCCATATGCAGTGAAGCGTGGGCAAATACGTTTATTGATTGTTAATTATTGAAGAATTTACAAGAAATGGCATGAGGAAAAAAACAGGCAGACCTCTAACAGGGACCCAGAAGGAGACCCGCTTGGAGGACGAGTAGGTACCAAAGAACATGTGGAGGAGGAGAGAGAACCGAGAAGCTTTTAACTGCTGGTAAAGCAGATTAATGGCCATGAGAACCGGGTCTAACCAATTAGGGTAGTCTGGTTCAGATGCGGAAGAATGAACTGGAATCAGGAAAAAATGAGGGAAAGTGATTCATTATCTGAGAGAGAACTGAACCAAAACATGAAAGGATCCAATAAGAAAAGAAAAGAAAGACGGAACACCAGAAAGAACCAACATTTAAGAATAAGGAGAACCCTAAGTGACATTAACACACAACCTTAAAATAATCCAAATACAAAGAAGACTGAACCAAAGACAGAAATGCGTATGGATGGGGACAGCTTCAGGTTCTCTGCCCGGCATATTTAGGTCGGGGAACGCCTAAGACGAGGGGATCCAGATCAAGTTGCTGTTCTTTGCTTTCTTCTCTGGGCGGCAGGATCGGAGCGCTTACCCTCGTATTTCTTCACACACCCTGAAGCCAGAAAACCGACACAAATACAAGCTAACAGTGCAGCTACACGGAAACACAGAGGAGAGAGCGGGCATGTGTTGTGTGCACATGATTTCAAATGTATAAATACTCGCTCGTATTGATCCAGTACGTTCAGCTGGCCTGGCCCCGCTCTGTGTGTTTGCTGCTGCTGAGGTCTGCACCCATCTGCTCCTGTGTGTGTGTAATCTGCCTCAGACAGGCTCCAGCGCTTAGAGGCCAGACTGCAAACACTGCACTGGGATGAGACACCTGCCACAGGGCTAAGACTGCAGCCCTGACACATAAACACACACACAGATGGAAGAGGCCAGGGTTACCAGGGACAAACGTGCGCTCACGTGTTTCTTGACGTTCAAAAAAAAAAAAAAAACGCATTCTTCTGCTGAGAACCGTGCCCCCCGTTTTTTTGTTTTTTTTCGTCCTAATTGATTTGCATTAATTGCAGGCACATTTGACAGTTCCTTATTTGCAGAGCTCATATTGCTCCTGCTGAAGATGGAGGTTGGGGAGAGAAAAAAAAAAATCTCTGCTTATCCACGTCTTGAAGTCTAGCTTTGAGCATCTGCTGTCAGGGTGTCACGTCTGAATTTAGCAAATGCCCAGGCACGAGGTGGCTGCGTTCTAAACGCCCAACGCTCAAAGGAGTGTCTGTCGTGCCGCGGCTCTGCGTGCCAAATCAGAGCTGGCTAGGAGCTCCCTATAGGCGAACAGATGGCCATTACTATCATTTATAACTTATTAGGGCCTATAATCCTACCTGCGTCAAACACGCCCCGGCGCTTAGAGATTCTCTCTTTTTTTTTAATTTTCATCTTTTTTTTTTTTCCTCATTTAAAACTCCCCGATGTGCCAGATAAGTCTCTGTCACGATTTTCACAGATTTCATTATTCGGTCTTATTATTATCATTATTATTATTATTTTTAAGCTGCATGATTGACACATATGCGCGGAGATAATATGGTACAGGGTTATTTTTCCGCTAAATCAACAGTCAACAGATTGCCCCATGATGGCGGAGAGCTGGAAACTGATAGCAGTGGATGGAAAAGGCAGGCACAACATGTGGTGTACGATCATTTCCACCAACTGTAAAGGAGAATCGTACAGTTCTATTTATTTTCCATAACGTTGCTCTGTTTTAGCCTCCGCGCTGTAATCATCGGGCTAATAAGCAGCTCTGGCCCTGAAGTCGTATGCTGCGAGCCGACCGCTTCAACGCAGAGAATCCACCGCTGATACCATCAATTACTGAACGGTGATGACAAGAAGTATTTGCCTCCTCACAGATTTCTTCTGTTCTTGCTTTATTTATTTTATCCCGTGACTTAATTTATTAAGAGATAAAAGCTATCAAAAACAGCCTAACTGTCTGTATAAAATTTAAGATCGGAGTTTAGTGTCACATGGACCAGGATCCATGAACAGAACCTGTCTGGCAGCATAAACTGGGCTAAAACATCTCAGAAAGCGTCAGGATGCTTTCTGAGAGCATCACTCTCAAAGAGCAATCACTCAGTCTGGAACGGATTACAAAGACATTTCTGAGGCTTTTGGACTCCAGAGAACCACAAACGGAACCATTATCCACGAATGGAGAAAACATGAACTAATGGGGAACCTGCCCAGGAGAGGCCGACCCACCAAAGTTCCTCTAAGACAGGGGTGTCAAACATACGGCCCGCCGAACAATTTAGTCCGGCCCTGTGGCTAAATGCATTATCATTATAAAAAAATAATGATAATGCAGTGTCCTGTCTGGCAATGTGGCAATAAGATGCCACAAAGAGCTCATCAGATTTGACTTTCACAAGTGGACAAGATAAAAGGAAGAGAATGATAAAACAATTATTGAAAAAAACATGTACTTTGTTTAATTGAAAATATGCAGTTCCTATATTGTCCACGAGGGTTTTAATTAGCAGATTAAGCTTCAGGTGTGGAAAAATTCAAATCATTTTTTAATTTTTATCTGTTGTATTTTGTCATGCAGGACAGTGTTTTAAGTTCCAAAAAATGTGAATAAATGTTTTTCAACATTGTACAATCACTGTGATCAGTTCTTATGCACAATGCACAAGTAAATGTTTAACTGAGTAAAAGTATTGTTGAAATTGCACATACTTTTCTTAAAAACGCTGAGGTTATTCATAATATATTGTGTAAAGGTGAAATAAACTTAACATAAAAATCAACAAGTCCACATTTATTAGTTCTATTTAATCTTGGAATGAGTTTACTCGTGTGGCCCTCTTGAGATCAGATTAAGCTGAATGCGGCCCCTAAACCAAAATGAGTTTGACACCCCTGATCTAAGAGCTCATCACGACCCAGAAGAACCCAGAAGAACATCTAGAGCCCTGCAGGCTGACCAGAGCCACTGCTGACCCAAAGGAACATAAAGGCCCGTCTCATGGTTACCAGAAGTCGTCTTGATCATCAGAAGGACGTTTGGGAAATGCTCTTCGGAGCGGGGAGACAAAAATTAAACTTTTTTTGTTTGTTTTTTTTCCGTGAGAAATAAAACACCAGTTTCCCACAGCAGAGCTCATCCTGCCGGGTTTCTGTCCATCCTCCCACTCCGTCAGTCTCCCTGTCTGGCTCCACGGAGCCAATCGGCAGCGATGCCTCACACTCGCCACCCAAGCAGGTGTGGGCATTGACGTTTCTACTGTGAACAGGCTGCATCTGTCATGTGGCAAAGAAGAAATAGCACCAATCAATGTCCTCCGTGGACACACACACACACACACACACACACACACACACACACACACACACGTCCCTCCTGTGCACCATCCGTCCCCTGCTGCTGCAAACGTGGAGCTGTGCAACAATCGTAGCGTTCGATCCGTCCTCCTCAGCCGTCGGCCTGATCGCCATCGACGAAGGCCAGAGTCCAGCCTTCCCTCTGCGGCCATCTTGGAGCAGATACTTTTCTGCAGCCATTTTGTGCCGCTGCCATTTAGTTAAGGCTGTTGTAGAGCTTCAGCTAGGGACGCCACATGGTGCCTGTGAACCCCCCCCCCCCCCACACACACACACACACACACACTAAACAGCATCTTTTGTGACCGTTTGGATGACAGACAAATGGACGAGCAGACAGAGAGACAGAAGGAAGGCAGATGACCGGCTTTGATGAGTTTTATGGGGATGTGTGCGAAAAGACGGACGTACAACTGTTGGCAGACAGACAGACAGGCAGGCAGGCAGACAGACAGACAGACAGACAGACAGACAGACAGACAGACAGACACGCAGGCTTTTTTTGTGTGTGCGTGAGCGGATGTCAGAGCAGGTTGTGTGTTCCTGCGGTGGCAGGGATGAGAAGGAGAGAACAGGAAGCCGCTCTCCTGGAGACAGATGGACCGCCATGCTGTGGACACGTACACACAGTCGCACAAACTCGGGAGCGACACACTACGGAGCAGCCAGCGACAGAGAACGTGTCAGAGAAGGACTGCTGAAGACAGGAGAACGCACACCGCCAGGCTGGTCCCGCCGTCCTGCAAGCACAACTGGGACGAAAAGCGGGCGAAAAAACGACTGAAAGTTGGTGGAAAAGCTGCAGCCGGCTTCTCTCTGGGCGCTAATGAAGGAAATGAGTCCTGTTTGACAAACTCATTACAAGTTTCTTTGCAAAAAAAAAAAAAAAAAAGATCTGAGCTAAATACCTGAAATGAAGAACACACAATGAAAGCAGCACACGGCGGCTCATAACAGGTGTTAATCCTGCCAGCTTCAGGTATGTGATGACAATCTTCTCACACCCAACTTGAGAGCACTGGCGGATCTAGGCTATGCCAGGTTGTCACACAGGATGTGTTGTGTGTACACACACACACACACACACACACGAACACACACACATGTTCAGCATCTTCTCCTCACTTTCTCCGTCTCTCCTCTGAAGGGCCACGCACACAGGAAGAGGAGGAACCGGGAGAGAGTCTTCGCAGACATCGACTCCAGCGGTGACAACAGCAGAGTCACACCGTGCGTTAGGGTGTTTCTGCCACCGTGTGTGTGTGTGTGTGTGTGTGTGTGTTGCTGTGTGAGGGAGCATCTGCGGATGTGTGTGTTCGTGTGCGCCCAGACGCATGTGTTAGGTGTGCTTCGCAGAATTGCCAACACATCGCCTCGCAAACGAGAGCCCTATAGGAACAGAGACATCTGTGGAGGGAAGAGGACGCCAGCTTGCACGGCCGTCTCCAGAGGAAGCAGAGGAGGAGAGGAGGGAGGAGAGAGCGGAGCAGAGGACGGGAGGAGACCTTTGGCCTCTAACAACACGTCTGCTGGTGCCAGAGAAAGAAGTTTCTGCAATGTAGATGAGAGTTAATAAAAAACGCAACAGTTGTGGAAGGAACTGTTCCCGTTTTCGCCAACAAACGTTCCCCCTTCATATCTATAGCACATGACTTCACCTTACGTAGAAGCAGCGATAGTGTTTTCATCTACACTGCAAAAACAAAACAAAAAATTAGTTGAATTTTCCTAAAATGAGTGTATTTGTCCTTGATTTGAGCATGCAAATAAGATGATTTGCCAATGGAATAAAATTTCTGCGCTTAAAATAGGAACAACTCATCTCAATCGTCTTATTTCAAGTGTAGTGTATCTAATTATCTTATTGTAGGGGTCAAAATACTCATTCCATTGGCAGATCATCTTATTTACCCGCTCAAAACAAGGACAAATACACTAAGTTCAAGACAATATTTTTAGTTATTTTTAGTTTCATTTTGCAGTGTAAAACCTTTTCTAACGGCAAAATACTCTCCTGACCCACCTTCTACTGCTGCTACAGTCCTTCTGTTCTTCTCTACCAGCTTTGTGCATCTGGAGACTGAAGTTTTCACCCGTTCTTCTTTGCAAAACAGCTCTAGTTCAGTCAGAGTGTGTGTGTGTGTGTGTGTTGGGGGGGGGGGGGGTCTGTGAACATCAGCTTGGCACAGATCCCCAGCTGCATTAAGCTCATAATATTTTACCTGTGAACACCTGAACAGTGTGAAACCCGTCGTACCCGAAAGAATTTGTGCCCAACGGGAACACGGCTGCCGTGCGAAAGCCTCTCAGGTTTGTAGAAGTAAAGTTCTGGATCCGACATAAACGCAGACACACTTTACTGTCATTCAGCTGCACATCTACAATGAAGATGTGGGAGAAGATGTTCTGCTCTGGTGGGACCAGAACTGAACTTTCTGGCCCACCTTTATACCCCCGAACACATCCCTCCCTCTGTGAAACACAGCGGTGGCAGCATCATCCTGTGGGGATGCTTTTCTGGGCGCAGAGGCTGTAATCCCACCTTCTACTGCCGGGACATCCGTTTGTGTTTTGATTTGGTTGCTCTTGGATCCTGTTTTCTTTACTTATTAATTTCTGTTAGATCTCTGTTTCCTCCCTGTCTCTCATTATCAGCTGATTGCCTTCACCTTTCCTCCTGCGCTCTTCTCTGCTCTTCCTCCTCTTCCTCTGCCTGATCGTTTTGCTAACCTCCGTTTGTCACCGCCTTGTTTCATGGAAGTGTCTGCTTTTGATAAAAACTCGTATTCATCTCATCACGGAACATGACAGCTTTGAAAGTAAAAAAAAAAAAAAGGTATACAAAAAAATCAACATTAAGGATTTTAAACCCGCCCTATATCATGAAATATTTAAAGGAAACGCGCCTCTGTCTGCTTCACAGGCTGTGATACACATTTCATCCCAAATTAAAAACCATCCAAATGATTTAAACATTAACCTGCAGGTTCAGGAAAGAAGAAGTCAGCTGATTGCCTTCACCTTTCCTCCTGCGCTCTTCTCTGCTCTTCCTCCTCTTCCTCTGCCTGATCGTTGGATCCTCCGTTTGTCACCGCCTTGTTTTATGGAAGTGTCTGCTTTTGATAAAAATCTCATCACGTGGCTCACCATCTCTTGTCTGCACTGTGGTCCAACACACGGAACATGACAGCTTTGAAAGTAAAAAAAAAAAAAGGCACAAAAAAATCAACATTAAAGATTTTAAACTCGCCCTATATCATGAAAAAGAGAAATATTTAAAGGAAACACGCCTCTGTCTGCTTCACAGGCTGTGATACACATTTTGTCCCAAACTAAAAACCATCCAAACGATTCAAACATTAACCTGCAGGTTCAGGAAAGAAGAAGTCATGAAGAATGGGAACAAAAATAAATAAAACTAATTTTTTTTTAAAAAACCCAGACACAAAGGCCCTATTCTAAATTAGAAAAGGAGACTGAGGTGTGGTGCGATCAGGAGAAAGAGTACGCAGGAGGAAAAGTATAATGTCCAAGTTTTCCCTCTGCCTATCAGCAGATTAGCGACTAGACGGCGGAGCTGCCGGCCTTCTCCCACAATTCATCCGTGACCCTGCAGCCAGGGACTCCCTCCGCAAATGGAGCTGATGACAATACAAGCAAATGTCCTCCTTGTGTGCACAAGCCGGCGCTCTCAAGCAGATGTGCTCGGCGGACCTTGGGAGCATGAGCCAGCGCACAGGACACAGGTGCACCTGCTCTCTGCTCTCAATGAAAGGTCAGCCAAACTTCAGAGGCCCGCGCAACTCCGCAGTATTTATGCCTGAGCGACAATGAGACCAGAACCACTGCAAGAAAAAAAAAAATATCGGCTCATTTTGCTAAATTTTAAAACGTTACCTCTATCTTAAACTCTCTGCACAGGTTTTTCTTTTCCTCCCATGGTTGCTGCACGTGTCTCGGCGCTGGTTGCCAAAGTGCATTTGCAGCGATCCGAGCAGGTATACAGGAGAAAACATGTGCAGCCGGACCGGTGCCAGCAGAGACAGAAGGTCCGCAATGATGTTTCACTACATAGATTATGCGGGTACCGTGGTCAGAACGAGGAACAGACAGCGCGGGGAGGTGGGGGGGGGGGGGGGGTGGACAGAAGACAAGAAAACAGACAATTACCGGCAGAAAGAGGGGACGGAGACGGGCAGAGGAAGACGGACGAGTGTGAGCACGAGAAGCAGAACATGTGAGACAAAGAGAGGGGAGTGAAGCAGGGAGGGTGTGTGTGTGTGTGTGTGTGTGTGTGTGTGTGTGTGTGTGTGTGTGTGTGTGTGTGTGTGTGTGTGTGTGTGTGTGTGTGTGTGTGTGTGTGTGTGCAGGCTACAGCTGGCAAAGGGATTCCCAGAGCCAACTGCCAGTGTAGTGGAGCTCCTTAACAACTTCACAGGCCTCTCAGAAAGGAGCTTTAAAGTGGCCACATGGCCTGGCCAGCACAGCAGAGCAGAGCAGCCGGCTTTACTTGGGCTCCACACACACACACACACACACACACACGCACACACACGCACATATTTGTGCAAAAGCATTCAAACACACACACGAGCTCAAACAAGACTCAGCCGGCCAGCTGCTGACAGGGACAAGAGTGTCCAGAGCGATAAATCTGTGAGCATGTGTGAGTGCAGGAAGGAGGTTAACCAAGAAATAGCAAATGAGCAAAAAGAGCTTCCTTCAGCTTTAAGGGCGACGGGACTCTCTGTAGAGTCAAGGTGCATTTTTGTGATGATGTTTAACCCTGAAGTGGCTTTTAGCGCTGCAAACTCAAACATTTGTAAGGTCACAACGACCTCAGTTTATTCTGTTGGGATTTTAATACCGAAGCAAAGTAGAAAATTATGTTTTTTTTTTCTTTATATTATACAAATAAAATCAGAGTATTTATATCCAGCCCCTTGAAGCAATACCTTATAGCAGCCACAGTTTAAAGTCTCTTGGGTTATCGCTCCACCAAAACAGCTCAACATCAGTCCAATAGGTTGGAGAGCACCTGTGAACCTCTGTTTTCATGCATTGCCACAGATTCCTAACCAGCTGTTTGTCGGGACTTTGACTAGGCCATCCTAACCCATGAATTTGATCCAAACCATCTCATAATACCTCAGGCTGGAGGTTCAGGCTGGTTCTCCTGCTGGAAGGTGGACCTCCACCCCAGCCTCAGGTTCTCCTGCATCCTCTACAGGTTTTCCTTCAGGATTTTTGAGCAATGTCTGAAGAAAGTCTTCCCAACAGCATGATGCTGCCACCGCCGTGTTTCACTGTGAGGATGATGTGTTAAAGGGGATCTGCAGGCTTAGTTTTCTGTTTTGCATGCCAGCCAGAAAAGATTGAATACATATAAACGTCATGTGCGTCTTTTGGATGTTAATTTAAAAAAAAATAATTAATCCTACATTGTTTTTCCTGCATTTTGCAGTTATTGGTTACTGTGTGTCTGACTGTCACATACAATTAATCAGCCTTTAATATGTGGTTGTAATGTGGCAAAATGTGGAAAAGGATTATGGATATTTTTGCGAGGCACCACTGGTATCTGCATATCTTTGCGTCTCTCTTCGAGATTGCTCATTGCACGGCAATGCAAAAATCTAATTCCAGCAACCGCAGCAAAGCAGCTTTGCTCTTTTCCCGTTTGATTCCTCCGATAACTGTAAGCAGCGGCCGATCGTCAAATGTTCCCAGCGAATTAAGCCTCCTAATTTCAGAATCTCTGCCTGATCCCTTAAATGCTCGTTGCAGAGCAGAAATTGGTTCTTTTATGGCTCCATTCATATGTTTGATTATCATTATCCCTCTTTGGAGCACAACTTGGAAGAGGTTTGGAGACTTGGGAGAAAAGGAGGAGGAGGAGGAGGAGGAGGCCAGGGGATGGGATGCCATCACACTGTGGTGAGACAAATGTCTCCTTCTCTTGCTTTTTCCCTCTCAATCCTCCTCTGGTCGCTTTTCTGTCTGGATCAGCGGAGTATATTTTCCAGGAGTTGTTTGGTGACAAAGGTTTTTTTCAGCCCCGATCGTGGTTTCCCCCTTTTTTTCCCACCGTCACTATGCCAGACCACCACTATACTAATGGTGGGGCATTAGCATTTCAAGGAGCCTCCATTAAGGAGGGCAAGAAAAGCTGCTCTCGGTGGGGGGAAATCCATTTTGTCCCAAGCTCCAACATCTGCTGCAGCCGTCCCAGCCAGAAGGACGCTCGGATAAAGCCGAAGAGCCCTCTGATTTACTGTAATGACAGACAGACAGACAGACAGAGAGACAGACAGGCAGGCAGACAGACAGACAGGCAGGCAGGCAGGCAGGCAGGCAGGCAGGCAGGACAGATGACCATATGCGGAAGAGAGAGAGAAAAAGGAAAAGACGAAAACAACTTCTGTCTCCCTGTCTGTCGATTTCTGGTGCTTTCTGTGTGCATGTGTCGGCGGCCATGAGGAAGAGGAGGGAGGGGGTCACGGAAAAGGCAGCTTCCCAGATTAAGCTCTGCTGGGAAGAATCCTTTATGCCACAAGACTGGGAAATATATATATGTTTTTAATTGTTGCAATACACGGCTCACATTAACCAAGTAGTGGGAAAAGTTTATCTGGCCGCATGCGAAGTCCAAAGACCTGCAGCAGGAGAAGCAGAGACGTCACAGAGAGTGAGAGGGACGCAGGGCCCTGATCCCCGACCCATCTGTCCTGTTCTGCACAGCTCCTTCTATCTCCTTCATCCCGCCCTCCCTCTCCAGTGGTCTCCTGTTTGCTTTGGTCTAAACCTACTAAGTCCGTCACCGTGCTAAAGCCCGAACAGCACGGAGGTGAGCCGAGTCCCACCCCGGCCAGCTGGACGCGGCGAGTCCTGAACATGAACACCAGCAGGATGGGCAGACATCTACAGCAGAGCTCCTGTAACACAATAGAGACACTGCAGGTTCCAGTAACACTGCAGTTACCTGACTCCTGAGATTGTTGTCCTTCTGCATGGAGCACGTCTGATAATGTCCCAGTCCGGGCCCAGCAACGTCCCCACAACCCCGCTGTGATGGATGCTGCCTGTTTCCACGCAGCAAAACAAGAATCCAGCTCCTGAGGCTGAAACCTGGAGTTTTCATTTTTTACATGGGCCACATTGGATAAGTCAAGCAAACGTGTGTTTCTGCTTTATGCCACCTTCAACATGAGTCTAGCTGGAGTTCATACAGACAGAGGGGAAAGAAATAAAAGATGCATTAGGGAGATATTCACTCTAACAAATAGCCCTGAAATAATTCAGTTTCCTAACTCTCTCTGTAAGTTTAAGGCAGAAGAAAGCGGGGCTATCTGCCCCTTCATCTCATTTAGACTTAGACAACTTTATTTGTCATTTTGTATGCACAGAGTGCATACAGAACGAAAATTTCGTTGCATACAGCTTGTAAATTGCATTAGAAGTTAAATTATAGTTTTAGGTGCGGCAGAGATTTAAAAGTAAACAGTAGATTTAAAATACAGTATAAAAAACAATTGAAATGTGAACAATGCAGGAGAAAGTCACAGTATACAAGAACCATTTTATGTACAGAATTGGATTGTGCAAGAATGCATTTAAAGATTAAGAGTTCGGTAGCATTTGTAATGCTAGATGGAGATGCAATGATGCAAAAAGTGCAAAATATGCGAATAACAGTTGTGCAGAGTTTATGGGTTGTGTTCAACAGCAGTTTAACAGTCTGATGGCAGCAGGAAAAAAGCTTTTCCAGAACCTGGTGGACCTGTGGCGAAGTTTGTCACAAAAACAAACTTCAAACAGTTCAGATGGTATGAAGAGCATCTGTGAACACAGTTTTCCAGCTTCACCACTGGTTCTGAGGTATATTTAGGTATGGACTTTGACTAGGCCATTCCAACACGTGAACACAGTATAATCTAAATTCTGAACCATCTCATCGTTGCTCTGGCTGTATGTCGTCACTTGTGATCAAAAAGGCTGAAATCACCAGTTTGTGTGGCTCGCCTTCAACTATTTACTTCTTCTTTCAGTAGTTTTGCCAAACTTTTCCTCTGTTTTCAGCTGATTGGTTGACCAGGGCTCCACGTAGCTTGGACATTGTTTTAGAACCTGAAGCAGAACCTTCTCCCTGACCTGTCGGTTGGGTTCCTTGGTCTTCACCATGTTGGTTCCTCACCAACATTTTTGACTAAACCTCTGATAGTTTCATAGAACAGCTGAAGATTAAATTAATCGCAGGTGGACCTTATTTAACAGTTAGGTTTATTTTTTATGACAGTGAACATTAGAAACAGCAGAACAGCAGAATTTCATCCTGAGTCTCACAGGTTGGTACTAAAAACAAGTAAATCAGTCTAAAAAGTGAAAAAGGTGATTGCCCATGTATTGATTTCTCTGCCTTGCCTTTCTGTGACAGGAAACGGCTCACATGTTTCCTTCTCAGCACTTTGTTTCACACAGGAAGATCACTGGCATCGCGTCACCTCCAGGCTCCGTTTCCAGTGCCAACAACAGTCAGGTTCTGTGTAAATAACCTCCGAATGCAAACATAAGGTTTTAAAGGTTCATTAAGGGTTTTTTATAGCCAGGCATGACATTTGTGAGACTGGAGTTTATTTAAGATGGTAAAGGTCCACTTTGGTCTTGGCCCCTCATGGATTAGCCTTTAAAGGTAGAGTCAGTGATTTTTGGAAATGTAAGTAAGTCCCTTTTTTAATAACTGCGCCTGACCGTCTTATCTGATCTTCTCTTTCTCAGGGGGATCACATGAAAAAAAAATCCACTCTGGTCTTTTTTCTTTCTACTGAGGCATTTCTCTTACTCTCATAAACTTGTACGTGTTTTGCTTCTTGCGACTCTTCCATTTTGGAAGTATACGGTAGCTGAACCACTAAGCTAACAGCAAAGCTGAAACGCTAAGCTAACAGCTAAGCTAACCGCTAAGCTAACAGCTAAACTAACCGGATACATAAACATTAATTAGTGCGCATGTGCAGCCAGCAAGCGGAGACTAACAAGGAACGAGCACGGCCGTTAGATGAGCGCGTCAGAATGATTGACATGTGGGACAACCAATAGATGAGGTGATTCCCCCTTAACTAGGAGGGGGGGGGGGGGAGTAGGAACAAAACTCTGACCAATCACTGTTATTCGGACCAAACGGCAGGGATTGGTTGAGTTTTTATATGCCTGCAGCTTCCTCAGAGATTGATTTTTTAACCTCCTTTTTCTGATTACATAATGTGTATCGACTACTTTCAGAATGGACGATTTTACTCCAAAAAGTGGTTCTGAACAGGATTACCAACTATTGCTTTAACTTTAACCACTTAGACCTCTTCATCTGGAGGTCTTTGATTCATGTAGGATATTAAAACCTCTCAACAGAACATCACTTCCAACATCACCAACCATCTCCATAACTATCTCCATTCTGACAACCGAAAAAAATTGTTGCAACGTACAACTTTAACGTAGCACTACTTCAAGTAATCTACTAATTGTTCTGATTTTGTTTTTCTTCTTTTTTTTTTACAGCGTGCACAAACACCACAAGCTGTTTGCTCGGCCCGGACAGGACAGAGAACGATGACGTCACGTGGCGCCGGGCGCATCGCATCATGGGGCTGACTGTGCGATGTCGCCTGCGGTGAGCACCTGGCTGCTTTCACCACCAGAGAGCCATTACATGTCAGAGGGGTGTTTAGAGCGCTCCGTCATTACACACAGAAGCACCGCCACGCACACACACACACACAGAGCCAGCAGCTGGTACGAAACTCCAACTGGACAAAACAATGAAACTTGGAACACCACAGCCTGTTGGATAGTACAGAAAAACCTGGCAAATTTGGAGAGAGCTCTGCGTCTGTCTGTCTGCCTGCCTGTCTCTCTCTCTCTCTCTCTCGCTTGCTCCGGTGCCACCCAGCCTCGACGCCGCAGCTTTTATGCAACACCGGCCTCTTGTTCAGAGCGATGCCTTTTACTCTGTGTGGTCCAGACGTAACTCATCCAGGCGATTCGCTCGGCTCTGTTTACCAGTGGGTTAACACACACACACACACACACACACACACACACACACACACACACACACACGTCATCCCATTGCACCGTCTCTGCAGGTCTGCTTCTGGGTTTCTCTCCTCCTAACAATTATCTGTGGTGTTAGCTCACAGATCAGGCACCTCCAAGTCTGGGTCTGTCGCAGACGGAGAGCGCGCTGGCTCTGAGGCGTGTTTACCGGATCCTGGGGGTAAAGCGAGTGTGTGTGTTTGGAGAGACCGTAGGAGATGTGAGAGCAGAAGGCTAGCTTAAAGTGTGCTACAGTCAGCAACACTTTAAAAGGAAGGCTCGCGTTGCTCTTCCCGCTACAGGATCCCATCCAGTGTCGGTACACATGCGCACAGGCGCGCACATGCGGAGAGCCAGATGGACAGCAGTGCTAAGGCTTAGTTTAATGACAAAAGGACCCTCAATCTGGACGTGGATTTATCACTCACTTTAAAGTCCATCTGCGAGAAGTTTGGACTGAAAACACGACTGCTCAGCGCCTGTGCCGCTCCCCGCTCGCGTGCTTTTGCCCGAAAGCGAGCTCCAAAGCCTCCCCAACACGACGAGCGCCCGCGCACACCTCGCCCGCATCTGCAGAGAAATCCGTCGGGTAAATTATTGAAGGCGGAGGGGTTCTCCACGTTGGTGGTGGTGGTGATGTCATACAGGCATGTAAGCAGAGGCCTTTATGTTTTTGTTTTGTTTTTTTAGGGGGGGGGGGGGAGTTGGGTCCAGGGGCCCGGCAGGGTGTGGGGGAGGGCGAGGGTGGGAGCCGAGAAGCAGATAGACGAGTGGAGTGACAGCACAGAGATAGACTAGCTACCTATTTATAGAGCGGGCCATCTGCAGAGCTCCCTCTTGTCTTTGGTCATCCTGCTCACAAAGGCTTGGAGGCAGATTCCAGCAGCCCAGCGCCCAGCCGCTCCATTCACTATTCATTCCAGAGCCGGCAGCACCATATGGATCCGGCCCCACTGCTGGGCCCTGGCCGGCCTGTTTCTCCCTCTCTAGCTCTCTCTTCTCAGATTGACATGGTAATGAAGCCTTGGTGGCTTACAAAGTGCTCTCCTTTCTTTTTTCCCCGCGTCTTTCCCCTCTTCTCCCTCAAAGATGCTGTGCTTGAGCATGACCGGACACCCCCCCCCCCCTCCTCCCCCTCCTCCTCCTCCTCCTCCTCCTTACCCTCCCTCCTCCTGTTTTTGCACTGCTCTCCTTCTGTCTTCCTTTACAGGCAGGCTCTCTCCAATCTCCTGGCTGTGTCCACTCTCAGACACGTTAAATGATCTCATTTGATTCCCTCACACCAGCGAGGAGCTAATGTGACCTTAGGCAGCCAAGACGCTCTTAAGCCAAGAACGTCTCAATCAACCTCAAGGCAGTCGTGTGTTTAAAAAGTAATGAGTCAAAATATGATTTTTTTTTTTTTTTAATCAGCAGTGTCATATGTCAGGAGGAAGACTGGATACTCCCTGAGATCACTTCCTCTTTTTCAGCTCACATCCCCTTTCCAGCTTGACCATCTCTCTTCGATGAAGGCTTAGAAGGTAATAAAGCAGAAACAGGATCAGAGGAGGGGATTCTATACAGAAACTGCAGATGAGGCGACAAACGCCTCGCAGGAAGTAAGAGGACTGTGAAAGTGAACCCAAACCGAGCTTCTTTCAAAGTCCGTCTGTCCCCCTGGTTTCTCTCAGCGGAGCGAAAAAGGGAGCAGCTTTCTTCTCCCTGGGTCCTCTTCTCTGATGAGGTGACTGAAATAAAATTCGGATATCATTCAGAAATACTAAAATTCATTCTTAAAAGAATATGAGTGAGCTTGAATAGTTTTTATTTTAACTATTGATGTTGGTGACCGCAAAGAAATCCAAGCAGATTAGTCCTTCGGTGAAGTGATGCAGAATGATGAGGGACGGACGGTAGAGATAAAAGTATTTAGCACGCGATCAACCAAAGCATTGCAGTGGTAGGACCCATAAAAGCAAAAAAAAAAAAGACCTCCAGTTGCAAAAAAAAAAGCTTGTTAGCGTCAATCGCTTTTGTAAACTTCTGAATGTTCCAGTGAGAACCACTGGGGATATAATGTGGAGGTGGGAATTTCACCATTTACAGCTTCAACCAGGGGACACACCAAAGACTTCTGACCAGGAGTCAAAACAATAATCAGAGCCGCCACTAAATCAGCTCTCAGCCACATCGGCCTCCACGCACAATCACTGCACAAGACTCCACCGCTGAAGGAAAAACCTGTCGAGGCTTCTTTTTCAGTGCTCTGGGAGGTGGGGCGGGGGGGGAGCATTTTCCTCATGGATAAACCTCTCATACACAAGCACACTCTCACAAACTCCTACAGCTTCTATAGAGAAAACCCCTGTTATTATCTTCAGCTGTCACTTTCTACACGTCTTATTAATTAATACTGAATGTTCTTCAGTGATGGTTTCAAGGCGTTGGTTGTTTGTGTCTTTAATACTTTATCAGCTGGTTGTGCTGTTCTTTTTACGTCTCTCTTTGCAGATGAAGAAGCACATTGAGGATGTATCGTTCTCTCCCTTTTCACTCCTCTTTTTCTTTTACCTTTTCTCCTTTTTTTTAATTTTTTTCTTTAAAGGAAAAACCAGAAGAACTGCATTAGCAATGATGATTTCAATAGAACGTAAAGTTCTAATAATTTGTCCAATCGCTGTCAAACAAACTGGTGTTCTTTAAAATGTTTGCTTCAGTTCAAAGGCAAAAATAATACAATCTAATTGCTGCTAAGAAGCTTGAACTCACCGTGTTGCCACTTTCCTCACTTTAAGATTTCAGCTTTAATGCGTCTGACCCGGTTTGACGGGAGAACAGAAGACCTGTCTGTGGTCCTTCTGCAGACTACTGCAAGGTTTCATGGGTTTCATGCATGCAAACCAGTTTCCTCCCACAGCCCCACAACATTGTGTTAGATTAGCTTTTAAATAATCATGCATGTGTGCAGAAATGTAGGGTTAATTGTCTTTTATATATCTTTAATCATCCGTTGAATTACCCATTTTTTGTGCAGAGTGCAGATGTTTTTCACAAGAGAAACTTGAAAAGTCAAATTATTTTTTTTCCAAATACTCACTATATTTATATTAGCTACGGTTGCATGTGGTAATCTTTTCAGAAGGGAGATATTAGCGAAAGGACTTTAGTAGTCAGAGGTGTTGTGCAATAGCCGTCGCCCTGGGAGGTGCGGCGCCGGAGGCCACGGCCAGCCTGGTTACCCGTGCATGTGGAGCAGGGCCTAACCTAATGAGGTGCCATCCCAATGTCAACACTGCTGCGTTCAGAGCCTGATAAAAGACGAGGCTTTTCTCCGGCTCCTCACACTGTGACAGGGCTGTGAAGAGCCCAGCTACAGGGCCCCTACCACCTGCAGGCTCTCTGTGTGGAAGTATGCGTGTGCATCGCAGTGTTTGCTCCTTTGTCGCTTTAAACTTTTAAAATCACATCTCGTTCCAACCTACAGGAAGCAGTTAAGAACTTCTAAGCCTGCGTCTCAGTCTGTTAGGAGCTGGTCAGATGTTATAACTTGCTTTGGCTGCTCAGACTGGAGCGTTTCTAAAGCGTCAGTCGCTGACCTGGATGCTTTCTGTGGGGACATGTGTGAATAACACAACCTTTCACACACAACAGCAACAAACCACGGTTCACTTCACAGCTGGGGACCGAGCAGCAGTGGGGACTGGCCCCAGTAAAGGAGGTTCACCTTCCAGCAGGACAACCAGCTATGACCAGATATATTATGGGATGCTTTAGATCAATGCATGTCCATGCATTGATATGGCCTAGTCAAAGTCTGGCCCTTAATCCATTTGAAAAACCGAGGTCCAGGATTAAAGGACTGATGTCTCAGCAGGATCTGGAGAAACGTAAAGAACATGGACCCGGTTCTGAAGTCCTCACTAAGACTAAGAACGTAGAGAACATGGACCCGGTTCTGAAGTCCTTCCACTAATACTAAGAACGTAGAGAACATGGACCCGGTTCTGAAGTCCTCACTAAGACTAAGAACGTAGAGAACATGGACCCGGTTCTGAAGTCCTTCCTTCCCTCTGGAACAAACTCCCAGAAAACTGTAAAAGTGCTGAAAGCCTAAGTTCCTTTAAATCAAGATTAAAACACATTTGTTTAGGATTTTAACTGTTCTAGTTAAACTGTTTTACTGAAACATCATTAGTTCAACTTTGTAGTCCAACAGTTTTTAATATTTGCTTTTAGTTTCTGTTTTCCTACGTTTTATTTTGTGTCTACATATTGTTCCAACTTGGTTTTGTTCTGTTTTTATTTTCTTAAAAATAAATAAATTTGCCTTGCCTCATGAGGAAAATGGATGTTGACAGTAGCTCTCCATCCTGGTGTGTCTGACATATTTTGATTTAATGACGAACCCGTTAATTCACAAAGAAAAATGGGCAGAAACTTTATTCTCTAGATGAGCAACGCTGTTAGAGATTAACCCCAAAAGATCCGCAACTGGATCAGTCTCTATAATAAACTGAGCACTACACGCTAATTTGATCCGTTTACCTTCCAAAGTGCCCGGAGCACTTAAACGATAAGTAACGACTCAGGTGTGTTAAACATATTTGGCAGGTCACTCGTTTTTAGATCTTCATTTTTCATGTGTACTGACATTAAAATGCACCGTATTTACTAAGCAGGTGTCTTTTGTGAAAGCAGCTCGCTGTGTTAAACTTTATTTAAGGGTATCAGATTAACGGGGGTTGACTACAAATCGAGGCCAGCCTTCATGGATTTTTATTTCTAGAAGAAAATGGAAACCTTGCGTCATTTTCCCTCAACGTTGTCTTAGTCTGTCGCTTAAACATACAGAAGTTTCTGGTTGAAAAGCGACAAAAGGTGACTAAGTTTCAGGGGTGTGAACACTTTGATGCTGTGATGTCACGAGGTTTGCATTTTTTGGGACGGGATCCACTTTGTGTTTCCTGATTTAAGTCAGATTTAACTTTATTTAACGTTCGTTATCAGCATCATCAAAGCATAGATGCACTCCGCTGAGACATTCCAGCTAGGGCTGATCAAATATGGCTCCTCCACCACACACACACACACACACACACACACACACACACACACACACACACACACACGCAGTCAAAGCTGCCTTTTAAATGTTTTCCACTAATTCCTTTTATGCGGATGAAACCCTCTCACAAATAGATTACCTGCTACGTACGATCCTCTCTTTCACTGTGAAATCGTGGCACGGCGCCACATCCTCCCACTGCTTCTTCTTCCATTAAAATACAGATGAGAGCGTTTTGCAGCGCGGGCCAACAGCAACGCCTCCCAGCTAATCCAGCGACACAAACACAAACATCAGATGAATTATCTGTAATGGAGAGGACTCTGTTCTGGCACCGCCGACGGAGAAATGAAACAAAACACGAGTTTATTTTGGTAAATATTTGGATTTCATTTTGATTCCTCTTTTCACGTACGTAATTAGCTGGCAAATATAGATCTGCATGGAAGCCCCTTGCGCCCCCCCATCACTCGGGGCGCCGCTGTCTTTAGGTGTGCATCCAGCAGCTCCTTTACTTGCTTTCTTTCAAACAGAAAGTTTCTTTTCAGTCAGCGTTTAAAGAGTTTATCAGCCTCTATTAAAAAAAAAGAAGCGCTGTGAGAGTTAAAATCCGCCCTGAATCCTCCATCCATCCATCTATCCGCGGCCAGCAGCACACTTGACAGTCTCACCGGCTCAGGAGTCGGGCAAACAATGCCGCTCTGACAAGCGAAACTCTCCCGTGTCAGAATCTCATCTACTTAAAGCACTATTTATTCAGCGCACATCCTTTTAATGCCGAGTCTTGGCAACGGCGCATGAAATCCAGCACCTTAATTCCATTAGCTTGTTACTTCAATAAGTCCCAATAATCTAGACCTAACTGCAACACGTAGCCCGACTCAGGAAGCGCACAAAGCCTGGCAGCTCCCGTGGGCCCATTTTAATAACACTAACAGCCTTTAAAGGTTGATTCATTCTGCTGATATTAAAGCAAATGGCCGCATTAACCTGTTGGCTGAGACTAACTGTGCTGGAGCTTATCGTATGGAGTGGGGAAAAGCTGGTGGCAATATGAAACACAGCAGGTTTAAAGCCATTTCACATAATTACATCGCAGAGATGCACCAGCTGAAGGAAAGTAGTTTCTCTCTCCTCGCAGCTTTAGTTTCCCACCGTCCTGAATGAGCCGCTCGCCGTCCGCTCACAGGGCTCAGCCTATTGTCGATAAGAGACTGGAGCGTCTCTTCAATCGGGGCTTAGCGAGTGTCATTCAAAGGCGCCACTCTTCATCTCCAAAGTGACTCAGCTTTTGTTGGTCGGCGGCTAAAGAGGGTCCTTTCCGACCCGCATGCCCTCGGTGGGAAAGAACGGATAAACCGTGGAGGGGAAAAAAAAACTAAAGAGGGAAAGAAGAAAAGGTTTGGAGAAAGAAGGCAGCGAGATAATCTGTGAGGAAAGCGAACGTGACGGTAATGGGGATGGTAAGAGGAAAGGCCTGAGAAGGTGCATACCTTCAGGCCCCGTCCAGCCTGAGCCCAGGAGATGTGAGACGGGCGAGTGGGGGGGGGGGGGGGGGGGGGGGATTAGAGCCGTGAGAACCTTTGTTGTCGTGATCAGTTAAAAACGCTGGCTCTCAGCGATCCACCTGACCACTTCAACGTGCTCACAGCGGCACATCTGCGTACGAGGGCTGAGCGGACGGCTGCAGCAGATACCGATGCACAGGAGGCCCAGGGAACGGAGGAGGCTCAGGGAACGCAGGAGGCTCAGGGAACGCTGGACACTCAGGGAACGCAGGAGGCTCAGGGAACGCAGGAGGCTCAGGGAACGCAGGAGGCTCAGGGAACGCAGGAGGCTCAGGGAACACACGAGGCTCAGGGAACGCTGGACACTCAGGGAACGCAGGAGGCTCAGGGAACGCAGGAGGCTCAGGGAACGCAGGAGGCTCAGGGAACGCAGGAGGCTCAGGGAACACAGGAGGCTCAGGGAACACAGGAGGCTCAGAGAACGCTGGAGGCTCAGGGAACGCTGGAGGCTCAGGGAACGCAAGAGGCTCAGGGAACGCAGGAGGCTCAGGGAACGCTGGAGGCTCAGGGAACGCTGGAGGCTCAGGGAACGCAGGAGGCTCAGGGAACGCTGGAGGCTCAGGGAACGCACGAGGCTCAGGGAACGCAGGAGGCTCAGGGAACGCTGGAGGCTCAGGGAACGCTGGAGGCTCAGGGAACGCACGAGGCTCAGGGAACGCTGGAGGCTCAGGGAACGCACGAGGCTCAGGGAACGCTGGAGGCTCAGGGAACGCAAGAGGCTCAGGGAACGCAGGAGGCTCAGGGAACGCACGAGGCTCAGGGAACGCTGGAGGCTCAGGGAACGCACGAGGCTCAGGGAACGCAGGAGGCTCAGAGAACGCAGGAGGCTCAGGGAACGCTGGAGGCTCAGGGAACGCAAGAGGCTCAGGGAACGCTGGAGGCTCAGGGAACGCACGAGGCTCAGGGAACGCTGGAGGCTCAGGGAACGCACGAGGCTCAGGGAACGCAGGAGGCTCAGAGAACGCAGGAGGCTCAGGGAACGCTGGAGGCTCAGGGAACGCAAGAGGCTCAGGGAACGCAGGAGGCTCAGGGAACGCAGGAGGCTCAGGGAACACAGGAGGCTCAGGGAACGCAAGAGGCTCAGGGAACGCAAGAGGCTCAGGGAACGCAAGAGGCTCAGGGAACGCAGGAGGCTCAGGGAACGCAAGAGGCTCAGGGAACACAGGAGGCTCAGAGAACGCAGGAAGCTCAGGGAACGCAAGAGGCTCAGGGAACGCTGGAGGCTCAGGGAACGCAGGAGGCTCAGGGAACGCAGGAGGCTCAGGGAACGCAAGAGGCTCAGGGAACGCAAGAGGCTCAGGGAACGCAAGAGGCTCAGGGAACGCAGGAGGCTCAGGGAACGCAAGAGGCTCAGGGAACACAGGAGGCTCAGAGAACGCAGGAAGCTCAGGGAACGCAGGAGGCTCAGGGAACACAGGAGGCTCAGGGAACACAGGAGGCTCAGAGAACGCAGGAAGCTCAGGGAACGCAAGAGGCTCAGGGAACGCAAGAGGCTCAGGGAACGCAGGAGGCTCAGGGAACGCAAGAGGCTCAGGGAACGCAGGAGGCTCAGGGAACGCTGGACACTCAGGGAACGCTGGACACTCAGGGAACGCAGGAGGCTCAGGGAACGCAGGAGGCTCAGGGAACGCAGGAGGCTCAGGGAACACAGGAGGCTCAGGGAACACAGGAGGCTCAGAGAACGCTGGAGGCTCAGGGAACGCTGGAGGCTCAGGGAACGCAAGAGGCTCAGGGAACGCAGGAGGCTCAGGGAACGCTGGAGGCTCAGGGAACGCTGGAGGCTCAGGGAACGCAGGAGGCTCAGGGAACGCTGGAGGCTCAGGGAACGCACGAGGCTCAGGGAACGCAGGAGGCTCAGGGAACGCTGGAGGCTCAGGGAACGCTGGAGGCTCAGGGAACGCACGAGGCTCAGGGAACGCTGGAGGCTCAGGGAACGCAGGAGGCTCAGGGAACGCTGGAGGCTCAGGGAACGCACGAGGCTCAGGGAACGCACGAGGCTCAGGGAACGCACGAGGCTCAGGGAACGCTGGAGGCTCAGGGAACGCACGAGGCTCAGGGAACGCTGGAGGCTCAGGGAACGCAAGAGGCTCAGGGAACGCAGGAGGCTCAGGGAACGCACGAGGCTCAGGGAACGCAAGAGGCTCAGGGAACGCAGGAGGCTCAGAGAACGCACGAGGCTCAGGGAACGCAGGAGGCTCAGAGAACGCAGGAGGCTCAGGGAACGCTGGAGGCTCAGGGAACGCAAGAGGCTCAGGGAACGCAGGAGGCTCAGGGAACGCAGGAGGCTCAGGGAACACAGGAGGCTCAGGGAACGCAAGAGGCTCAGGGAACGCAAGAGGCTCAGGGAACGCAAGAGGCTCAGGGAACGCAGGAGGCTCAGGGAACGCAAGAGGCTCAGGGAACACAGGAGGCTCAGAGAACGCAGGAAGCTCAGGGAACGCAAGAGGCTCAGGGAACGCTGGAGGCTCAGGGAACGCAGGAGGCTCAGGGAACGCAGGAGGCTCAGGGAACGCAAGAGGCTCAGGGAACGCAAGAGGCTCAGGGAACGCAAGAGGCTCAGGGAACGCAGGAGGCTCAGGGAACGCAAGAGGCTCAGGGAACGCAGGAGGCTCAGAGAACGCAGGAAGCTCAGGGAACGCAGGAGGCTCAGGGAACACAGGAGGCTCAGGGAACACAGGAGGCTCAGAGAACGCAGGAAGCTCAGGGAACGCAAGAGGCTCAGGGAACGCAAGAGGCTCAGGGAACGCAGGAGGCTCAGGGAACGCAAGAGGCTCAGGGAACGCAGGAGGCTCAGGGAACGCAAGAGGCTCAGGGAACGCAAGAGGCTCAGGGAACGCAAGAGGCTCAGGGAACGCAGGAAGCTCAGGGAACGCAGGAGGCTCAGGGAACGCAAGAGGCTCAGGGAACGCAGGAAGCTCAGGGAACGCAAGAGGCTCAGGGAACGCAGGAGGCTCAGGGAACACAGGAGGCTCAGGGAACGCACGAGGCTCAGGGAACGCAAGAGGCTCAGGGAACGCAGGAGGCTCAGGGAACGCAGGAAGCTCAGGGAACGCAGGAAGCTCAGGGAACGCAGGAAGCTCAGGGAACGCAAGAGGCTCAGGGAACGCAAGAGGCTCAGGGAACGCAGGAGGCTCAGGGAACACAGGAGGCTCAGGGAACGCACGAGGCTCAGGGAACGCAAGAGGCTCAGGGAACGCAGGAAGCTCAGGGAACGCAGGAGGCTCAGGGAACGCAAGAGGCTCAGGGAACGCAGGAAGCTCAGGGAACGCAGGAGGCTCAGGGAACGCAAGAGGCTCAGGGAACGCAGGAAGCTCAGGGAACGCAAGAGGCTCAGGGAACACAAGAGGCTCAGGGAACGCGTCAGACAGTCTGGACAGTCTGGACAGTCTGGACGTCTGGACGTCTGGACGTCTGGACGCAGAGTAGTTCCTGTATCCGTATGAGTTGATGGGGAGATGGGTGAAGCTGAATCCAGGAAGTAAACCTGTTGGAGGCTGCAGAGGACCTGGGTGGAGTTTCACCTCCCAGCAGGAGAACCAGCCTGGACCTGCAGCCAGAGACGGCCTAGTCAAAGCCCAGACCTTATTTCAACCAGTAATCTGTGGCAAGACTTAAAAATGTTCACAGAAGGTCGGGTTCAGTAAAATGTCCTGAAGTTTCTTCATGCCGTCCACCGTTTACCTGCTGACCGTTAATTATGGAGCCAGAGTCTAAATCTGAGCGACGGAGCCGGTGGAACCCGGACCTTCAGAAAACCTGGTGTGCTGCAGCTGAAAGTCTGACATATTTAGATTTAATGACAAACCAGCTTCTCTGCGCTCCACGATGAAGAACACAGAATCCTCAACAATTTTGGATAATTTTATCGGATCTCTTCAGACCGTTTTGACCTCAGCATGTCCGCACGCTCTGCAGCAAACGGGATGTCGGGGGGGGGGGGGCTGATTTTGATGGTGTGAATCTCGACTCTCTGAAGCAGCCCATTTTTCACACTTCCTCTGAACAATAAGTAACGCTTCAAAGACAGTGAAAAGCATCTTGGCAGTGATGTTGTTAAGCTGTCGGCTTGGAATGGAGCAGACTGCATTGTTTTTCTGTTGATTTAGCATTTAGAAAAGTGCTGGTGGTATTAAAACAAATGTAGTGTTTTGGGGTTTTTCTTCTTCTTTTTTTTTTTTGCTTATTTTGTACAATTTAAAGACATTTCAGCTGTGGCCCTGAAGTACAAAATGCAGCGAATAATGTAAAAATAAAAATAAACGTCTTCAGCATTTTTAACTGTTATAAAAGTCCATAAAAGCAACGGATCTGAGTGAAAACGGTGTGGACGTCTGAACATCTTCCAACATCAGAGTTTATCGGCGCTCACAGTCGGCCGCAGCAGACGCAGAATCTACCTCTGAAGATGCAAAACAACGACGGGCGATCGGAGAGACGGCGCAGAGCGCTGCCGTGAATCAGCCGCCGCCGGCCTCTTCTCCATTTTCACACAAACCCCCGTGTTTTCTACATTAACTCTCTCTTCCCTTTGTGTTTTATAAATAGAGAAAGATTGAGTAAGAGCAAGAAGACTGAGGTTAGAAGGAAGTGGGCTTTTTTTTTTTTTTCTCCAGCAGCAAAGAGGTACATCTGAGGGAAGGAAGCAAAGCTCCTCTGAAGGCAGAAGTCACGCTCGTTCCGTTCTGCCCACAGAAGAAAGACTTGTGTGACTTGAAAACAAATCAGGAACCCGATTTAAGATAACTGTCAATATAAACGCATGCGTAGGTGTCTGAGTTTGTAAATGTGAGTCAATAATTGTGAATAAATGTAAGATTAGCATTTGTTCCTTCTTGTCAGCTCGTGCATACATCAGATCATCAGATGTTTCATCTGTGAGAATACAAGTTCAGAAGTTACAGATACAAGTTACAACTATTTCAACAATACAAGTACAAATCACAAGTACAAATCCACAACCCCTGGTAAAGCTGTTTTACACTCCTTACCAGTTGGTGGCGATAACGTGCCTGAAACTTTTTCACCAGCCGCCATTAAACAAGAGGAAGGCAGCATTTCGGCTCCATCCGAATACCCTTAAAGCACCAGTGTGAAAGATTTTTACACTGGCACACCAATCTAGCAGTGCGCTAAATGAATTACAAACAACTTTGCTGTAATAGCTACTACGGAAGCCTCGGAGTATCATAAGTGTAATAATGTAAACATGTCCTCCATGTATTAGCTACTGCTAATAGGTAATAGCTACGGTCTCTGAGTGGCTGCACCAACACCAATGTATTTAGAAACTACTAACTCTAAGTTATGATAATGCTATCATTTTTGAAGCTATGCTATTAGACTTTGCCAGAAAATGTATTTATAAAAGTAATATTTGATTTTTGCTAATTGAAAGCCAAATTAGTTAAGCACTGCGACCGCTGACGCATTTCCGCTTCGGCTGAAGAGTCCTGACTCTGTAAAAAGGTATTTGACTGCAGCCTAAGAGTAGACCCCGCATTGACTGTCGCGGCGCAGGAATTACGGCCACCATCTTGGGGAGGTCAACCTGCTACGCTATCCGGCTGAATCAAGCTGAACAGACGAATGATGCCTCAGCACTGTGCAGCTTATTTTTGTTTGAATCAACGGACTATTAACGTCAGGGCTCGGGGGATAACCTTTCACAAGTAAGATGAACAGATATTGTTTATATTTTCGATTAGAATGTGATTTTTCTAATATTAGGTAGAGAGATACAGGTCTACACGTGGATGCTATAAACAGAGTTCAAGTTTTTGTGACTAAGTCTCTCCAAGATTGCATCTACTCCGTGAAGGCATCAGAGCCTTAGGCATTAGTTAATACACAGTATATATATATATGTGTGTGTGTGTGTGTGTGTATATATATATATATATATATATATATATATATATATATATATATATATATATATATATATATATATATATATATATATGTGTATGTATGTATGTATGTACAAAATTATAACAATTTATGAGTGGCTGTGTTTTGCAACATACATACATCCCGTCAGAATATTCTATTACTTTTAACCCCACAAAGATTATTTAAATGCACTGGAGCATTTGTTATAATAGTTATAGTTTTAAAGTTTTCAGCAAAAAAAAACGCGAGAATGAGTTCAATACTCAGCCAGTTATAGTGGATTAAAATTGATTAAAATTGATAATGTGTTGACTGCGCCTGGTCAACACATTACATTGAGCTGTCGACCGCCCCAAGATGGCGCCCTCAAATCTCGTCAGCGCCAATAGGCGAAAGCGCTCGATGCGGGGTCTACTCTTATGTCTATGGCTGCAGCCTTGCATTCTCACAGAACAAACATCTGCTGTGACGTCTCATTACCGCCACCGACTGGTAAGGAGTGTAAAACAGCTTCATCAGGGGTTGTAGATTCGTAAATCTGTGATTTGTACTTTTACTGTTGCAAACGTTGCAACTTTGTAACTTGTATTTGTAACTTTTAAATTTGTACTTTTAGAGATAAAACATCTGATATCACACGTATACACGAGTTGACAACAGGGAACAAATGCAAATCTTAAATGTATTCACATTTATTACAAATTCAGACACCTACACATACGTTCATATTGACAGTTATCTTACCCCATAGTTGATAATCCAAAACAGTATCTTTGAGTAAATGATGATAGAATCTTATTTCATTTGTTCGAATTTGTGTAATCAGAAACAAAAGCATAAAGTTCTGTAAAAGAAATATGATGTTTGAATGAATAAAGATGAAAAATGAATAAAAACAAGAGTAAAAAGAGTAATGGCATTACCAAAAAGACTCAGGAAGAAGAAACAAAGATCTCCAGATCCTAATTTTTTTCAACATAAATCCAATCCCTCCAGTGTGCTTCCAGTGATGATATAAACCATATAAGCAGTTCGATTCACCTCCACAGACATTAGGACACTGTAAACTTTTAGAAGTCCCCCTGTAAAATAAAACGGATCGGTGCGAGTCAGTCCGGCGGCTACAATGGGCCGGTTCTGGACTTTGGAAAATTTAACCCAGAGGGTGTAACTAGTTACTGCCCACCTCCGCCAACAGGAAGGTTTTGACTCAACCATTTAACCGAGTGGTTCTTGAACAGCTTCAGCTTCCTGGCTGAGAGAGACGTCAACAGTGACTCGTTCTCCAGGAAGTTCTCACATCCTCTTCAGAGAGTAAGCCGTGATTACTTGGAAAAGAACAACTGTTTGTGTTTCAGGGCACAGAGATTGGACCCTGGACAGGCCACCAGTCCATAAAGGGGCAACACAGAGACACACGTACTCTAACCTAAGAGACCCGGAGAGAACCCACACATGCACAGGGAGAACATGCAGACCAAGCAGAAAGACCCCAGGGCAGGATTTGAACCCAGGACCTTGTTGCTACCAGCTGCACCCCTGTGCAGGAACTCCTTCCATTGTCCACGTTGGCTGTCAGAAACCAGCAGAATGATGAGGTTGGTACGAAGAGTCATCTTCACCAACAGCATCCCTGACCTGTCGGCACGGGGCAAAGACATGGAACAGCAGATGTTACTGATCTGTGCTCTCAGAAATGACTGTTTCCAGGTGATGATCCACTTGTTGGCTGCAGAGACGCTGACCAGATGAACCAGTTCGCTGAAAATGCAGAAACAGATCATCTCCACTTCAAAATGCCACAAATAGAACCAGAACATTTTTCTAATTGTCTTATTTTGCGTTAGCCGCACTATTCTTCTTTTTTTTCTTTTTAAGTAAAATGTCGACGGGTTTTCGGTTTAGCTTCCTGGTTTTATTAGACGTACAGTAGAGAGATTCCCTGGAATCCAACTGAGCAGAGTGACCGTTGGACACGGAACAGTTACACCACAGAACCCAAGAAGTCTGTGGGCTGAGTGGTATCAGAACCTGGTTTCAGGTCTCGCCGACACATTCTCAATTCCCCTTGGAATAGAGGAAGCTGTCAGACTGCGCCATGGGATTGAAACAAGCCCAGCTTCGTCTCTGGTGAAGCGTTTCCAGCCTCTCCCCCTGGTCATGAAAGCTGCTTCAAGCCCCCTTAGCTCAACAATAACGTGCTCGTAGTTTTACGCCGTTATTTCTCTTTTTCATTTGTTTGTACATATAGTTTGCAATTGGAGTGTAAAAGTAAATAAAGAGTGCTGAAAAGTTTTTAATTTCCTCTTTTTTTGAAGGGAGTCTGTAGTTTTATGACCAAATATATAATAACATTCCACATTTTCAATTTCAAGAATAAATACCAAATTTCTAAAATTGTGCTAAACTGTGCCAGAATGGCACATTAGGTTTCCGCCTGGATTTTATTTCAATCCAAACATGTTGAACTTCTCAACTGCTTGTTGTGTGGACACCAGACCTGCTACAGATGTAACCAAGATGCTGTAGTTACTATTTATTGTGTTTATTTCTTTCCTTACAGAAAAAGTAAGAGGTTTTGTATGCAAAGCCTTTTTAATGGCAATTATTTTAAATTTTTTGGGTGTTTAAATCTCATTTACTCAGGCCCAGAATAATTTACTCTTAAATTTCCACATCCACATCATCCTCCAGGACCTCTATGTTAGTTGATAACAAGATCAGCAGTTTAGGCGTCGTACAAGGTGAGAAAAGCCTTAAAAAGTATGAGTATGCTTTTTTTATTTTTTATTTTGGAAAATAGACTCTCTGACTTAAGAAGTTAGGGAAATATTTCCATCTTTCTTTTCTTTGTGGGTGAAATGATGATGAAACAACTTCTATACATTTATCCGAGGAAACGTGAATGAACATGATTCATTTTATTGGGTATTTCATTTAAACCCTGCAGGACTCGGCTCTTAGATAGATTTTTACAGACGGGGTTGCAGCCATTCTCTGAGGTTCGCCTGTTGATGGTCCTGCTGTAACATCCTGCTGGCTCCACGTTTTTAGTCATCTGACTGATGGTCTGGAGAGAAGCTGAAGAACTCGGAGGTAGTCTTCCTCTGTTATTCCCAAACACCTGGAGCGATGCAGAACTACGGTGGACTGTGAAACGGGCCCACAGCATCATGCTTCTGCCACCATGCTTTACTGGTTTCGCCGTGTTTTCAGGTTTAAATCGTCACCTTGACTCCTCCAAACGCTCTTCTCATCACGAGTCCAAGCAGCTGAAACTTTCTTTCATCTGACCATGCAGCTTTTCTCCTGCAGGCATTTGGCTTGTCCAGCTGGACAGCTGTGAATTTCAGCCCCTCCTGAGCGTGCCAGTTTTTGCAGCAGGGGCTTTTTTTTATCAGTCTATGTTGATGTTGGAAATGTCTTTACTTTGAACAGCATCGCCGGTGCTCCGACATTCTCCCAGTTCACAATAGACTTGAGCCTTACGGTTCCTGGGCTCTTCCTGAACATCTCATTTGAGGGACCAATGAATGGCCCAGGACTCAACCTCATAGAAAATCTGCAGACTTGGTTTGAAAGCCTCGTCAGTGGCAGAAAATGAACACATCTAACCTATTCTGACGGGGAGAGTGGTCAAACGTCCTGCCAGGAGGATGGGTTTAAGAAAATAGCAGATAAATTCCAACTCCTGCACCAGATTCTTGTTTATAAAAATGAATTAAAGTTGTCTGCTGCACAGTCATCCCAGCCTGGAGAAATAGCCGTCCAGATGCATCATTAAACAGCATGTGAAATTCATTACATTACATTTGATTGCACTGTTGCTGCCCACACCTGCTGCATTTGAACCGGGACCGGCTCAGACGGCCAGCAGAGCCGTAGCGTTCACGTGAAGTCAGATAAGCGACCCTAAGCGGTAATATATGCTCAGACGAGCTGATTTCCACCTTCTAGCTGTATGTTCAACCAGAAAGCACACAGTCCCACCTCCTGTGTGAAAAGCAAAGTATGCAGACATCTGATTTGGGGGGGGGGGCACAGGCTTGTCGCTGCAGTGACAGCTGTGCCGCAGTGATAGGTGGGCGACACAGCAACGCTGGCGTGTGATTGTGTGCCAACAGGCAATATTGCTCAAAAGTTAGACAGCGGCCAACTTTTGCAGGTTGCCAACGGGTGGGGGAGGCTATGTCCGACAGATCTCTGTGGTTGAACTCTGCTAGAAGACGAGCTTTAGCACATTTTAGTGACTAGTTGTGAAATGCATTCATGTTACGGACGCAGGTTCAAATCCGTTAAATTAAGTAGAATTAATTAAAACGGTGCAAATTCACAGCAAATGACTTCTGAAGCCTCTTTATGTGACAGACAGACGAAACGTCGTCAATATGCTTTCAGAGCAGCTCTGTGCAAACTAAAACAGATTCACATTCACTTTGTTTGATCCTGGTCAGAGCGCTGTGAAAAAAGTATTTACCCCCTTTCGTCTGTTTCGGCTCTTTTGTCACATTTAAATGTTTCAGACGATCAAACAGAATTTAATATCAGACAAAAAGGGATCTGAGTAAATCCAGACAGCAGCTTTCTAAAGGATTTGTTTTATTCTTAAAAGGGAAAAGAAAAGCTATTCTAACCAACCTGGCCCCAGGCGAAAAAGTAATCACACCCCTCCTGGTTGGAATAGATGGAATAGAAATATCCTTTAATGTCCCACCGTTGGGAAACTGGGGTGTCCCAGCAGCAAAGGTGTTAAATTATGAATTAAATGTGATTAACCAACAACTCTTACCACACTCTACTGCCAGAACCCAAAAATGACCCAAACAGAACCTGTCTGGCAACATGAAGGAGAACAGATCATGCCTCGATCTAAAGAAATTGAAGAATAGATTAGAAACAAAGTCCCTGATTAGCACAACTTCAGACTGTGAGCAAGGGGAACAGTTTTAGTTTGAACTGTAAGCCCCGCCCCCAAATGATTCCTCTGACATTATTGGCTACGTCTCAGGTAAATGGGATTCTCTCATATGAATAGTCAACATTTATAATGCCTCATGGTTCTGCTTACATGGACTGGGATGAGCTCAATTAGTCAATAATATGGTGCGTAAAAGCATTTTTGTCTTAAATAAAGTCAGTTATAGCTCCTTTGATAGAGTCAAATAAATGGACTTAGACCCAATCAGGAGGCTGTGGTGCGACTACAGGTGGCTGTTTGTGAAGAAAAACGCTCCAAGGTGGCTGAAATAAAACAATTCTGCAAAACAGAGTGGCCCGAAATTCCTTCACACACTCGTAAAACACTGACGGCCAATTATCACGAGCGCTTCATGGCTGTTATCGTCTACATCGTTAGATTTTAGGGAATTTACTTCTACACATGGGGCTAGGCTGGTTTGCACAGTTCTCCTTTAATACATGAAATCCTTATTTGTTTGATATTAAAATGTGGCGATCTGAAACATGTGACGAGTAACAAGAAGCTAATAAATCTGGGAGCAAACACTTTTTTTAAGACCGCATAGATTTTCTGCCTGTGCAAACATAAAAAAAAAAAAAAAAAAAAAAGAAACTCCAACAGAACCAGAACCCAAGTCAGTATGAACGCCATCTAACCCGAGTGCCTCAAAAGGACGGAGCAGAGACAAAAAGCCATGCCTAAGAGAAATGGAGGGATGCAGCTGGACCTCTGTGGACGAGGAGGAGGTGGAGGAGGATGAGGAGGAGGAGGAGGAGGAGGAGGAGGAGGAGGAGGAGGAGGAGGCGACTCGGCCTCCAGGAAGGCTTGGAGTGGCCACTCCACAACCAGCCTGGAAAGCTCTCCGGCAGCCATTGTGCCTTTTGTCTCCCTGTCCAATCTGCCCTTATCTCTCCATCCTCTGAAGGCTTCTGCGCGGCCACCTCCACCCCCCCCCCCCCCCCCACATGACAGCAGAACCGGGCCTCAGAGGGCACAAAGAGCCCCATCTGGACAGCAGGACAGGGCAGAAACGGGCCAGATGAGTGAAATGGGTGAAATCTCAACAGGTTTGCAGCTTTTCCTTTGGACCTGCAGAGTGACGCAGGCGCAGAGCTCATCAACCTGCGGCTCAGTCCCGGGCTGGCTGCTGCCTTCTGGGGGGGGTCCAGCACCAGAGCCCGCCCCGTGGGGATTCCCTGCTCCACTCCGGGGGGGCACTCCCCCACGCGACAGGCGCGTGGCAGCAGAAACACGACGAAGGATCGGTTCTGGTGCAGAAAGCAGCGCAGGTACCATGATGCGGAGCGGACTCTGTGGGGTCTGAAGCGTGTCCCACTGAAGCAGGAACCTCTGGTTGGACTTTATTCTAACTCCGGTTCTGCCCTGGTTCCCTCCGCCTGGCTCTGGGACCGGAGCGCGTCCAGCTGCAGGGCGCACACAGGCCGGCTGCAGCTGCAGCTGCGCCTGAACCAGAACCTGATGGCCGGACCGGCTGATGGAGCAGGAATGTCTGGGAGTTTCCGAGGATCAAAATGAAAATAAAAACTTTGGGGAAAGTTTTGCTTTTGTTTGTTTTTTGTATCCCTTTGCAAGGCATGAGGTTGGCAGTTCGAAAACACCTTCAGAAAACTTTACCAGCCAAGAAAGTTTGGTTTAAATACACCTGTGACAAAAATGCACAAAGCATCCCTACTATTTATTTATTTATTTAAATGTATTTATATATTTTTTGTTATTGTCGTTGGTTAGTTTTATTCATGAAAAATTAATCTATTTTTATTTTGGTCCAGCAAAATCTACATCCCAGAGACAAGGGAACATTTAGGGAGAAAACCGGCAATGTTTAGTTTAAATTAAACTAGACACTAACATTTTCAAGTAAATCTTTTGGCTTTATTGTTATTATTATTATTATTATTATTATAAGTAGTACTATTACTGATTATTCAGCTTATCATCATCAATCATCAATCATCTATTATTATTATTATTATTATTATTATTATTATTATTATTATTGTCGTGTTGGTCCTGCACAGACTACATTACATTTAGATTACATTGGTGGAGCAAATAATCAGCTCTCCTGATCACAGGAGTAGTTTTGTGTTCAATGTTTCTTTGAATTATGTCAAATATGCTTAAAGTAGTGAAAATAATTCACACCAGAGAACATCATCTTATGTTGGATCTGTGTGCGTCTTTGATCTGATGGAAAACATTGAAGATTTCACATTAGTCCATTTCGGGTCAAATGTTAATTATGGACAACTATGACATTTGTTGCATTCGTTATCAGCTAAATAAGTCTGGTTCCCATTGCTGAGGGTTATCCGTACTTCTCCCCCTTAATGCAGGTAATAGTTAATGTCCCTCTCAGAAATGAGAAACTTTCAACAAACTTACATGACTCAAGTTTTTATAAGTTATCCATCCTGCTTCAGACTCGCGTGTCAATTCTAGGCTAGTTTAGCTATGAATAAAACCAATTGTGCCTTCGTGAAAACTAAATATACTTCATTTATAGAACATTTGGATTTTCCATCATGTATGTAATACAGTAGTATTATATTAGCGGTCAAAGTAATAGGCTTTAAATACGACATCCTGGAAGTATTCTGGGGATCAGCTGGACTGCAACTGTAGGCCTGCTTAACTACTAATTTAATACTCAGGTCATTCAGAGAATGATGGACAGGAGGTGAAACAGCCTTACTGCACCTGAGTTGGACTGGATTTAGTGGCGCCACCTTTGGTTTGGGATGACTGGATGAGGGCCAAATCTGCTGCACCTCTACCCAATGACTCCTGGCCTCACCCTGGAATTACATAATCAGGTTATAAATGATGAGATTTACAGTATTTCTAAATCACAGACCGCAGCGCTAAAGCAAGCTCAAAGGGCCATCAGTACATTTAGAGTTTAAAAGGACTCTTAATCATGAATTTAGACTTTCGGATTGTTTAAAAAAACAACTCCTAAGGATGATGATGTTTGTTCATCATTGGGACCTAAATTTTATAACATCTCCTGAAACCCTGGTGTGTCCCTGAGATCATTAAAGCCCCCCACTGTGTTCCTAGAGACCCCCCAGGTTAGATTTCTGTGTGACTGGAAGTTCTGAAGGCATCAAGAGGACCCGGCGAACCCGTCCGGACCGGAGTTTTAGGGGCTCCTTCCCGGGTTGATCAGCTGAGGACCGCCCCCTGAAACCCCGTGACCTCCATGGAAACCGCCCGAGCGGCGCCGCGAGGGCTTGGCTGGAGGGCTGCCGTGAATGGGCTGACGTCACGGCGCCAGAGAGTCTGCTCCAAAGGCGGAGAGAGAGAGGGGAGCAGGAGGAGAAGAGGGAGGACGAGGAGCAGAGCGGAGGCTGCGGCGCGCTCAGCTCCGCGCCGACGTGCTCTTGCGCCAATTCACCGCGTCTCTGTCTGTCAGTCCGTCCGTCAGGCATCAGTCAGAGAAATGGGTTCACAGCTGCGGGGACGACGGGAAGAAGGAGAGAAAATGGGAAACATCTCTCGCAGCAGATGTGGACGCAGACTGCGGGAGATCCAGATTATGTTTGGAAATGCATAAAAAAACGGGAGGAGAAGCTGCGCGTAAAAAGGTGGCACAGATGGTGCCTGGCTCGACTTTTTTTCCTCATTTCCTAGTCTTTCTCTGGATTCGAAATCATCTTATCAAATCTAACAGCGACTTTCTTTAGGTTGTGCGTGACCGCCCTGGTTTAACATGTGTCCTGAATTAGACAGAGCATTAAAGTAACATCCAGAGTCTCAGATTTTCACCACTGGAGTCACATTCCGGTGCCGATCCTTCTCGTCATCTTTTCAACAGACACCTATATTAATTTGGGTCAAATGTAATGATCACAGCTGAACTGAAGCACATCCTAACAGCCTTGCCCTGCCCCTGGGGGCAATCACAGCGCCCCTGTCAACTCCAGCTGAAGAATGAAGCGCGTAATTCCGACCAAACAAATGGCTCCTTCAGAAACCATCAACACATCTTCATGCGCTCAGATATTAGGACACTTTTCAGGAAGTTTTCATTTGGACCACAAAAAGTGCACGATAGTTATTTGCATATAAAGAAAACGTGGCGATGGAACATCGCTGCGCACCTTTCATAGTAAACGGCACAGTCAGATTCTTAGTTCTGCACCAACGATTAAAAAATTAAACCCAATAGTGCGGCATCTACTGCGGATGATGGACACTTTGGGCATCAGCTTTAGAGCATTAAATCGGGAATAATGTAGGAACAGCCATAAAGTGTGTGAGGCTACTTCACTGATTTGTCATTTTTATCATCGTGAGCACATTGTAGTCAATCCAAAAGCCTGACAGCAATAACCCCCCTTTCCCATGAAAGTAGTAGTATTTTTTTATTTTATTGTTTATGCCTACGATGGAGTCTCTCCTGTGGGACTCAGCCGCACAAACCTGCCTCCACACCGGGTCCCGACTGGCCTGATGAGGAGTCATCAGACGCGCCTGGTCCAGTCCTGTCTCCACTGCTCCATGCCTCCACGTCTGAGTGTACAGCTGGAAACATGAGTGTTGGTTGCATCAAATAGTGTTTCTTTATTATTATTATTATTATTATTATTATTATTATTATTATTATTATTATTATTATTATTATTATTATTATGACTACGTCCCTATTTATTTCCGTAATAAAGTTTCACATTTCTAACTTGCGTGCAAAGATCCAGGCGCGTCCTCAGCCTCACCATCTGACATCCATCATTAATTTTCTTGATCAGAAACAGGTAAGCGCTTAATTTTCCAAATTGCCCACCGGAGCTGCTGAAGCGCCCTCCGCTGGTTCCGCCTCCAACCTGCGCCGCCGCTGCGTAAATCAGCCAATGGGAGGATAGAGGCGCTCTGAGCGACGCGGCGGCCGCGCCCAATCAGCGCCTTGGAGCCGGCCGTGTCACAAGCACAGGCTGTTGCCTATAAAACCCGCTCTGACAGTTCGGGTGATCCAGTCTGAGCGCTGATCGTCTGACAGAACAAAAAGGAATAACCGAGCCAAAGCAAGCCCTCCCCACCGGCGACAACTCTTCAACCCCGGCAGAATGAAAGCAATAAGCCCCGTGCGGTCCTTCCGGAAAGCCGGCACGAATTTCTCGGAGCACCCCCTGGGAATCTCCCGGAGCAAGACCCCGGTGGACGACCCGCTCAGCCTGCTGTACAACATGAACGACTGCTACTCCAAGCTGAAGGAGCTGGTGCCGAGCATCCCGCAGAACAAGAACGTCAGCAAGATGGAAATCCTGCAGCATGTCATCGACTACATCCTGGACCTGCAGATCGCCCTGGACTCCAGCCTGCATCACCCCGCTGCGCGGCCGGGGCAGAGCGCGTCCAGGACCCCTCTGACCACCCTCAACACAGACATCAGCATCCTGTCATTACAGGTAATTACGCCGCAGCTGACTAAACTATAGGAGAAAAAACGCGGCCGGGCTGCTCCTATCTGCGCCCCGGCAGCCGATGCGCACAAAATGGCTTGTTGGGAAAAGAAAATGGCATGTTTCTCCCTTTTCCCCTTTTGTTCGCCATCGCGTGAGGAAGAGATCCGACCCACATCGGCGCTGGTGCGACGCCAGCCACTTCGATCGAACACGCTGCGTAAACCCCGCTAACATTTGGTTTGTGTGTTTGTTTGTTTTCAGTCCCCGGAGTTGCCGTCAGAGCTGCTGACAGATGACAGCCGGACTCTGCATCGTTAAAGCGGTAAGTAGGCTGTCCCCGTGTCTGCTGCTGCATTCTGTCCAGGGCTCTTAGGCTCCAATACAGCCTGTCTCCCAGTCTGCTCAGGCAGAGCGACACCAGTCCGTTTGTTCCTCCCGTCGCTGGAATCTAAAGGTCCCAATATGTTGTTCTGCGAGAGAAGGCGCCGTTTGCGCACGACGCAGACTTAAATCCACTTTAGATCCATTTGATGGAGCTTTATTGTGTCTGGAAAGGCGCACTTTGCGTCAGATTTTTTTTTTTTGTTGTTGTTGCAGAAATAACCTGGAGGCTCTTCGCTCCAAGCTGCTCGCTTTACTGTACGCAAGCAGCAGCAGCCGTCAGGGTTGTATTATAGCCTCTTGTGTCTGTAATGAAGAGCATCTGCAACGGGAAAATAATGGCTGTTTGGATTACTGCTACTACGATGTCTGCACATAATTGGTACAAGAAGTGGGTAGGCGCCAGCTGAGCGGCAATTACGCTGATTCTTCCCCAGATTGGAGGCTGAAGTTGTGCGAAAAGTGCGTGCACGGCACTCCCCCTGTTCCCATGCGTGTGTGTGTGTGTGTGTGTGGCTGCGTGCGCGCATCTGGAGCGCAGGGTTTGCTCAGTATTGGGAGTGTTTGGTTAAATGTTAAAAACTGCGGCTTCCTCCCTGGCGCCAGTCTGTCCGGATCTCTGCCCTGTTTGCATTTTCTAAACACGCCTCTCTTTCTCAATCTTTTGCAGGTGTTTGGTCAAGACGCAAAAACACACACAGGACCTGGGGAGCAGGACTTTCCTCCCCCTCTCCTCCTCCAGCCTCCCTCTCCTCCAGGCCTGGATTTTTTTTTTCTGTTTTTTTCTGAAATCAAGAGACTTTTGCTTATAATGGGACAATCTGATGTGATGTGTTTTCTGTTTGGACACCTCATTATTATTTAATTTATGAAATCTTATTTGTGGGTCCTTTCTGGAAATGGAAGGCGCGTTATACGGGATTATTTCCCCTCCCTGTACCCTAACCTCCTCCTCACTCGGCCCCTCTCCCCGTTTGAACTCTTCGCTTTTTTTGCGGAGGTGGGAACGTGTACAGAACAGACTTGGTTAGTTGCTGTAAGAAAAAGAAAAAAAAAAGTTTAGTCTTGTCTTGTCAGAATTGTTGGCACATGAAGGACTGGACGATGTTTAAAACATAAAAAAGTTAAAGTGAAAGAATGAGACCTTGTGAACTCTTTCTCTCTCCGCGGGAGTTGATCTTGTATAGTTGCAGGAATTTGAGACTTCTGCAAAACGTGTAATGTTGTACTTAATTATGCTGAAACTTTTTATAAAAGTAATGTAAATTGTACCTCTCTCTTTTTTTTTTTTTTTATACAAAATAAACCCAAAACGCAACTGCAACATGTTTTATTTGGGGGCATCGCGGTGCGTAATGACGGCTGCCATGCTGCGGTCTGAAGTCCTCATCAGACCGGCGCTATCAGACCTATAATGAGCCGAGACTGCGTCAACATCTCTGCCTTGAAGGCAAACACCAGCTTGAGGCGCACAGGTTGCGTAAAAAGCCTATTTGGAGCGCACTGACTGGCTGCACTTTTACTTTCTCACAAGCTATGTAAAGTAAATAGGATTAGGTGGTTTTAGTCTGAGCCAGTTAAGCTCTGGCCAGCGCTGCTTTTCAATCTTAAGCAATTTAATTTAAGATGAAACTGGGCCTGTGATTGGTTGCTAATAAATCTGAGCAGTAACTTGGTTTAGTTTTAAAATGATTTCGCCTCACTGTTTAAACATGTTGCTGAGGAAACTGATGAAAACCTAATTCGATCATATAAACTGAATAAAGGAAATGCAGCGGAAAGGGGTCTGTAGGTTTGAATCCTCCTGCAGTGCCTTGCAAAGTTATTCCGTGTGAACCAGTTAGCAGTCTGTCGAGTAACTTCACTTTGTGAAGTGGATGCAGAATAACGCTTTTTGGATTTTATTTTTTTAACATCTGAAAGGCACACACCTGGTAGAAGATGAGAGAAGCTGAACTTTTTTGGCCTGCATGGAGTTCCCTCAGAGAAACATGGTGGTGGCAGCATCATGCTGAGGGGTAGCTTTTCTTCAGCAGGGACGGGGATGGGAAGATGGATGGAGTTAGATACTGAACAGAAAACCTGTCAGAGGCTGCAGGAGACCTGAACATACAGCCAGAGATATTATGATTCAGCGGTTAGAGTGGCCTAGTCAAAGTAAAAACTGAGGTGACATTCTCCATCTGATCTGATCTTCAGGTATTTTGCGTTAGAAAATATTTCAGCCTGTAGATGAGCTGCCAGAGACGCTCCTAAAGAGCGAAAGGTGCTTCTGCCAAGCTTTGACTTGGAGCAACTAAACACAAACGCACAGTTTATTTATTGCAAATGGTAAACCTAACATTTTCCTTCGATTTCACAATTTACCACGCACTTGTCCTGCCACATAAAACCCACTGTGGCCTGGTGGCGAATAGTCACACTGTGAATAAACTCTAGCCCAGGACAGGAATGATTTAACATGCTACTGTAGGCCAGCATGCCAGCGCTTGTATTATATGTTAAAGCGCTCAGGAGGAGGCTGGAATGGGCCAAACGTGATTTATACAGCACACCGGGGTTCTCCTCATGCTTCCATCTAACCTGAGGAATGGCGTGTGTTTCCACCAAAGGAACTCTAAAGACAAAGAGCTCAGTTTCATGTGAGCAGCAGAACGGACTCAGTCTGGGCCGGTAACTTAAAACCCTCCTCCTTGTAAATGTCAACACTCTCCACTTTGAGTCTAGTTGGTCTGAGTTTCTCCTCAGTGGTTTCTCATTGACAGGCAGTGTCCACAGCCCTGCAGCAGGTTTGTATGGAGAGTGCGCCCTCTATGGGTCAACAGCAGTACTGTCAGCGGAGACTTGGCCTTGTTCTATATAACTGCGCCGGTAACCATGAAACCAGCTGCAAATTAGACCGCTTAAGTCGTTTTAAAGCTAAATCCAAGGTTCCTGCAGTTTTATTTACGTCAACGTTTTCATTTTGAGCAAAGAATTCAAAAGCTCACTGTCAATTTATACGAGTCTCACAGCAGTGATGCTTGAAATATGAAAGCGGCTGAAACCAAATGTAGGACAGTCCGATAAACTGAAGATCAATAAACAAATTTATTCCAAAACTAGATGGAGGGACAGAAAGAGGGGTGGGTGGTGTGAGCATAGATGGATAAATGGATAAATGGATACATGCACGGATAGACAGAAGCAGTAGATAATGAATGCATGCATGGATTGATGGTTGCAACCATAGATGGAGGAACAAATGCATAGATGGAAGCGTTGATAATGCGTGCATGGATGGATGATGGATGAACTAATTGATACGACTTTTCCATATTAGGATAGGGAATAAATTCTGGGAACATGTGACCATGAGGATGAGGACAGAAACTTAAATCCAAAACTAAAACGTATTTATTTATTCCAGATTTTTAACCGACTGCGTAGGAAGTCGTTGAAGAGTCCGAGTGTTTCATCAGCTGATTTCCAGACAGAGAAATAAAGACCATGAGGGAAATATTAAGGGTGATGAGGTGAAAGGTTTATTGGTTGACTAAACATGTAACAGTCGGCTGACAGAAACTAAACTAACGTCTTCAGTAACTAGCTGCTGACTCTTTATGTGAGAACACTAATCATCCCTTCCACAAACACACACACAGTTTACACACAGGAGACAATCCTACGCTGATACGGCGGGAACAGGTTCCGTAGAACCGGGTTCTTTATTCAGCATCGACTACGGAGAACTTGAGGAACACATGTCTGCTCTACATCACCACGACATCTAGAGCCGTCTCACAGGACGCTCTCCCGCTCATCCCCCAGGCTGATGGACACCAGGTTCTGGTTCTGGTGGACGGTGACGGCGGCGCTGCTGCTGCTTCCTGGGTGGACGACGATGCTGGAGGCGGGGAAGGCGTCCTGCCGCTGACGGCTGTTGTTGGCGTTGGAGTTGGTGTCGTCGGGGGAGTTGTTGTTGTTGAGGGTGGAGCTGCTGGCGGCGCGGTTCAGGTTGCTGACGCCGTCGCAGGGCCACGCCTCGTCCGGGCTGCTGGCCGCCAGGCTGGCTTCGGACGGCGCGTCCGAGCAGATGGACATGCGGGCCACGGCCGCGTCCTGCAGGCCGCTCAGCCTGCTGGGCAGGAGGCCCCTGGTCTTCACCAGGCCCTCCAGCTCCAGCTCGATCAGGCTGGGCTTGGGGGGGCCCCTCTCACCGCCGGCCTCCTCCAGGGAGGGATCAGGGGAGCTGTCGCTGGAGCGCATCCCCGAGTCGGAGGAGTCCTTCTTGTCCAGGAGGATGTCTGTGAGGAGGCCAGGCTTGGCCAGGAGCCCGGCGGGCTGCGGGGCCCCGTGGGGAGCAGGAGGACCGGCTCGTCCCTCTTTGTGGAGGAGAGGCGTGGTGTTGTCGGCTTCGTCCGGGCCAGAGTCCTCCTCGCTGGGGAGCTGGTGATAGTACGACCCGGCGCCTTTCTTCTTGGAGCCCGGGGTCCTGGAGGACAAGCTGTGGTCCAGCTTCTCGTCCTCTTCACTGATGGGATCCAGGAGCGGAGCGTCGGCCCCGGAGGCGAAATCTGGGACGTCGCTGCTCTTGGAGGCCCTCTTGATGAAGGGCTTGCGGCTGTCCTGGTCGGCTCCTTCCTTGGCCTGAGGAGAGGGCACAGGATTTAATAAAGGGAACATAGAAACAGGCCGGGGGGGCTCACAAGAAACAAAGAATCAAAGTAAGAAGGGATCGTCTCCATTTTCCCCAGTTTGGACCGATTACAGGCGTCAGAACACAGAACCACACTGACCCGGAGCTTCGTCTGCGTCAGACGCTCAGAGAGAAATACAGTCGCTCTTCTTCTCTGGTGCAGCTGTGAGAGTTTACTTGAACTTCTGTCAAACTTCAGCCACAAACATCAACGTATTCTCCAGCTTCCCATCATCTTAGGACCTCCTCAGGCTAAACGTGACGCTAAACGTTTTACAACCCAGAACCGCTCAGAACCGCCCAGAACCGCAGGCCCGTCAGAGATAATTAGACTGCAGGAAATCAAAGCATCGATTAAATGTTCATTTAAATCACTTTTATCCCCTTTTAAAATCTCCTTTTTGAGCTAGCAAACATTTTAATATCTAAAAAAACATCTACATACATTGAGGCCTCCATAGTTTGTCTCATTTATATCAAACTCCTTTCTGCTTAAACCAGTTTAAATATCTTTGTGCTCAAATAGCAATAAAATATTGAGTTAAAAAAGTTAAAATGTTAAGTTTCATTACATTTAAAAGGCTACTAAGCTGACTGCTCTTAGAAGCAGCGTTATCCCTGAGCCTGGAGCTTCTAAAGATGATTCCATCTGGGTCTGGACTTTGACTAGGCCATTTAAGGCTTGGACACGTACGCCCAGGTTTGTCGGCTCCTTTCATCACCAGGACTGTTCTGAACCTTCCTTCCTCTCCCCATCAGCTCCTCAGCTCCTGTAATCCCGCAGCATGATGCTGCCACTGCCGTGTCTCACAGGCGGCCTCCGTCTGACCGCCAGGTGACTTGTGAAGGAAAATGGCCACGCTGCATTTTATTTAGAGGTCTTGAAGTAAAACAGGCCAGAATTCAAAAGCACGCCGCACCTTTCAGATTTTTGTTTTTAAATAAAAAAATCTTTGCTCAGTTTATTAGCGCCACTCCTGAGTCGGTCCATCGTATCAAACACATTGACGTTTGTAGACATAACATGACGGAAGTTCAAGAGGTGCACTGCAAAAACAGAACTAAAAATAAGTAAATTGTTATTGAAATTAGTATATTTATACTTTATTTGAGCAGGTAAGTAAAATAATCTGCCAATGGAATAAGATTTTTGCACTTAAAATAGGAAGAACTCATTTCCATCACCTTATTTCAAGTGCATTATATCTAATTATCTTATTTTAGGGGTAAAAATACTCACTCCAGTGGCAGATAATCTTATTTACCTGCTCAAATCAAGGACAAATGCACTAATTTCGAGAAAATATTACTTATTTTTAGTTCTGTTTTTGCAGTGTGTGAATACTTTTTCTAAGTGTGCTCTAACTGGATTACTTCGCCCACAGATGAAGTCATAGTCTGTGTGTGTGAGAGAGAGCGAACGCACCCCTTTGTCCTCGGAGCTGGCGGCCTGGAGGAACTGGCCCGGATGGGGCTGCACGGGCCGCTCCCCCCCGCTGCCGGACATCTCCAGCTGGGCCATCTGAGCGATGTACTCCCTGTAGGCGTCCCGGTACTCCGCCTGCTGCTTGTCGGTCAGCTTGCAGATGTCATTGGACGATTCCTGGGAGTTGAGGCTGGACATGCTTGAAGTGTGGTGGTTTGTCACCTGACAGCAGGAGGAGAAAGTCCCGTCACTACGTCTGTAAAACCGCCGTAAAACACACCAACGCCAGACAGTCCACATATGTTCAGATTACACGCACAGAAAAAAAACAACAAAAAGTTCAGTCGGATGAAGCAAAATGTTACCAGCACAGAAAAGATTTGGGAGCGACTACATTTACAACAATTCACAAAGTGAGACGTATAAATCAGCAGCAGAGCCAGCTGTCGACTCGCCACTTGTTTGTTCTTAGACGTTTTCTGCAGGCTGGGAATAGGGCGGGTGAAAATAAACGCGGGCCCCACGACACCTTTTGGTGCGCTGAACTCTGCGTGTGTATTTTTAATTCTGTCAAACTCAACGCGGCGTTCGTTTCCTCCTGCTGCGCTCGTGTGAAACCTCTGAGGTCACCAACATGCGGTCTGCTGCTGTGGACGCTCGGCAGATCGCTGCTCAACACGCATCTCACCCAAAAAACGACAAAGTCTCATCCTAGACGCATGCATTAGTTTCTTCTTACGACTGGATTTAGGGCTGGACTTGGACTAGGCCATTTCTAAGCCACGATTACACACTGCAAAAACGGAACTAAAAATAAGTCAAATTTTCTTGAAATTAGTGTCTATGTCCTTGTTTTGAGCACGTAAATAAGATGATTTGCCAATGGAATGAGATTTTTGCACTTAAAATAGGAACAACTTATCTCCATCATCTTCTTTAGAGGGTAAAATGTCTAATTATCTTATTTTAGGGGTCAAAATACTCATTCCATTGGCAGATCATCTTATTTATGTGCTCAAAACAAGGACATATACACTAATTTCAAGAAAATTTGACTTATTTTTAGTTCCGTTTTTGCAGTGTACTTTGATGTGGCGGTTTTCAGGATTTCCTCCAGGATCGACCTGGATTTAGCTCCATCCACCCTGACCAGCTTCCCTCCCCTGCATGCCGCTGTGGGGGCGCTGAGCTCAGGTAGAGGCGCCGTCTTACGCTGGCTAGAAAACCTTCTCCCTGGGTTTTTATACACAAACAAATCTTTATCCTCTCACTTCACACTTCAGCGCTACTTCTTGTTAGTCCAAACTTTGAAATAGGGCTGTGCATAAAAATCGATACAAAGATTAATATCGATATTTTTGAAAACGATTTATTATCGATATTCTGGCTTTCGATATCGATATACCTCCCAATGCCTAGAGGGCGTTATTACAGAGCACCATTACTGTTTACAGTGAGGAAGAGCAAGTGAGATGAATTTGCGGCATGGCAGACAGGATCTTAGAAACTCCTTCGTTCCTAAAATCAGACGTTTGGGCACATTTTTGGTTTCTGTGATACGTTCAATGCATTGAACCAAATGAACTTTGTTTTCCTGTTTAATATATCAGTGTTCAATAAATTGAACATAGATATTTGGCTTGTTTTGTTGATTGAATGACTTTGAGCATTAATTTGTAAGTAATAAATATCGATATTCGAGTCAAAGTAAATCAAACTGACTGTATCGAGAATCGTATTGTATCGTGAGCTATGTATCAACAATCGTATCGAATCGGCTCATCCTAGCGATACCCAGCACTACTTTGAAATGCAGAGGGTTGTGGTTGCAAAGCGACAGAATGTGAACCAGTTAAAGGGCATGAGCAGTTCCTCAGTAAGCATAAAGAACGTGTCTGCTTGGCTTTGTTCTCCTGGCTGGAGGACTCACCGTCCACTGCGGGTTGCTGCTGCGTCTCGGCGGCTCCTCCAGCCCCGCCCCGCTCAGCTCCTCAAAGCTCAGGTTGAGGCTGAAGGGCCCAGTTTCCCGCTGGGCTGCAGCGGCGCGTCGGCCGGGCTCCCCGTGGAGCACGCTGCCGCCCGCCTCGCTGGCGGCGCGGGACTCGTCCTGAAGCGCCGCCTGCGTCTCCGCGTGCCGCTGCTCCATCACCTGAAACACAGATTTCAGGGAAACGTCACCCAAAGCGCCCAACATGGATCTGAGCTCAACGTCTTTCTGGGCTGCTGACGTTGCCCAACAGGCAGCAGGTTGTGAGCGGTTCTTTAAGCAGAGCTGCTCATCTGTCCTTTCCCTCCCCGACAATAACCTCCCTTCATCCACACATCAGTCAGCCATCTTGAACCAGATGGCCACGCTCGCAGCATCCTGGCAACACAACACTGGGCTTTTTTTTTTTTTTCATGAAGCTGAAAGTCCCCTGAACTTTCCAGATGCTTGAGAGTGAGCCCGGCTGAACGCGACCAACACGCCCCGCGTTAGTGTGGCGGCATGTGGCGGTGATTTCTGGACTGACGAGTGAGCTTCTGGTAATACGGATTATAAAATCCCAATATCTTAAGGCCGTCTAAGCCTCAAGTCTATTTATGAGAAACGGTGCTGCTTAAATGGAGGAGTAAGCCTGAGATGGCCTGGATTAACAGGAAGCTGCAAAAAAATGCACAGCTGTCTGATTCTGTCAGATCAAAACCTCAAACTTTAATGTATTTTATGGGGATCTTATGAGACAGAAATGTAGAGAGGAAGGAGAACGATAAATGGTCTTCAAATCTTTTTGAGACTAAAAATCTAAAAGGTTTGGCGTGTATTTATATTCAGGTCCTCCGAGTCAGAACCCTGTAGAACCACCTGCTTCTGGAGACGGAAACTTTGTCCATTCTTCAGTCAGACTGGATGGAGAGAATCAGTGAACATCAAAAGTCTTGCCACAGACTCTCAATAAAGGTTGGCTTATTACTTTGACTAGGCCACTCCAACCCTCCCATAGTATATCTGGCTGCAGGTTCACCTGCTCTGCTGTCTCCGCTGCAGCAATGCCTCCCCACAGCATGATGCTGCCACCTCCATGTCACATTTAGGGGATAGTGGGTTCACACAACATGAAGGTAAGAATTTCATTTAAAGAACACTTTCTACGTCCCACACCTGGACCGTGGCAAACCGCAGGAAGGACTGCAGCCCCCACATCAGATTAGTGGAGCGCATGAGTAAAGTTGTCCTGCTAACAGCTTCTGCCACCCGAGCTTTGGGTCTTTGCATCTCACCCAGAGGTCCCACAGACCTCCAAGTTGCTTCAAACATCTCTGAGACGTCCCTCCTGGACCCGTCTCCTGGGTCCTCTGGCTGTTCTCTAGAGAAGCTCTGAGGCCAGAAACAGAGCAGCTGCATTCATCCTGAAGTTCTCACACTCAGGTGGACGCTCAGTTCAAATAATGAAAATGTTTTCCGTCTACTTTTATGCACTAGTCTGTGAATTAAAATCAAAGCTGGAGCTTGTGGCTGACAAACCTAAAGGCGTGTGAATAGTTTTGCAAATAACTTATGAACCCCCTTCCTTGGCTTTTAAACCACTTTGAAAAGCATCGTGTCACCGTTTATATGTTCCTTTGGGTCATTTCGTCTCACCATTCCTCTGAAGAGCTGCCAGTCACCGAAGTTCATCTCCATCTCCCTCTTCAGCTCGTCCAGGTTGCAGTGGGTGAGCACTCGGCCGTTTATGTTGGCCTGCAAACGCACAGAGCTCGGTGAATAAAAGCCGGAGCTACAGATGCAGGCGAAGCGGAGGAACAGCGTTCTTACCTTGGTGATTATGGCCGCGTACTGAGGCAGCATGTTGGGGTCCATCCCGTCGACCTGCTTGAGCCGCTCGCACACGCCGTCCGTCCCCAGCGAGCTGAGCGGCGCCACGGGACACACCTGCACCCACAGACATGAGCACACGGTCGGTGTGTGCAGAGATTGGCAGAAATGAAATGTGCTTGTTAGAGCCGACCGGCACACCCAGAAAACACACACAGACGAGTGCAGAGCGAGCAGCCGGTCCTACAGAGGAGACATGCACCAGGCAGGACGGCAGAGTCCAGGCTGAACGTCAGCGGCCATCACTGTGGAGGAGGCTGAATGTGGCTCATAGCAGCCGGCCAGCATCTCACAACTTCATCCTATCGACGGTAGCAATAATGCACCCCCCCATTTCTCCTTACTGTCGCCTTTCCTTCCTTCCTCTCTCTTATTATCCCCCTCAACCTCCTGTGCCGGCCTCCCTCTCTCGCTCCCCTCGGCTATTAGCGCCATTAAGACCTGGCTCCAGACTAAGCCCCCTGGCTTTGTCTCTGGTTCTGAGGGACAGCAGAGCGGGGCTTAGCTGGACTCCCAGTGGATGTTGGACAAAATTACCATCATTCCGTACAAAACTGTTGACGCTGGTGAGAGCCAACCTTCTGTGATGGTGTGGATGAACACTGCCGCTCAGAAGTTTTTAGTGCTAGGGTGAAACCACAGCGCCTTTTGTTAGGTTGAATATTCAAACTTCACAGTATTTCGCTGGGATTTTATGTGGAGGACCAATGAAAAGTAGTGCATTAGTGGAAGGACAGAAAGGAAATGTGTTACAGTTGATTTCTACTAAAAACTGAGCAAACTTGTATCCAGGCGACATGTTTGAGTGAAACTTTTCTTTGGTTTTAGCTCTTTTGCAGATTGGATGCAGAACATCTGTGAACGTACAGCGTTAACACTTGCCACAGACTCTCAGTTGCACTTTGACTAGGCCACTTTAACAATCTGCTTCGATCTTAACCATCCCATCGTATCTCTGCATGTTCAGGCTGGTTCTCCTGCTGGACGGTGAACCTCCTCCTGCAGCCTCTGACAGGTTTACCTCCAGGATGGTCCTGATTTAGCTCCATCTCTTTCTTCTCACCACTCTTATGTAAAAGGTCAGATCTGAGGCATTCAACTGATGGCTGTCCGTGCAGCAGCTACCTCCACCTGAGCTGTGGACATGTGGAGCTCCTCCAGTGTTACCAAGGGCCTCTTTGCGGCTTGAGTTACACGGAGGCTAGACTGCACACATCTGGACTTTTACACTTAACTGCTTCCACTTCACTTAACTAAGCACCACCTTTTGTTGGTCGACTGCATAAAATGCGATTAAAAGACGTCAAAGCCTGAATTTCTAACACGAGAAAGTGGGAAAAGGTTTCTGGAGGTGTGAACATTCTAGCAAGGCTCTGTGTGTTAGTGACTCTAGTGAAGGACGGCGGTGTTAACGTCTCTTTCTAATGCATGCCGGATGGCAACGTGTTACTATGTTAGTGTGAAAGATGGAGCAGAGACACTAAAGATGGAGCAGAGACACTAAAGACGGAGCAGAGACACTAAAGACGGAGCAGAGACGCTAAAGACAGAGCAGAGACGCTAAAGACAGAGCAGAGACACTAAAGATGGAGCAGAGACGCTAAAGATGGAGCAGAGACGCTAAAGATGGAGCAGAGACGCTATAGATGGAGCAGAGACGCTAAAGACGGAGCAGAGACGCTAAAGAAGGAGCAGAGACGCTAAAGATGGAGCAGAGACGCTATAGATGGAGCAGAGACGCTATAGATGGAGCAGAGACGCTATAGATGGAGCAGAGACGCTAAAGATGGAGCAGAGACGCTAAAGACGGAGCAGAGACGCTATAGATGGAGCAGAGACGCTAAAGATGGAGCAGAGACGCTAAAGATGGAGCAGAGACGCTAAAGAAGGAGCAGAGACGCTAAAGATGGAGCAGAGACGCTATAGATGGAGCAGAGACGCTAAAGATGGAGCAGAGACGCTATAGATGGAGCAGAGACGCTATAGATGGAGCAGAGACGCTATAGATGGAGCAGAGACGCTAAAGATGGAGCAGAGACGCTAAAGACGGAGCAGAGATGCTAAAGACGGAGCAAAGACACTAAAGATGGAGCAGAGACGCTATAGATGGAGCAGAGACGCTATAAATGGAGCAGAGACGCTATAGATGGAGCAGAGACGCTAAAGATGGAGCAGAGACGCTAAAGACGGAGCAGAGATGCTAAAGACGGAGCAAAGACACTAAAGACGGAGCAGAGATGCTAAAGACGGAGCAAAGACACTAAAGATGGAGCAGAGACGCTATAGATGGAGCAGAGACGGGTGGATGACAAAAGGATGAACGTGAAGATAAAAGAGGCCACCAAACCAAACATGTACCTGCTTCACTTTGCAAGGCAGCGATTTTAAATGCTTGATAAGGAGACAAGAAGAAGCAAACAGTCAAAACCACAGATAAGGACTGGGGGGAGGGCTGCACAGCCGGGGCCGTACCTGTGAACAGAGACGTTAGGGAGGCAGAAATGAACAGAGGAGACAGACAGAAAGAGGACAGGGTGGACATGTATCCGTCTCACAGCGGGGGTGGGGGGGGTGGGGGGGGGTTCAGCCTGGAACGCAGAAGCTGTTAGAGAATTATCAAAGGAGAAGATTTTGTTTCTGCTGCAGCCCTAATCTTTGCAGACAGAGAGAGGCACCTTCACTCCACAAAAGCAGAAGTTTCAATTCAGGGAAGATTCAGACGTGTCTTCGACGTGTGTGACGGAGACCGCGTGTGTGTGTGTGTGTGTGTGTGTGTGTGTGTGTGTGTGTGTGTGTGTGTGTGTGTGTGTGTGTGTGTGATAAGAGTGTAATTACAGCTGGGCCGAGCTCAGGGCTGGGCAGAAGGATGGGGAAGAGGAAACAGAGCTCTGTGAGGGAGGAAGCGTCTTGGTATGGAGATAAGCTCCACCAGAGCTGGGCTCATTGTCAGCGTACAGTACGTCTGTGTGTGTGTGTGTGTGTGTGTGTGTGTGTGTGTGTGTGTGTGTGTGTGCGTGAGCTGCCAGCCCCAACAGTTGCTCTGATGATAATCCCGGCAGCCACAGGGAGCCGTACTCACGGCGACATCAGCTCGGTAATTACACTCGGCCGGGCCTGCTTACGTACGCGAGGAGCTGCTCGCCAACGCACGCCGACACGCACACGCACACGTGTGTGTGTGTGTGTGCGTGTGTCCTCCGACTCCGAGAAAGAAATGTACGCAAGCGCCTCACGATGAGCCTAAACTTACCGGCATTAACAAACGGAGGAGGGAGATGCGAGGAGCATAAAGAGCGGGACCTAAATGAACACAAAGCAGGAATGCTGAGCGATAAGAGGAGAGGAGAAGGTTTGGGGTCGATCTGCGTCTCCACGGTTCACGCAGCTCCTCCGCCTGCTGCCTCAGCTCTGATAAGCACCAGCCTCCTGACTCGCCTTATCGCTTAGATTGTTCCAGCAGCAGCTGCTCGGCTCTGGAGCCTCGGCTCTTCTCCGCAACAGTCTTAAAACACTGCCTCTGAGCAAGCGGGTCACAGGTTCAAATCCCGGCTGAAGTTCTGCTTGTTCCGTCATCGAGGCTGTGATCTGGCCGGCATCTGTGTGAGGTCGGCTCTGGAAACAACGCTTACTGTATATGTGGGACCATAAAGGCGCACCGGATTATAAAAAAGGTGCATTAAATCCATTTTGTGAGAAGATTTAAGGATTTTAAGTACGCTTTATAGTCTGTAAAATACTGTAATATTTGCATATTACTGATGCATTTAAAAAAAATTAGATGATCCATGAAAAGTTTATTTATTACAGCAATTCAATTCAAAAAGTGAAACTCGTGTTATATACGCACAGATTGAACTATTACAACTACTTTTTTCTGTTAATTTAGATCATTATAGCTTACAGCTACAATAAGATCATCATTTTGGACCACTACAAGACGTACTAAATTTGTAAGGGTCAATAAAAACAGTGCAATTTTAAAAAAGTACAAAAAATTTTCTTTCACAGGAGGTCGGTGCTAAAGAAGAGGGCTGGATCTGAGCATCCAGATGGAAAGTTTAGTGGAAGGAAAAAGTGTGGTGGGAAACGCGACACTTTTTCACAGTGAAGTCACAGCTGGCTCTGGGTTACGTTGGTTTTATTAATTTCAAGAACATTTTACTTACTTTTAGTTCCCTTTTTGCAGTGATACTGAGCTGCTTCACGGTGTAAGCTAAAAAAAACGGCCAGTGATGTAAATAATCAGTATAATCAGCTCCTATAAACTGCTTACTTGTATTTCTCAGAGTTTTTTCATGTGTTCAGGCGGCAACAATTAGAACTGCATGTATGAATGTTTGGCCAAAATATTCATTTAACTTTTCTCTCTTACCATATTATAACCATTTTTTTTTGCTTTAAAGTTGCATTGTTTCTTGCGTACATTTCATGTATCACTTGTTTTCTGCACAACTTTCATGCATTTTATCCGTGCGAGCAAAGAAACATGATTAAAGCGATGCGGTTAGGTCACCAGACAGACGATGCTGGGTTACTTTGACTACACAGTCCGGTGCATAGGTGCAGAATGCGGACGCTAACGAATCCCTCGTTAGTCAGGTTACCGTAGCTGCGTCACAGGGGCTTGAGAGGAGGACCTCCCTGGCATCCTCTGCAATAACATCCTGACATGGATGCAGAATGGAAACAAATACGCATAAGAAGGAAGCTTGATGAAGGCTGAATGCTCCACACTCTGGGATGACCTTTGCCTATTCAGGGTTTGTCTCCTAAACTAAAGACCCGTCAGGATGAGGCGCTGCAGTCTACAGAGCCTGGATAACAATTATTCACACCCTTTAGCTGTTCCACATTTAGTTCCAGTTGCTAAAGCTTGATGTGACAAACCAACACAAAGATTTCAGCATTTCTTAGAGATAAAAATCTGAAAAAAAGCGACGCAGGTTTGCATTTATCCTTCCTTGCTCAGGTACCCTAAAATAAAAGTCTGTGCAGCAAAGTGCCTTCAGAAGGCAGTCACCAGAGTCCACCTTGAGTAATTTAATCTCAGCATTGATGTTCTGGTTCTGGCCTCAGAGGTTCATTAGAGAACAACCAGCATCATGGAGACCAGCAGACGGGTCTGGAAGGAAGTTCTGGTCCGGTTTACAGCAGGATCAGGTTCTACAGCAACATCCACAGCTCTGATCATCATGTGGACCTGGAGAGAGGATGGACCACCTGCAGACCTACCAGGACATGGACGTCCACCTGGACTGACAGGCTGGACCAGGAGAGCATTGATCAGAGAAGCAGGAGGACCATGGTGGCTCTGGAGGAGCTGCAGAGAGTCATGCACTCTACTAATCTGGCCTTTATGGAAGTATGGTAACAAATTATAAATTGCACTGTAAAATTTCTCTTCAATAACTCTTTTCTGTAAACAAATAATTATTTTATTTATGCATTCTTTCTTTTTGCCCGCTGTGTAACACGGTGGTGGCAGCATCATGCTGTGGGTATACTTTTCTTCAGCTGGTCAGAGGTGGAGGGAAGATGGATGGAGATAAATCTGGTCCATCCTGGAGGAAACAACCTGCAGAAAACCTCAGACTGCGGCGGAGAGTCCCACTCAGGAGAAACTCCCTGAACACGCAGCCAGAGATGTTAAAGCAGGTTTGTGTGTCAGAGTGGCCTAGTCAAAGTTTAGATTTAAGTCCAACTGAGAATCTGTGGCCAGACCTGAAACTATAAGGTCTGACTGGTCCGAGCAACAAAGAGCGAGCAAAAGGTTTCAGTCTGTGTGTCAAGAGACGACTCAAACGGGTGGCGTGAGAAGAAGCTTTCACAGCTTTAGTTCAGTTCAGATCATGGCCTAGTCAAAGTCCAGACCCAAATCCAGTTCAAAATCACTGGTAACATGTGATGAACACAGACGGTCTCCCTCCAATCAGTCTGAACTCGCGTTATTCTGCTGAGAACGGGTCGGCGTCTGGATGTGCAGAGCTGGTGGAAACAAACCTGCAACAGGAACCGCCACATTTCTCAGAGTTTTATTTGTAAAAATGTTCCTATACTTAGAAAGAATCCACTTAATTGTGTTGGTTTATCACATCAAATCGTAATAAAATACATGAAAGTCTGCAGTTGGAATGTAAATAAATGCAGCTGGATGGGATCACGACATTAACCCAGCATGGAAGCAGCGGAAATATTAAAAACTTAAAAAAAATTAAAAAAAGCTGAAGCAAATCAGATTGGGAGGAGGAATCAAAGAAAAGAAAGAAAAAAAAAAACAACGTGGGACAAGAGGGAGTGTTAAAAAGAAAAGGAAGTGAGGCTGATTTGGTTTGTTCATGCAGCAGATTGACACCATGGACCAAAAGCCCTGCTCAAGGGTTGAGGAAGAGACACAGCAGCAGCAGCAGCAGCAGCTGGTGCTGAGCTCGCCACACGGAGAGACGGGTCGGGTGTTTCATCTTTACTCACAAGTCCATTGGTGTCCTGAGGTTGACTGGGCGGTTTAATGGAAGGACGCGAGGATGAGGGGACATGGTGAGAGTAATGTCGAGGCAGGTGGTACACATGATGGGGGAAATACGGCTACAGGGGGGGGGGAGAAAGAAGGGACATTACGCACATTCACATGGGGAGAAAAGAATAAAATCATGAGGGGAGGCTCATGCACACAACACAAAATACTGTGGGAACATCTGGGGGGTGGGTTTTGTGCGGACATCTGACAGAGCAGTGCACTGATCTGAGCGTGTGGAGCCGCCGTGTCTCACCCGGTTGTAGAAGGGGTGCTGGGGGCCCGTCATGCCGCTGAAGTAGGAGCTGTGGGGCTGCGGAGGCAGGGACCCGCCGAAGGAGCCGGTCGGGGAGCAGGCGGCGGAGAGCTGGCCGTAGCCCGGCTGCGGGCGGGGCACTGCCTCCTGCAGGGGCAGCGTGGGATAGGTCACTCCTCCTAAATGCATCTGCTCCCTGGCGGCACGCACGTCTGAGAGAGAACAGAGAGAACAGAGAGAACAGAGAGAGAACAGAGGAGAGTTTATCAGCCGTCCACTATAAAGACCCTTCAGATCCGCCCACGCATCAATCTTTTTGGTTTACTTTATGATCTCCAGAGGGGGGGTTAGGACGCTTATGAATTTAAAAGGAAGAAGAAAAAAAATGCTTATCAAACATCTGATGCATGCAAGAAGAAAATTCTTGGATGCTCAGAGTGCAGCTGGGAATTCCAGCGAACTCGTCATTTCTCCCATGTTCCCCTGAAACGGGAGACACTCGAACCGCCCAGGAGCTGCCAGGACTTCTGTTCCCACTTTGATTCCTGAAATAAATATGTATTTATTTTTTATTTGCACACAGCAGATGTGCTGATATTCTCTTCTCCCCAGTTCTTAGCAGGCCAAGAGACGAGCCTCACGTATGCAGGCTCCTGCTGCCCCCTCAGCACTGCAAAAAGAGAACTAAAAATAAGTAAAATGTTCTTTAATTGAGTGTATTTGTCCTTGATTTGAGCAGGTAAATAAGATTATTTGCCAATGGGATGAGTATTTTTACCCCTAAAATAAGATAATTAGATATACTTCACTTGAAATAAGATGATAGAGATGAATTGTTCCTATTTTAAGTGCAAAAATCTCATTCCATTGGCAAATAATCTTATTTACCTGCTCAAATCAAGGAAAAAACACTCTCATTTTAATAAATAATTTCTTATTTTGAGTTCTATTTTTGCAGTGCAGGACATCAGCTCAGACGCCCAAACGGAGCCCGCCGCCTCAACACAAACCCTGAGCCCGTCGCCACGATGGTTCCCCCATAAATGTGCCGGTCTGTGAGAGGAACCGAGCAGCAGGCTCGGCTAAAAACCTCCCAAAACTCAGGCGGAGGAGCCCAAAGGCAGAACAGAGCGGCTCTGTGTGCACCGGCCCAGAAACAAGACGCAGGCACCAGAATGTCTCCTAGTCATAGAAGTGGCAGCTGAATGACGCGCTGAGTGAGACCCAATCCCGCCTGTGAACACAATGGGGCCCTTATGATGTGAGTCAGGCTCAGGGGCGGCCATCAGCGACAGCACGGCCAACTGGCTGGCCACGGCACACCGGCCGTCAGCCGCCAACTGCTCGCCCAGGATGACTGGGCCGGGGCGCCGCTCGCCTCCCGCTCCCTCAGGACCGACGAGTGGAGGAGGACGCACCGCCGCGCCGCGGGAAAGTTTTCACTCCCCAAACATTTGGTCACAGCATAAAACCAAAAACTTTTTTCTTTTAGGGGGGATTTTGTTCAAAGAGCAAACATGTGAGACAGAAGGAAAATGACGTCTGTGTGGAACCAACTTTTCCAACAGTTGCAGCTCTTTTGGGTTTTATTCTGCCGGCTTTGAACGTCTGCAGACTTCGGTGTTGACCCAGTTTTCAAGCTCGGTCCGATCAGACAGAGAGCGTCTGTGAATATCAGAGCTACAGATACTCAGGTTCAGGTCTGGACTTTGACTAGGCCCTTTTAACTCTCAATGGGTGTGGGGGTAAATTGCAAAGTTAAAGGAAAATGTCATGTTTTAGTTTATCCACTTTCTGTGGATTTCTTATTGCCTCCATGAGTTTCTGACTTTTGAAGTGTCTGACTAATACCCGCAGTTGTCCTGCAGCTCATCCGGAGTTAACCTGGTCCTCTAGGCTGTTTCTCTGCTCCTTGTCTGGAGGACAACCACTAATGTTCTCCAACAAACCTCTGAGGCATTTATCCTGAATCTAAAAACGACACGCAGGAGAACCCCGTTAACCAATTAGGGCGACACCTGGAGGAAAACAAGTTGAGATTGATTTAGCCGTACCGAGTAAAGACGATAGATATACAATAAAAGGTCCACAAAAGCACGCCGCACTTTTTTAGATTTGTACTTGCAAAGAAATATTGTGTGCTCTGTCGCATAAAACCCAAATAACACATGAATTAAAACCCACAGAGGGGCACGATGACTTAGAAAAGCTGCAGACTATTAGTCTGGCTTTCTGGCTGCGGAGCTCATGCACCTGCGCCCTGCGTGAGTCAGTCTGGGCTGAACGGACCGGGCTTGGTGTGTGACCGGTGGCTTTCAGCGGTCTCACCACACCATGATGCAGCAGCTTCACACCAGGCGTCACTGACGCTCCTGTAAAAGCCCGAGAAGCCGCTGACGCATCGCAGCAGCCACGCCGGGGCCTCAGAGTTTTATAGCGATGCGCTATTTTACGTCACAGTGACTACAAACTGTGAAGAACCACACGCAGAGCGGCGACACTGAATGACATTGTCCCGTTTTCACAGCTTCTGGAGTAAAAACCTGCTTGGCATTCAACACTTTGAAAATGAGAAACAAGATGTGGGAACGGAGAGTTCCTGCAGCCGACGCTTTTAGAGCGGGGCGAGCGTTACGTAACGCTGCCAGAGATCGCAAGAGCACAACAGAAACAGCTTTTAAAAAATAAATGCAGTATTTTATCTAGAGAAACCGTAATCTGAGACCAGAAGCTGAAAATGCAACATTACATTTTAATCAATTACATTTATAAAGCTGCTGCAGAAGTCCAGTTAAAGCCACTTTAATCTGAAGCCCTGACAAAGAACACTTAAAAAAAAAAAGAAAAGTCATATTTAATGGCAGCAGCAACAAAATCTCAGACTGGAAAATCAGAAACAAACATTTAAAAAGTGTATTTATTCAGAGTTGGTAAAATAAGACACTAAAAACTAGTTGAACTGCAGGGTGGCATCGTGGGGAATAACCATAACAATCACTAGATGCAAGCAGCTGTTTGGGAGGCTTTCCATGAATAAAGGAGGCCATAATGTAAACATGGAGCTCTACTGGGATTTAACTGGACCTCTGGGCCGACCAGACTAAGAACCAAACCCTCCGGTCTGATGTGAAATAAAAGCCGTGTCACATCAAACTAAATAAAAAGCTCTTCTCCTCACTGACAGTAAAACCAGACTAAATGCTTCCTGGTTTAGGCCAGTAAGTTTCCAAACATTTTCTCCGTATTTCGCGGCGTTGCCTTTTAATCTTTATGACTTGGCCCAGAAGTTCTGGGTTTGCAGGAATTGTGACCCATTCCTGCGGACAGAACCGCTGTAACTGGGTCAGGTTTGGTTCTCCTACAGATTTTAAGATCAGAGTTTCAAGATGACAGCTTGTCCCTTGGTAACTTTGCTGGGGTGATTAGGGTCGTTTTCAAAGTGCAAAATCTTAAATATTTCCACATAAACTTGTTTCCATCTAATTTATGCCGTGCACCAGTCCGTCTCACATCTACCCAACATGATGCTGCCTCCTCCGTGCTTCATAGTGGAGACCGTGTTCTCTGGCCTCCATCTTCCTGCACCAGTTCTGTTGGCCAAACTTTAGCTGTGTCAGAACATGGCAGTGTTGTAGTCAAGTCACTATGCCTCGAGTCCTAGTACAGGTTCGAGTCTCCAGTGTTCAAGTCCGAGTCAAGTCCAAGTCATTAAAAAAAAAAAATCAGTCGAGTCCGAGTCGAGTCCTTATTGATCAAGTCGAGTCCAAGTTCCGCACTAAAGTAAGCATAGCCTACATGTTTTTAAACTAAAAAAAAAATCCAGACTCCACCACATTGCACTAATAATTTTGATATTAAAATCATACACCAAATAATATTCTAATAACATATTAAAATTATAGCCTAATGATATAAAAAAAAAGTTGAGTCTTTTTCTCAATTTCCGAGTCAGAATGATCTGAATGTAGGAGTCCGAGTCCAAGTTCGAGTCATCGGTGCTCAAGTCCAAGTCAAGTCACGAGTCTCTAAATTTAGCTAATGACTCGGACTCGAGTTCTAGTCTCGGACTCGAGTACTACAACACTGGAACATCGTCACCAAAACACCAAGGTCTTGGTCTTTGGATGCGGTGGAAAAGCTTCGGAGTAACGGGTTCTGCCTCCATGTTGTTCCAGAACTGCTTCCACGATGGATGAGGAGAACCTCCTGCCAGCTTCAACATCGTCTCCACACGGACTTTTGGGGTGGATTTGCATATTTTGTACTGAAACACCAAACACATCTCCTCTGTGAATGAGACGATGGCCTCACATTCCCTTTAGGCATCTGGAAATTAGATCAGCCCGACTTGTGGAGGTCCACGGTGTTCTTCCTGATCCATTGGCCGATTAGTTTTTATTTCCCCAATTATCTCAAAGAAGGATGCCGTGTGTTTGAGACGTCGTCTTAAAATACATCAAGCGTGCCTCAGATGTTATGAATTGGACCAATCAGAAGCCCATCATCCTGGCTCAGGATAAAAGCAAAAATAACTTTAGTATATGTGTATAGCTTCTTAATTTGAAGGAGGTATTCTGCCATTTAAAAAACAAATGACCCAAAACATGGAAAGTTAAGTTTGATTAGCTGAAAACCAGCGGATGATCTAAACTACACAGAGAATTGATCGGAGGCCCAGAAGTTCAGCGTGCGGACAAACCTGCTATGATCTCCCTGAGTTTGGGGTCCAGGTTGACGGTGCAGGGCAGGAACATCTCCACGTCTCTGGCGGCCAGAACGGGCGTCCTGGACGAGAGGAAGACCTCGAAGCTGCGGATGTCTCCGTCGATCTCCAGCAGCGGCTCCACATCCTTGGTGGTGGGGATGTTTTTGGAGATTCTTCAAGTAACATAAAAAAACGACAAGTGTCACAGGATCAGCCGCACATTAAAAACTTTCCCCAAGAATTTAAATTAATTTTAGACTAAAACACACACCGGAGATCCTTCAGCTCATATTAATTTGTGAATTTTTACCTTCATAATAAAAAGCGTTGCATGCTGATGGGAGGAAAAAAAGGGGAAATAGCAAGCCGTGCTGCTAAGATTAAAGAGATACGCCAACGGTCATCATCATCATGAGAGCAGAGAGATAACCGGATTTAGAGAAGGCAAGATAGTAACGGGGTGGATGTTCGGGGACAGATAGAGTGAGGGATGTTATCTCCTCTGAGCAGAGGAGGAAACCTGAGAAGATGACAATCAGGGTAATTTAGCAAGCAGCAGACGGAAGCGCGTTATGATGCGCTGCTGCGGTTAACAGCGTGTTTATCACAGGCATAAGTAAATACCACGTCAGGAAACTTCTGCTTTTTCCAGCCCTGAAGGAGCTAGATACTAGAATTTAAAAAAAAATTACACAAGCTTTAAGATGAAAACTGACAAATATGAACATCATAACTCAGAAAATGTGGCCTTTCAGGAGAGCATTCCTGGTCCAAGACACTGGAAACAAATAAATGGCTTATTTCCAGGCATGATTCAGGTGTTGATGCAGGGATGCATCTAAAAGTAGCTCTGGTGGACGGGGGTGGGGGGGGGGGGGATGCCTGCTCTCAAGAAATTACAGAAATAAGAAAGAAAAATCTAATTTTAGTGTTGTTTCTACTATTTTCCAGTAGAAAGAACACCACAGACGGATCCACCAACACTGTGCAGCCGCTGGCCACAACATGCGGTTTTTAGTAAAAGGCCTTAAAACATTTCTTTTTGGGAAAGCTTCTGGTCCCCTTTAGATGTTTTATTTTTAACGTTTTTTAACGCTTTTATTTATTTTTTATTTATGTTTTTAATTAATTTATTTATATATATATATATTTTTTTTATTATTTTATTTTTTTTCCCTGTAGCACTTGGAGATCTTTTGATAGAAAGTGCAGTATAACTTAAATGTATTATTATTATTATTATTATTATTATTATTATTATTATTATTATTATTATATGCTTGTTAGGGTAGATATATCACATGGGTTGGGGGACTCCAAGCGCTGGACTTCCAGACGCTGTGATGAAGACTTGATGAAGTTCAAGCTGAGCATCAGAATGGGGGAGAAGGGGGATTTTACTTTGAACGTAGCCCGGCTGGCCTGAGTATTTCAGAAGCTGCTGATCTGAGGACTTTCGCATGCTGCCATCTCTCAGGTTTAAACGTTAAACCTTGAAGCAGAAGAGCTACAGCAGCAGGCGGCCATAATTCACACAGACCCAGCAGAACTGGACAACGGGTCCGATGAGTCTGATGGTCGGGTCAGATTCTGGTGGAGCCAGCATGAAACATGGATCCTGCCTTGTAGTCACGGTTCAGGCGGGTGGAGGTGGTGTCATGGTGGGGGGGGGACTTTTCCCCAGCAGTACCAGCTGAGCATTATTTAACCCCCACAGAGTCCCTGTCCACTGTGGAGAACGGGTCCACTGAGCTTTGGGAGCAGAAATTAAAGCTCCAGACAGACACGGTGCAGATTAACCACAATGTCCACCAAGGACACATCTGCAGGGAGGAACTCTGCAGCATCTGTAGCCACGTGCATGTGTGTGTGTTTGTTCTTGTTCTGGTGAACTGCATTAACCCCCGTATACAGTCTGAGGAGAAGTCTGCCCCCCCCCCTTCCACTGCTGTCTGGAGACACAGACCAATAGGAGCCAATGACTCACAAACACACACTTCTTTTTGGTATACAAAAAAAAAAAAACAGCCTCTGGGTTTTTACAGGGAATTTATGTTTTTATGAGTCCATCCAGCTAGAAACTTCAGTCTTTTCATAAAAAACATATTAAGGTGTTTTTTTTTTAGGCCTCGGAAGATCCGGATTCTATCCTGGATGTCTCGCTCCTCCGATCAAATCTCAGACCAATGGATGGATGGATGGATGGATGGATGGATGGATGGATGGATTGACCATTGCAATGAATATTAGACAGATCCACTTGTGCTCTTAAGTTTACATACCCTGACACATTTTTCAGAAGTCATAATTATGACGGCCATCTTACTCCGTACGTCGTTCTCTCCTCGTTAGCGGTTGGTTGAAACCATTAATAGTCAACCAATTATTAGAAACTACTCAAATGATCCTTTATAACCTGCGTCTCTAGCTATAACTATATCCTTTATAACTTGGAGGTTTTGGCCTGAAATCGCAGACACATAAGCAAACAGACACTGCCTCGTAAAGGTAAGCCGCCTCACCTGTGCTGTAATTCTGTGCATGTTTAAGAGGCAGTGAGTTTCTGGGCTCCAGACAAAATTTTAAGACCTAAGAAAGACTGATTTAAGACATTTTAATGCCAATTAAGGCCTTAGTTTTATATTACAGAATTCAATGCCTTTTAAGACTTTTTAAGGATCCGCGGGAACCATGCAATCATAACGTTCCTATGGCAGGAGAGAGGTCCAAAGAACCTTAGATGAAACGTTTCCTGATCCTAGTGAGACACACAGAGGTGGAGCACCGATAGTTTGGGTATGTTTGAGCTACGGCGACACGGGGAGACACACATGCTCCACCTTAGAAAAACACTGGAGTCAAACTTTTGCTCACTCTGGAAGCTGACCGTGGGACAGACTTGGACATTTTGGTCTCCGGATCTCAAGCACACCGTTCATGCAAGACGGATGAAGAACTACAGGAACCGAAGTTTAGTTTCCAGCTTTACCATCTGAGAATAAAAAGCCTCTCATTTCCAAGGCAAGGCAAGGCAAGGCAAGGCAAATTTATTTATATAGCACAATTCAGTACAAGACAATACAAAGTGCTTTACATGATTAAGATAAAGCAAAATAATAAAATGTAGATAGAAAATAGAATAAAAGCAAGTAGGGATAGAATGTAGTAACAAAAAAGAACATTAAAAACAGTAAAACTGTTTAACTAGAACAGTCAAAGGCAATTTTAAACAGATGTGTTTTTAATCTCGATTTAAAGGAACTCAGGCTTTCCACACTTTTACAGTTTTCTGGGAGTTTGTTCCAGATCAGTGGAGCATAGGAACTAAATGCTGCTTCTCCATGTCTGGTTCTGGTTCTGGTTCTGGTTCTGCAGAGCAGGCTGGAGCCAGAAGACCTGAGTGGTCTGGAGGGTTGATGCCCTGATAACAAGTCTGTGATGTATTTAGGTGCTAATTCAGGGATTTATAGACTAACAGAAGGATTTTAAAGTCTATTCTCTGAGATCCAGGGAGCCATGGAAGGACTTTAGAACTTACACTTCATCTACGATGAAGATGTAAAAAGCCAATGCAAAACGGTAGATTCAGCTGTCATTAAGTTTGTTAACAAATATCTTCCCCTCGATCTTCAACAGAGACTGACCAACGAACTCCGGCCTTCTGCCAGGGTATGTAAACTTCTGAGCACAGCTGTAACGTCACACTTTGCTGCTCAGCCACCAGTCGGTAAACAAGAAGCTTGTTGTTCGGGCCGGAGCGCCCAGGAAGCAATCGTCTTGATTTCAAAAGGACGAAAGGTGAGCTGGAGGAAAGTGTGTTATCTGAGGAGCTTTGCTACAAAAGGCCCATTGAAGGGTTGAGCTTATAGCTGCAGCAGTGCAGACCCGTCCAGCCAGGCGCATGGTGTGTAGCGTGGCCACTGAGAGCCTTCTAAGCATGTCCAAGTGCTAATAGGTCCCAAAGCTGACTGAAGCGCAGCCTTTCTTCCCTAAAACCTCCTCCACACTGCAATAAGTGGGCAGGAGCAGAATTCATCAACCTATCCCATAAGTGCACTCCTCGGGCACGCAGAGCATGAATGTGCCACTTGATGTTGCTCTACAGCTACCCTCTGTGCCTACGGACAACTTTCACACAGACGCCACAAAGAGGTGGTCTCCCTGCCAAACATTTCCATAAAGGGACCCAAAGACAGAGAGATGCCAGGAGAACAGACGACCGCCTGTGCACATTGTGTACGAGCCGCTCAAGAGCTTCAATGTCAGCCGCTGTGTGGCCAGCGCCGGAGTGTGTGGGTGCAGAAGTTAACCAGGCCCGGGTACGCCGCATTCCTCCGCTGGCAGGGTCCGCCCCGCCGCGTGGTTGAAGACGCCGAGGCTCTCTCAGGGGGAAAAACAGCGAGCGGGCACGTTGGCGCGTGGACTTTTAAGCGTCGCTGCTGTGGGAGGTTATTGTTACAGCGAACGCTGCCAAGGCCTCCACCACCCCAAAGGCAGAGGCAGAAAGAAAAATATGTTTTCACTTTGGATGACGCCATGCATCCAGATGCATTTCCCCCCCCAAACTTAAATAAATGCTTCACGTACTGCGGACAACCTCTGACTCGGAGTTTCTCTCACTTTCTCTGTTTTTTTGGCAGGGCCAGATGACAAATCATAGCAAAGTTTGCTTTCCATGGAGATTTGTGGCAAACTTTGGTCCAGTAAATAAATCTCTCCTACTAAAGTGGACCTGTGCATCCCAGCGCAGACCACAAAGACAAGCAGCCTAATGGGAAACACACCAGGCTGCTACAAACCAGGCGTCTTGGAGGGCGGACCTTTCGGTGAGAGGGGCTCAACGCTCGCCGGTTCCCTGAAATCCTGATTAAACTCGTGTGTAGCAGCGAAGCGGTCGCCTCCTCTGCCAGGCCCTTAAAGCCCCAACCGAAGCCTGCAGCAGAAAGCAGGGCAATAAACCTCCAACTGTAGATTTATGTGCAGGGGAGAAGTTTCAGGCGTCCCCGGGCCATAGCAGGGTTTGTTCATTGTGACACTAACTGGTTCATGAGGTTCAAATCTGCACGTTTAGCAGCCTAAATGGCCAGTTGATTGGCCACGTGCTGCTCTGTTAAGTGGACGGGTGGAGGGAAGACAAACATGCAGCAGTGGATTACACGCGTGGAATAAACCTAACAGTCAATAAGTCAATAAATCAGAAAGAAATCAGCTGCTGATCGGACCAAACGGCGAGTCAGATGCTCTCCAATCAGTCGACGCACCGTACCCTAGCACCAACCGATAACCTTTAACGTCATCATAGTGAAACGTTGGTGAGACACGGCTCACAATTCATACACGACACAGACGCAAATCCTGACATGATTAAACCCATAAATACAGTAAAATGTGCCAACAACACCTTTAAGAAGCTAAAAGTGTGCAAACAGTCCTTAGCTTCTATTAAGATTTAAATATTCAAGTCAAAAGAAGATAGATAGTCACTTGACGGATGAAGTAAATCACTGGACAATTGAAAGAATGTCTCAAACAATCCTGGAAAAGTAAAAAAAATAGTGTGCAGATAGTCACTAGCAAAAATCGAAATCTTCAAGTTTAAGAACCGTGTAATAAGGCGTGTATTAAATATTAATACATCAGGGATTACTGCAAATATAGCTGAGTGTCATCAGCATAACAGTGCTTACCCTGAGCTACCTCTATAGTTATGCTGCTATAGGCTTAGGCTGCTGAAAGACATCAGGGTCTATTTCTCTCTGCTGAGTTCTCCTACTGCTCTCCAATCTGCATTGTTTATTGTCATTTCAGTTTTTAACTTTTTGTTCCCTCTCTTTTTCTCTCCTTAGAAGGTACACCTGGTCTGGCGTTCTGTTAGCTGTGACATCATCAGGGGAGGCAGATAATCCACTATTACCATGACAGGTAATCCAGCTCCTCTGGCTCCTCCCTGTAATCCTAATGCCATTTGCAGAAACGGCGCTCCCGGTCAGAAACAACCAATCAGAGCCAGGTGGAATGTCTGGCTCTGATTGGTTGTTAGCAATGTCAATCACACTACTGCAGCTTTAAGTTGCAATGATTATTGTTACAAACAGCCAAAACAACCCATATTTATAGTTCATTACCAACTACACATCTGCAATAACTGAGTTCAGATAATGATCTAGTCGTCAAATGTAATCATAGCTGCTCTTGTGGCTCTTTGAGCAAATTTAAAGCTCAACCCTGGACAAGAGAGAACGACTAAGGAAACAATTACAAGCGTCTTTAATTGGGTTTGAAGACAACTGAGAGGAGAAGAGGAAGTGTCCCTCCTGATAATCTAACCAGATCCTGGAGCTGCACAGACACAGGCGGCCTCTGTGCCGCTCATTGGCTTCTGCAGAGTGAAGATGTTAACATCAGACCAGACGTGTGTGTGTGTGTGGGGGGGGGGGGGGGGGTCCCTTTAAAGGTCAACGCCGCGCTGCTCTGTCTAATCAGACGCCTTTAGCTTCCAGGAGCTCCAGCACCAGGAGACGGTGAAGCGGGGCAGATCAGTGCTGAAGGTGCCGGCGGCGGAAAGTCCCGCACATCTCACACGTCTTCTGATTGTGATCTTCCATCTTAATGTCGCAATTAAATTTAAAATCGCGCCGTAATCAAATGTGACTCGGGAGCAGAGGTCAGCACTCTGAGGCGTAGAGGAGGTTTCATCGGCATTACTTGTCCTCAAAGAAAAAGAACAGAGGACTTCTCTTGTTTCAGACCAATTAAACTAATCCCTCAACCTTGGCTTAGAGGCAGAAATAAAAAGGGCTTTAAGGATTTTCTACCAAAGAATGCTGCGTGACGTTCTTTCCATCCTCACGTGGTGCCGTCCACACACACATCATGCCTCCTCCTGGGTCACCTGTGCAAACTGCCTTTCTTTTTTCTTTTTTTTTATAAACATTTTACATTTTAAGCAGCTCAGCGGGGAATAGGGGGTGTGAGAGCTAGCTGGGCTGATTCATGGCTTAGTCACCATCAGCACCTGAACAACAGCAGCGACAATGCAGAGCAAACCTGTCCACCAACAGGACCCAGAAGAACCGATATTACGTTACATTTCAAACACAAAGGCAACATTTCTGCCTGGTTTCTCTGTAACATTCACACACTCTGATTTCTTTCTAAATGCCATTTCTTATCTTTTCCACCAGGCTCCCTTTTCCATCTTTATCTCATACAGACCATTCTGTTCTCCTCGCTGGGCTTTTTTTTGCCCTGTGATCTCTCAGCACCCTGAATAAATATACAACCAGAACTCTACTGGCGACTCGTCATTCATTTATTTATTACAGTTTCACCCATTTACAGGGAAATAGTTTCAGTCCTAGCAGCATATTATCACTTTTACTAAAATACGTCATATACGTTAACCAAAGACAAGGGACCTCCTCGCCTCTTTAATCTTTTCAAATTGGTCTTGTTAACTTCAGAGTATTTAAAAAACAAACTAAATTTGTAAGTTTATTTTTATTTATTTATACGTTTGCGCCGCCTTGGAGGTAAAAGTCTAAGCAGCTTGTGTGCAGGATGTGTGGGGTCTGCTGCACAGATGTTAGCTGCCCTTCTCCTGACATGGACAACTCCTGGACGGAGGAGAGTTCAGGACAAGCTACTTTAGAACTGGCAATTTAAAGTAAAATTATAAATTACTTTACTCTGAAAAGTGTGGGATGCATTTTTAGTTAACCCCTAAATGAAATACTTTAAAGCAAATCGTTCAGATCGGCTGGAGTTTCTGAACAGACCTGCTCTTAAGTCTTTTCACAGATACTCAACTGTATTTATACCTGGACTTTGACTAGGCCACTATAATAAACCAATATTTACCCACAGATGATCACTGGAGGCCCCTGACCTAACCGATTCCTCCGTAGCTCTGGCTACATGTTCAGTGTCAGGACTTCTGCGGCATCCAGAAGGCTCTTCCTCCAGGATTATTCTGCATTTAGCTCCATCCATCTTCCAATCAACTCTAATCAGCTTCCATGCCTCTGCTGAGGAAAAGCATCACCACAGCATGATGCTGCCACTACCATGAGTTAGGGCTGGGCGATAAATTGATTTAATCGATTAATTCGAATTTACAATTCTTGAAGATTTCATTTTTGGAAAATCTGGATTTTATTTTGCCAATACACTCATTGGGTTTCCATGAAGAGAACAGCATATGATGCTGAATATATGTTTAGGCAAATGTATTGTCAAAATATTGTTAAGTGGAAACTTTTTTTTTACCATAATTTCGAGGTACTTCATTTACTTATTTACTTTATTTTTAAACTTAGTTTGAAGTTCACAAGTGCAGTGAAGCCTGTTCTTAGCTCAATGTGTAATACCACTAGCAGCAAATGTTTTGTTATATTTTCATTGTTTATAATATCACGGCTACCATCTTGTTTTGCATGTTTCACAGCTTGGTTTTAGTTGCACTTTGAATTCAGGTCAACTCCCTGATGAAATGCTTGACATAAAAAGCAAGGTTTTAAAATAATTTCGTTTTATGAAGCAAAAAGGAGGGGGAAAAAATCGATTAATCGGATTTAGTATGATAAAATCGGAGATTTATTTTTTAATCCCAGCCCTACCATGCATCACATAAGAGGTGGGTCCAGGGTGATGTGGCGAGTTACTTTACCACCACCCACTGCTCCGTCTACAGCTCAAGGTCAGTTTTCCTCTCTCCGGACCACAGGAGCTTCTTCTTCTTGGCTTATGGCAAACTTTCCTCAGTTCTCATGTCCACCAACAGGACCGAGAAGAACCAAGAGTGGTTTATTTTACCACTCTTCTATAAAAGGGCTGATTTGTGGCGTGCACAACCATAGATTCCCCCACCTGAGCTGCAGAACTCTGCTGCTCCTCCAGAGAGACAGAGACTCCCAATAAGACATTGAAGTTTGCGGAATATAAAAAAGGAACATGTAGAGGAGGATGAAACACTTTTCGCCTGAGGACAGGGAAAGTTTATAAGGGCTCATTAACAAGAAAAGAAGATTGCAGCATTTCTGTTGGTGTGCAGATAATAAAAGCTTATTTAAGAGTTTCACATAAAGGAAAAGACCAGTGTGTGCTCAGGAATTATCTTTTTAAATGTAGTACATAATTGCAAGTAAATTACACTAATTGTGCCAATTAAAGTAATCCTGGTTGAACAGAGCATCGTCGTAATTTCTCAGTATGAGGAACAGAATTCGCTCTAATTAACAGAGAATTGCTGCAGTACAGATTCAGTCAGTTTCCAGAGTCCAAGGAGTGGATTTGGTGTGAGAATGAACTTCTGATCAATTAACAGAATTCAGCAGCAGGCTAAACTATTGTAAACATGTTCTCTAATGTAACTATTTCCAGCGCGAACCTGTGCGAGCGTGTTTGTCGAACGCGGCCCGCATCTCAGGGCCCGATTAATTACGCCGACTCTCGGAGGAGTTGGAGGCGACATATGTTCACGCACCGGCGTGGGAGCTCGTTCACGTGTGAAAACACGCGTGTTTAAGGAGGGTATTATAGGCAGCATATGCATCAGATTTACCAGAGCTTCCATTAGTGTACGTGCCTCAACTGCAGAACATGCATGGAAAACGGCGTTTCAGGTACGCCGGTGTGTGTGAGCGCGCAGCGTTCGCCGGTTCGTGTGAACGCGTGGGGTGTGTGCGGAGCAGGCGACTCGGCTGCAGCGCCGCAGACCCAGTCCGGGCTGCAGCGCCGCAGACCCAGTCCGGGCTGCAGCGCCGCAGACCCAGTCCGGGCTGCAGCGCCGCAGACCCAGTCCGGGCTGCAGCGGGGCCATCCTGGCACAGACGGGGCAGCAGATGTCAGAGCGGTGCAGGAACCTGCTCAGTGGACCAGTGACACTTTTTCTAGAGCTGAATTTGGATCTGGGCTTCCAGGAATAAACTCCCACTGATGGTCTGACTAAACCCGCCCTCGCACATCACAAGGTCCAAATATGTTAGGCTACAGCTACTCGACTCGAAACCAGTCGCAGCTTGCCTGAAAAACATCAGAAATAAACGTAGAACTTTGTTCTAAAGCGAGCTTCTGGTTTTACTGCACAGCCTCTCCTTCCCAGAACAAAACTTCATCCATTTAATCACTCGTTTCATTTGCTGACTGATTTTAATATGCTGCAAAACTATTTAGGCCACTTCAACTGTTCCATATTTTATTTGGGCTCTGAGTGACAGTTTAACACCAAGTGGAACATCATGATATTCTACTCTTAAATAAAATCCAACTAAATGCCCTCAGAGCTGCTAATCTGACAGGACCTGGCTGCCGACCCGCTCCTGCAGAAGAAGTTCTGGTCAGATGAGACAAACTAAACTGCATTAAAATAACTATGTGTAGGAAAAACCTGAAGCCACCGTCCCCATAATGAAACATGGAGGGGGTAGTATGACGCTGTGTGGAAGCCATTCTTCAGCAGGGACAGGAAATCTGCTCATTCTAATGGTTTAGATGAAAGCATATTCATGTGCTGGAAACGGCCTAGTCAAAGTCCAGAACCAACGGCAGTCGTGAATTTTGCAGGATTTGAAAACTGAATATTTACACGGAAAATGCGTGTCTTATTTCTAATGGTACAGTAAATTGAAAACCATGTAACGTTGTGCTGCTGGACTTCACAGTGATGCTCTACTTTGTGGCGCTTTATCCCATCAAACCATAATCTCTTCACGTTCCTCTACAGAAGATAAACGGTAACGACTCTGAACAACATCGACTAAACAAGGATGAGTAAAGGTCTCAGTTACCAGTCTTTGGGGGTAAAAAAACCTCTAACCCACACTGAGGAAAGAGCCACGCTAGCCACGCTAGCTACGCTCAGTAGTCGCCCAACGGCTGCTGAAACAAAGGAAAACTCTTTAGAAGTGATGAAGCAGAGAGGAATGAGATAAAAATCCACGACAGTTCAAGCATGGACACTTAAAACATGGATGATGGGAAGTTTAATTCCCAACTACAAAAAGGGGGAATTTTGTTTCATTACTCTTGTAGACAAAACAAACCAGATTACAATATTTTTCAGACTATAAGGTGTACTTAAAATCCTTAAATTTCTCAATAATTGATGATGTGCCTTATCTATGATCACCTTTGTGCTTACTGACTGACTTTATGTGGTACAATGAGCTCAGAAATCTGTTAAAACGTGTAAATATGACTTTGGTTAGCAACAAAGCCGCTCCACTCAGTGGATATTAGGAGCGTTACGGTACACTGTGTCACTACCACTGAGCTATATTATACACTGGAGTGCTGAAAAACTGAAGTCACTGGCCGCCATCTTGCTCCTCCCTACTCTTACAGAATTCCATAGGATTTGGTTGCAACAACAAGCAGTTTTCTGGCTGTGGGAAAAGGTTCCACAGGTAATTCTACAGTCAGTGGATGTACTAACACTATCAACTACTAGGAAATTAGGTGCTGAAATATTTTATATGTTTTTATTTATTTATTTATTTTTTTATATATATATATATATATATATATATATATATATATATATATATATATATATATATATATATATATATATATATATATATATATATATATATATATATATATATATATATATATATATCTCAAAATATTTCATCACATGACTTTCTCAGTACTTAATAGTTTTAGAACATAACATAAAAGTATATGGCATTTGACATTTTAAAAGTTTTAAGCCTCCCCTGAACATAAGAAAATCCTCGTTATCCGATGCTGTAGTGCACATATTCCCTAGTTACTGGGGGGAAATAGGGAGTACCAATATGGCGGCTGGTGGCTTCAAAGCAACTCTTTCTGACAGCGGGCGATTAGCACTCCAGTGTATTATATAGCTCAGTGGTCACTACCTGATAGGACCCCTGAGCTGTCTACCAGACTGCCTGACTGTAAAGTCTAAACTAGAAGTGCATTCATGTAAGGCAGCCTGGAGTACGCGCTAGCAACAATAAACTTTGTAAGTTAATTAAATATAAAAGTTTATGTTGGCCTTATGTTGGAAACAGGGCAGTGTAATCCAGCTACTCTGTCCTCCAGACAGGGACAGATAGAGAGCTGTGGACGTGGAGGAGAGATATTACACACTAGGGGAGAATATTTAGTCCATCTTGTGATCTGAAAAATACAGTAGACTTTTCTACTATTAAAGCTGAAAATAAGTATTTTTTTTCCTGAAGGTATGTAAAAATATGTCAAATCTGTTAATGATTTAATATTTTGTTTTCCTATTCGGAAAAGTAAGAAACTTTTGAAATAATGGGTAATTAACTGTAACAGTAAATACTAAATATTTGTGGCATTAAATGGACTGATTACATATTTAAATCTCTGAAGGTGAAGATGGCCTCAACAAGAGAAAATCTTAGCTACAGTAAAGTACCGCAGATATTTTTTATATTTATCTAGATAACGCATTTAAGAAAGGAAAAACGTATATATTATTTTATTATTATGTCTAAAGTGAAATCTCCTCTGGGTTACCTGCTTCTGATTGGCCGATCGGCCCCTAATGATGGCTCCTCTCCTCGTTAGGAAACGATAGGAGATTCAAGGAGACCGACCCTCAGTCCAACCCCAGCTAAGCCAAAAAGTCTTGATAAATGTCAGATCTGTGATCAGTCAGGATAAAATAATATATTTATAAATTCAGTTTTCCAGCCTTATAACCTCCAATCTTTACAAGTAGTTTACACAACATAATTAAATAAAAAAATTATCTTTGAATTGTTCATACGTTTATTTCTCTTTGTCAAATCATCGGTGAAGAAATCTTACAGTGATTAATGACATTTTATACTAGTTTTCAGTGATTGGTCTCTAACTGAAGTGTAAATATACTTGACTGATCTGAGGATCAGAAAATAACAGGAATCTTAAGAGATCAGTCAATAGATAAGAGAATAATTCCTCCTTCAGCCTGATTTTCAGATCAAGAAACCATTTTTCATAGATTGTGAAAATGATATGATGCATCTTAAATTATTTTACCATGACTATCAGAAACATGGATGGCGTCCAGCAGTCGTGCCTTTACTGAGAGAAAAGGCTGCGGTTAATAAGCGATTACACATTCCCCATCAGATTAGGAAGGCTGCACGGACCTGCTCCCAGGACGGGATTTAGCTCTGCGCTCCTCCTGCCATGTGTGGTCAGAAAGGCTGCACTGCAAAAAGGGAACTAAAAGTAAGTAACATTTTCTAGAAATTAGTGTATTTTTCATTGATTTGAGCAGGTAAATAAGACCATTTGCCAATGGGATTAGTAGTTCTACCCCTAAAATAAGATATTTAGATATTCTGCACTTGAAATAAGTTGATGGAGATGCATTGTTCCTACTTTAAGTGCAAACATCTTATTCCATTGGCAAATAATCTTATTTACCTGCTCAAATCAAGAAAAAATGCACTCATTTCAAGAATAATTTACCTAATTTTAGTTGCCTTTTTGCAGTCTGCTTGTTTGTGGGAGACAGGAAGACAACGGGGGAAAAATGTCTTTGTTTTTTTGCACTGGACAGGAGCTTTAAAAATAAAAAATAAAACAGCTGAAGAACCGCACACAAGGTTAGAACGAGCCGTTTCCTGTGCTGCAGTCCTTGTTTATGTGCTTCTGGAGGAGAAATGACCAATATTCCCGCTGATCTACGTACTGCTGAGCGCTAGGATCTGGAAGGAGGCGAGGAGGAGAGCGTGTTGCCTTGTGACTGAGATGCAGGGCGACAGTTGACCTATAAGGGGGCTGACTCACCCCCGCGTTCACTTCACCACTAATATATTCACTTAGTAGCGCTCAGGGGGCGTGCGCGCAGGCCGCTCTGTGCAAACGGAGCAAACATTACACTCGTGACAGAAAGCCAATGTGATAAAGCAACGCTGCTGGTCGGACGGTTTAACGTTAAGACGACGGAACAACGTCGTCTGTGCACGTATGAAATGAAAACTGCTGACAGGGTGAATAAAGAGGAACAGCTTTTCATTTCACAAGCAAACAGGCAGGAGAGAGAGTTGGTGGAGGCACGTAAAGTGGTCGCACATAAGCAACCGAAAAAAAAAAAAAAAAAAGGGACCTAAAGAGTGTGAGCAGAAAGAGGAAGAGGCGAGCTGAGACATAAAAAGCTCCACGGACAGAGGCCTGAGTCTTATCAGCGGAAGATAGCAGCTCGCGATAAGGCCAGCAGACGAGGCGTTGCGTTTAGCCTGTTTGAGATTTCCTGTCATCATCATTAGGTCGGCTCCTCGGACCGCCGCTGCAGAGCGGAGAGATAAAGACGGACAGCACTGTTGGTCAAAGACACTTAGACGGCCAACACTGAGCGAAACGACCGGCGCCACAACGGGTGCCGTAGTGACGGATTCTGATCAGACGCACATTTTAAGGCTTCCTAAACAACATAATGTAAAATGCGCGCTCCTTCACGGGCCACACGGCTAAAGAAGCAAATGCAATGAGGCTGCAGAGCTGCGTGGAGATGGGGGATGGAGCGCCGTGTGCCCGAGTGGCTGACAGTAACGGTCTGTGACACATCCCCGCCGCAGGAGTCGTGGGCGCTAGTGTATTGTGACAGAGTGCGACCTTTAAAGGCCAGAGATTGATGCACAGCAGCTCCTGAACCCAGAGACTCGGGCTCTTTCAGTCCCCGCCCTCCCCTCCCCTCCGCTCCCGCAGCGAGTCGGCCTGAAAAACACTTCTTGACCTCACAGGGACAAAGATTCGTACTGAGCATGTGCAAAGGCACGACTCTTGGATTATTCCTCCACATTCGAGTTAATAAAGTTCTTACTTCTGTTGCCTTAAACAATGTGATCAGTTACAAAAAATCTGCCAGCTTCCAATTAAATGAGAACTAATGACGTTGTCTTGAAAACGAAGTCCACTACTGCCACCTGCTGGTCGCATTTAGCAACAGAAATCAAGGGAGCACAAATTAGTTTCAACAATTGTTTTACAGCTAATTTATAAAGATCACTGGTTGCTACCAGCAGAAGGAGTAAAAATAAATAATAAAGATACAACGCTTTAATCAAACCCCTGCGATGTTTTCACATTTTGTACCATTACAACTACAAACTCAAATGTGTTTCTTTGGGGATTTTAAGTAACAGATGTTACCGTGTTGTGCATTATTGTTGGAAGCCTCACATAGAATATATTAGAAACAAAGTTGCAAAAACTATTGGAATATTGTTTAAAATAAAAGATTTAATAAATATCAAAGGCCTGCATATTATATATTCCTCTTTGGTCATGCCTTATTTGTCTTATTGTTCAGAAGGATGGGGAAATACAAATAACTAACTTATCAATAATTGTTTTAAGTTGCAAAAAAAAGCTATAAGGCTTATTAATAAGGTGGGATACCGGGAACCAACTGATAAACTCTTCATTCAAAGCAACACATTAAAATTCAAAGACAGTGTTTATATAAAAATACTGGAAATAATGTATAAAGCAGTGAACAAAAGTCTTCCTTCTGGTATTCAGAAATTATTTAAGTTAAGAGAGAATAAATATAATTTGCAAGGTTTGTTTATATTTGAATGTGCAAAAGAGAAGAGCCAGATAAAGTCTAGATGTGTTTCAGTTATTGGTGTGAAACTGTGGAATGAACTGAATGACGATTTAAAGTTATGTCCTTTCTTGATGAATTTTAAAAGGGCTTTAAAATGTAAAATTATAAAATCCTATGTTATGTAGTTTTGAATATTTATATATGTACTGTATAGAACCTGGTAGGTTGTAAAGGTTTGTAAGTATAAAACAGGGTAGGCAATAATAAGCTTTGCTTCAGCCTATTCCTTTTTTTTTTGGTAAATTGTGGGTTTGTTTGTCTGTCGTTGTTTTTTTTTTACTGTTTCCTGTGTTTAATGATGGATAATTTACTAAAAAATAAATAAAGTGAAAGTGAACTATTGTGAAAGGACCGGTGCAACCAGCTCCCTTCAGAGGTCCACCACGGTGGTGGCTGCGTCATGCTGCGGGGAGGCTGACCCTCAGGAAGCAGGTCAGAGCTGATGAGAAGATGGATGGAGATGCTTTGATTGTCAGAGTGGCCTAGTCAAAGTCCTGACCTCAATCCAATTGAGACTGTGCTAGAGACACACACCGACAGACTGAGATCGCAGCGTAAGGTTGGTGGAAGAAAAGCATTAACTGAGGGGGGCTCAATATAAATGCACTTTGTAGATTCTTGTTTTGTGAAACAAAAGAAAAGAAAAACACAAAGCATAACTTTCCTTCCACAAATATGCACTACTTTGTGTCCATCTCACAAAATCCCTATAAACACTATGTAGTTTGTGGTTGTAATGTGATAATTTGTGATAAAAAAAACAACATTGAAGGTATGAAAATACTTTTTAATTGGCCGGTAAAAGAGTGCAGGTGATTAACATATGGGTGTCAGGTGCATACCTCTCATAGATGGCCTTGAGCGTGACCTGATCCGACACGCCGTCAGCCTCCTCCAGGAACAGGATGATCCACGAGGTTCTGTACGGCCACTCCTCCGTCAGGTGGATCCACGACGCCAGGCGGTCCCAGTTGAAGATTATCTGATTGGCCCGCAGCAGCCGACCTGTTGGCGCGGTAACAGAGGGTTAGGACGCGCCGCCACCTGCTCCACGCCCGCTGTAGATCTCATCTTTACTGGAATCTTTGTTATAATCCGTCTTTATTCTTTGCTGTGACGAGTTTGCTGGGTAGACTAAAGCATATCTATAGATAGTTTCAGATAAAGATGTTTTTCCTGCTGAAGATCACACCTTCTAACATTAGCTAGGCACTAATTTAGGATATGGGCTCCAGCAGCGCTAGCATCCTGCTGCAGGAGGCTGCCTAGTGCATTTTAGTTTCTACAGTCATTTGTGGCTCTAATTTCCACACCGTGACCAAAATATCTCCAAACACGGAAAGTTTGACTGCGTTCTTTCAGCAAGCTGACCTGCAGTGTGCAGTAACAGGTTGAGGAAGGGCTGAGCTTGCCTTTATCATTCCGACTGTCATTTTAAAACATGGTAGCAGTCACCAGTGCATATATAGATGTAACCGTACTCTGCAGCGTTGCATTAGAGCAGGGGTGTCAAAACTTTTTGGCACACGGGCCGAAATTATCGAGTCAAAAGTACTCGAGGGCCAAAAAATAATAATAATGAAAAATGACCCAAAAATCATGTTGTGAATTTTTTTTAATCTGCTTTATGCAGATAAGATATGCTCATTTTAATTAAACTAATTATTCAGATTTTCTGAAGGAAAATAGCTGCAGAGCCATAGCTTAAAAACGGGTTTTGCACATTTGCTTTATTAAAAGATGATCATCTAGTTTGCAAATTGCATTAGACTATTGATTAAAAACAAAAAAAAATGCTCATTTTAATAAATGATTTGGGGTAAAAAAGCAGCTTTTAATGCACAAAAGCTTGCATCTGAGTTAAAGTCCTCAAACAGATGTGGTCGTATTTACTATGAAATTAAATAGAATGTACAAAGTGTTGTTATTAGAAGATGAATACATTTTCAGTTGTAAGATCTTAACCTGTCTGTATCATTTTAACCTAATAAAAATAAAATGTTTCCATCTCCGTCAGTCCGGGGGCCAAAAATGGCCCCCAGGCCGCACTTTGGACATGCCTGCATTAGACGAGCCATTTTAACCAGGTTAAAATTAATAAAAAAAAAACAACAAGCAGATAAACAGCTTTACCCTGCAGGTGAACCCGCGTCACATTTTCACCAGGAAGTGAAGCTCGACGGTGGCGTCCTCACCTGTGATGGAGACGATGTTGAGCAGCCTCCTCATGGTCTGCGGGCTGATGTCACAGAACCAGTCCTCGGTCACGAGCAGCTTGGTCAGGTCGAACGACATCTGCCTGGTCAGGGTTCTCTGCATCTGCCGGCGGCGGTACGTGTCCTGGACGACCGGATCAGAACCGGATATTTAACATTTAACGGTCACTGGGTCTCACACGGTCCATTTAAACTATGTTTAGTACCGTAGAGCTTATTTGGAATATAAAATAATGCAGCCTCGCTTTATTGTGCCACCAATGAGAATGGAGAAATCCAGAGTTATGTCTGGATTGAGCCAAAGTCTGGATTGAAGAAATCAATGCAGGATGAGACAAAATGTTCTTTAACTGAATAAAAACAAAACTGAAGTAATAATTTCTGGACCAATAGAGGAGAGATCCAGAGTTAGCTCACAGCTTCAGCTGCTTCAGCTAGGAACCACTGATCAGGCCTGAAACCTGGGAGTAGTGATGGACTCAGACCTGAACCTCCATCTAAAGACAAAGTGGACCTTCTAGAACCTGGAGAACATTTCCAGGATTAAAGGACTGATGTCTCAGCAGGATCTGGAAAAACTAATCCATGTTTATCTTTAGTAGAACTGATCACTGAGAACATGGACCCGGTTCTGAAGTCCTTCCACTAAGACTAAGAACGTAGAGAACATGGACCCGGTTCTGAAGTCCTTCCACTGAGACTAAGAACGTAGAGAACATGGACCCGGTTCTGAAGTCCTCACTAAGACTAAGAACGTAGAGAACATGGACCCGGTTCTGAAGTCCTTCCACTAAGACTAAGAACGTAGAGAACATGGACCCGGTTCTGAAGTCCTCACTAAGACTAAGAACGTAGAGAACATGGACCCGGTTCTGAAGTCCTTCCACTAAGACTAAGAACGTAGAGAACATGGACCCGGTTCTGAAGTCCTCACTAAGACTAAGAACGTAGAGAACATGGACCCGGTTCTGAAGTCCTCACTAAGACTAAGAACGTAGAGAACATGGACCCGGTTCTGAAGTCCTTCCACTGAGACTAAGAACGTAGAGAACATGGACCCGGTTCTGAAGTCCTTCCACTAAGACTAAGAACGTAGAGAACATGGACCCGGTTCTGAAGTCCTCACTAAGACTAAGAACGTAGAGAACATGGACCCGGTTCTGAAGTCCTCACTAAGACTAAGAACTTAGAGAACATGGACCCGGTTCTGAAGTCCTCACTAAGACTAAGAACGTAGAGAACATGGACCCGGTTCTGAAGTCCTTCCACTGAGACTAAGAACGTAGAGAACATGGACCCGGTTCTGAAGTCCTCACTAAGACTAAGAACGTAGAGAACATGGACCCAGTTCTGAAGTCCTCACTAAGACTAAGAACGTAGAGAACATGGACCCGGTTCTGAAGTCCTCACTAAGACTAAGAACGTAGAGAACATGGACCCGGTTCTGAAGTCCTTCCACTAAGACTAAGAACGTAGAGAACATGGACCCGGTTCTGAAGTCCTTCCACTAAGACTAAGAACGTAGAGAACATGGACCCGGTTCTGAAGTCCTCACTAAGACTAAGAACGTAGTGAACATGGACCCAGTTCTGAAGTCCTTCCACTAAGACTAAGAACGTAGAGAACATGGACCCGGTTCTGAAGTCCTCACTAAGACTAAGAACGTAGAGAACATGGACCCGGTTCTGAAGTCCTTCCACTGAGACTAAGAACGTAGAGAACATGGACCCGGTTCTGAAGTCCTCACTAAGACTAAGAACGTAGAGAACATGGACCCGGTTCTGAAGTCCTCACTAAGACTAAGAATGTAGAGAACATGGACCCGGGTCTGAAGTCCTCACTAAGACTAAGAACGTAGAGAACATGGACCCGGTTCTGAAGTCCTCACTAAGACTAAGAACGTAGAGAACATGGCCCCGGTTCTGAAGTCCTTCCACTGAGACTAAGAACGTAGAGAACATGGACCCGGTTCTGAAGTCCTCACTAAGACTAAGAACGTAGAGAACATGGACCCGGTTCTGAAGTCCTCACTAAAACTAAGAACGTAGAGAACATGGACCCGGTTCTGAAGTCCTCACTAAGACTAAGAACGTAGAGAACATGGACCCAGTTCTGAAGTCCTCACTAAGACTAAGAACGTAGAGAACATGGACCCGGTTCTGAAGTCCTCACCAAGACTAAGAACGTAGAGAACATGGACCCGGTTCTGAAGTCCTTCCACTAAGACTAAGAACGTAGAGAACATGGACCCGGTTCTGAAGTCCTTCCACTAAGACTAAGAACGTAGAGAACATGGACCCGGTTCTGAAGTCCTTCCACTAAGACTAAGAACGTAGAGAACATGGACCCGGTTCTGAAGTCCTCACTAAGACTAAGAACATAGAGAACATGGACCCGGTTCTGAAGTCCTTCCACTAAGACTAAGAACGTAGAGAACATGGACCCGGTTCTGAAGTCCTCACTAAGACTAAGAACATAGAGAACATGGACCCGGTTCTGAAGTCCTTCCACTAAGACTAAGAACGTAGAGAACATGGACCCGGTTCTGAAGTCCTTCCACTAAGACTAAGAACGTAGAGAACATGGACCCGGTTCTGAAGTCCCCACTAAGACTAAGAACGTAGAGAACATGGACCCGGTTCTGAAGTCCTTCCACTAAGACTAAGAACGTAGAGAACATGGACCCGGTTCTGAAGTCCTCACTAAGACTAAGAACATAGAGAACATGGACCCGGTTCTGAAGTCCTTCCACTAAGACTAAGAACGTAGAGAACATGGACCCGGTTCTGAAGTCCTTCCACTAAGACTAAGAACGTAGAGAACATGGACCCGGTTCTGAAGTCCTCACTAAGACTAAGAACGTAGAGAACATGGACCCGGTTCTGAAGTCCTTCCACTGAGACTAAGAACATAGAGAACATGGATCCGGTTCTGAAGTCCTCACTAAGACTAAGAACGTAGAGAACATGGATCCGGTTCTGAAGTCCTCACTAAGACTAAGAACGTAGAGAACATGGACCCGGTTCTGAAGTCCTCACTAAGACTAAGAACGTAGAGAACATGGACCCGGTTCTGAAGTCCTCACTAAGACTAAGAACGTAGAGAACTTGGACCCGGTTCTGAAGTCCTTCCTTCCTTCTGGAACAAACTTCTAGAAAACTGAAAGCCTGAGTTCCTTTAAATCAAGATTAAAACACATTTGTTCAGGATTATCTTTAACTGTTCTAGTTAAACTGTTTTACTGAAACATCATTAGTTAAACTTTGTAGTCCAACTGTTTTTATTGTTTGCTTTTAGTTTCTATTTTTCCATGTTCTATCTTGTTCCTACATTTTATTCCCACTTGCTTTTATTAATTTTTCCCCCTATATTTTAATCATGTAAAGCACTTTGCATTGTCTCTGTACTGAAGTGTTCTATAGAAATAATTGTGCCCTGCATGTGTGGCTCCATGCAGAAGTTTCCATTCTCCCATAAAAAGGCCTGAAGGCCACATAATCTGATGTAATTATTGAGGATCTCCACTATTCTACACAGGAGTCACCCCTGCTTAGCAAACAGCGTCTTGAACGCTCCCTGTTTGCAGCCATAAACATGCTGGATATGTAAAGCGCTCTTCTTGGCAGAACCGTCAGATTTCCTCTAAATGGGTTGGTTTCCTGGCACGGACCGGGACTTTTAATCGTAGTTCAGAAACACTCAGCAGGGTGGAGGCCGGGGTCAGAAGCTGAACGCCGGTCCGGTTGATCCATTCCAAGAGCCGGAGGACTCAGTGTTTGGGATCATTATCCAGTTGGAACACCAAATTTCAACCGTCTGACCCAAACATGTTCCCCTAACGAGAGAGCTAATTGGCTTAAATGACCAGGAACCGCAGAGGCTCAGGTTTACCACACTCTGCACCCTGCAGGAACCGCAGAGGCTCAGTCCAGAGCGTAGCGCAACTTTAATACCAACATAGACGGATAGAAACCCCGCCGCTGCAAAGACAACTAGTTCAAGCTGTCCAGGGATCTAAAACCTTTAATGCTCAGGCAGGACAAACACTGAAAGCGCCATTATAACAACAAGAAGACTGTTGGAAGGGATCAAGACGAGGTTCTGTACCAAGCACGGTGGTGGCGGTGTGATGATGGGGGCCTGATGCCCTCCCAGCGGTGACGGTGGACGGCTCAAACTGAGCGTAACGATTAAGAAGCAGGGCTAGTCCCACATAACCTGACAACAGCCAGCTGCATGTCGCTCCGCCTAGCTCCACTCACATACATCTGGGACACCGCCATAGGAATTGCCTTTATTGAAGGCTGGGCCTTATCAAAAATTCTTGCATATGATTGGATAAGCCACTTGTCTGTCATCTTAATCGACGTGCTATTTCAACCACTCACACCGAAGCTAACCCGTGACGCTAATGAGAGCGACGCAGAAAAAAAAACATAATAATAATAATAATAATAATAATAATAATAATAATGTGTTTCCGGCTCTAGTGGACCGCGTTTTATTGACAGTGAGCTGACAGGAAGAGGGGGGAAGACAGGCGGCAAAGCGCCGCGGGTCGGAGTTGATTCCCGGGCCGACCGCGTTGAGGACTAAAGGCCTCCTAACATAGTTAGCGCTAACCGCTAACGGTTAGCGGCTAACCGCTCGTTAGCCGCTAACCGCTAACCGCTCCGGGGCGCGTCCGCTGCAGACGCGGACGCGCCCCGGAGCGGTTAGCGGACAAAGCTTGCCAAATGCGGTCGGGAGAAGGGCGAAAACATGGTTTCCACCAACAAAAGCCTTCAGAGGCGTTCTCTGATGTTCTTTTAATGAAACAATATTAGGTAGATTGGAGAACATGGAAGAAATAGCAGCATCAATGCTAACGCTTGCTTTCTCGACGAGCCACCATTGCTATCAAAACAGTCTGACGTCACGGTCGCGTCTCCACTACGTCACATCTATGAAATTCCAGCCCTGCGTCCTGATTGGCCAGACCATAAAATTGGTTGGAGAAATCACTTTCTATGGGCGATGTCCCAGATGGATGTGAGTGGAGCTAGGCGGAGCGACATACAGCTGGCTTTTGTCAGGTTAAGTCCCAAATTCTTCAACCTCAAATCACAGGAACAGCTAGACGGTGGAAACCAGGAGTCAGCGGGGTGTTGCATTACATACGGAAAAACTGAGAGGAGCATCCTAATGGCTTCAAAAATGGTCACTGAAGCGTAATGAAGACGACGCACTGATCAAAGAGAAGCCCGTGTGAACCGAGAGGCCGTTCCTGAGAATAACTCTGATCCAGGGAAGAAAAAGATCTATAGGTCTATAGGAGGAGTCTCCCTGTCTGTAGAGATCATTCATCCCTTCGGTTCAGAGCTGCTGGCCGCTGCAGCAGAGTCGGGACACAGGCCCGGCGCCGACACAGATCCACAGCAGACATCTGTGTGGAAATCAGACAGCTGTGATGGTCAGCAGCCAGTGGAGCCCTGTGGTCCACTTTGAAGTCCTAACAGCCGTCTCATGACCTCTTTCTCTGGGAGACGGAGCGCTTGGCCACCACTAGGTCGGCTCTAAACATACAAATACATATATTCCTTGGGTTTTTTTTTTTTTTTGCTCATTTGGGAAGAATTAACGGCAGATTTGTTGGTTTCATACATTTTCTGTGACGTTATCCACAAGAAAACTGACAAACAAGGCAGTAAGGCGGAGAGGACGGGGGTGGGGGGGGGGGAGCGTCCACAGGAGGGAGGACGGCATGAGCTAAAGCAGCAGAGTCACTTAGCCTCCTGCCAGCAGACCTGGTGCCAGTGTTTTGTCACAGGGACCCACTGCTGCTAGGCCTTGTCATTAGGCTGTGGCAACACAGCAGGAAGGATAAACAGCCATTACATCAATTACACCAGGAACCCTGGCCGCACACAGAGCACCTCATCCCCCCCGTAACCCGCCAACACCACGCCTACACTACCCCCCCCCCCCCCCAGGGAGGAGGAGTAAACACAGCAGTTAGAGCTAAATCTGTGCTTCCTGACCACGATCAGCCGTTTCAGGACAAAATGTGACAAAGTAAACAAATTATTATGGCTAAAAAAAAACGTGACATCATCAGACATGCACTAATCTGACTGACGTGAGACGAAGCGTGTTTACAAGAGCTGCACGATGGACGAAGCCCCAGACATCTAGTCGCCACAAAAACACAAACACAAAGGTCTCTTAATGGTATTTTTTTGTGATTACTCAACACAAAAAGGAGAATAATTCAGGGTTTCTCCACAATTATCTTGGAAATAAACATCTGAAAAGTGCGGCATGCATTCGTATTCCTCGCCCTGAGTCAGGACAGGGAGAAGGTAGCCAGCGTTGCACATCTAGCGACGGAGATATTTGCAAACGGATGTGAGTTTACGGTGAGGTACGCGGTTTGTTCTTCGCTACGTTAGCATGTAGCTCACAGAGTTCACTTTTCATTTCCTAAATGACTGGACTCAAACATTACTTCATGCCTTTGTTCACAGCGCTGAGAGATGGGAGGATAATCTGGCCTCCAATCAGCCCAACTTCTACACATGGTATGAAATGAAAGTTGCAAAATGAAATTCCTGATGAGACGGGATTTTCCCCAACAGCTGCAAACGCTGCATTCAGGTACAGCTGGGACTATGTAAATATCAGATTCAAACATGTTTAGTCCTCAAATATGGGCTCAATCTTATTTAAGATTTTATAAAAGCCAACACTGACCAACTTCCAGTGGTTTTATTGTTGTATAATGTTGCGTTTTTGAACTCTGGTCCTCAAAGCATGCTGGGCTGCTTTAAACACGCCTGATTCAGATGGTTGCCCGTTACATCTGGGGGGGTTGAAGCAGGGAAAACATGCAGGGCAATGTGTCTTGAGGACCAGGGTTGATATAATTTTATTATTTTATTAATTAACTACAATATAGTGTGTAACTGTGGTGCATCCTGTCCCCAGTATGGGAGAATAAAGGTGTTTCTATTCTAATCCATCTATCCAGGCATCAGCTATGCCTGCTCATACTTCTTTATTCACTGAAAATAATCTAACCAAAATCACTGTCCACTTTTTAAAGGTTTAGAGGACAATAAAAATAAATTGATTTCAGAAATGGAGATTCTTAGTTTACTTAGTTTGACTAAATGTACCAGAAACGCTGTGATTTGTACCGTTACAGTCCAACAATAGTTCCCTGTCATAAAAAAACTGAGGAAGTTGTTGGTGAATCATCTACACTGTAAAAACGGATCTAAAAATAAGAAAAATGTTCTTAAAATTAGTGCGTTTGTCCTAGATTTGAGCAGGTAAATAAGATTATCTGCCAATGGAATGAGTATTTTCCACCCCTAAAATAAGATAATTAGATATACTGCACTTGAAATGAGATGATGGAGATGAATTGTTCTTATTTCAAGTGTAAAAATCTTATTCCATTGGCAGATAATCTTATTTACCTGCTCAAATCTAGGACAGATACACCTTTTTCAAGACAATATTACTTATTTTTAGTTCCGTTTTTGCAGTGTACTGTCTAAAACTGCAATGCCGTCTTAAAATGATGCCTGACAATAATAAGCTCTAGTTCTTCGCAGCAGCAGGCAGGCAGGCCGTTACCCTTCGGTTTAGAGCGTTCTTGCTGCCCAGCTTGGCCTGATCCTGGGACAGACTGTTCTGGGACACCTTCCTGTCCACGTCCTCATGCCACCCTAAAGGTAAGAGCAGGAAAAACAGAAGAAATAAATCAGGAAATAAACCGTTTCTAGTTATCAAAACATACAGATGCGCCTCCATTAATTGGATTCTCATTAAAAACGTGATTTATTACGGTAATTAACTGAATTAATTCACTTCCTATGAAACAGAACTTGGGTTTTTCATCAGCTGTCGGCCATAATAAGCGAATCTATTACTTTGCTGATCTGAATAAGTGTGCAGCCATTCCTGTTGGCTGTGGCTCACCGTCTGCAGGCACGGCCTCTCCGTTGCTGGGCGTGGCCATGCACAGGTTCTTGGCTCTGCTGAGGCCCCTGCTGTTGAGAAACACCGGCAGGTGGACGATGTTCCTCATGTAGTCGTGGCCGTTGATGTTGGAGTCTCTCAGCACGCTGTTCAGGTTTTGGTTGATGGCTTTGATGATGATATGCGGGTCGCTGGCGAAGATGGAGATGAAGGGACCCTTGGAGAAGAGAACCCTCACCTGCGGTAAAAAAAAAAAAAAAACACCTCCGTAAGAAGAGGAATAAACGTTTTATGATCTCTACATTTGCTGCCTGAGCTTCTGCTGAAAATGGGAACCGGATCTGTGCGAGTCACATGAAATGCCATCAGCCCAGCAGATTGCTCAATGTAGCTTCTATAACTTTAGCGTTAAAAAGGCTACTTCTACATCTAATCAGTCGACATCCTAACAGCTGGAGGCTGCAGTCAGCAGTGGCCCTTAAAATTAATGACTCCTGTGAGCGCTGCCTGTCCACAGCACATGAGGCCGGGGATTTCCTTTCGGCTCACTAAAGCACATTGTCCGGGAGTCACAGGACACCAATTTGTGCTCCATGCATTCGTGATTTGTTAAACCCCGACCAGCAACCTCAGGCTCACCCCGAGGGCCGGTGGCTCTCTGCACCTAGCGCTGCGGTTTTCACCGTAAACGGAGGCGCCGTCACATGAGGTCTGCAGCTACGGCGCTAAAGCTCGGTTCTGAGGGCCGTTTGGAACATTTCAAAACATGAAATAAAAATAAATAAATGGGGGAGGTTCTGGAAGAGACGAGAAGATTACATTAGAACACAGGAGACTGGCATCTTCCCAGGGATTACTGCACCAAATAACAACATTTAGCTAAAGGAAATCATATTACAGCCACCGGGGAGAAGGATCTAAACCCAGAGGTGAACTGAGGCTGCTCTGCTACGCAGGTGCATCCCAGATTAGATAATAAGTGAATGATAGAAGCCAATAAAAACCTAAAGTCTTCTCAGACAATAAAAGCGGGTTTTCGTGCAGAAATGTGGGGCTACACGTTCGTGTTCTGCTCAGTATCTGCTCTCAGAACCGGGTCTGGGCTCCTTTTGCATAGCCTCGCGAGACCATCCTGATCTCGCGAGCTTTCAAGGTTTCACTCGCAGATCAGTCTGGATACTCTCCGTTGAAGAAAATTTGGAGCCGTTCACCAAACGAACGTCCAATCAGCGTTGGCTTTGAGGCGGGTTGAGGTGTGACGCAACGGGAAGCGCGTCAGTTCAGTCTTAACAGCATGGCGGCTTCAGCCGATGAAACTAGCGTTAGCGTGGCTATCGAGCAAGTTTTATCGGAATTACAGAGTATTTCTTTGCTGAGCTAATGAGCCTTTACCTGCAGCAGCAAGAGTAGCTTGGCTTGTGGTTGTGTTTTCGTCGTCGCTCGTAACAGAGCGACGACGAATCTGATTGGTTCATTTGGCCCGTCTATCACCAACATAGGCCAATCAGCTAACCAGTATTTTCGCCCCTTCCCAAAATTACTTCAACGGAAGGTTTCCAGATGGATATGCGGAGCAAATCTATCTGGCGGAGTCAGGTAACCTTTTGCATGGCTTCCTGCAGAAATGCGACCCGCCTGTGGTTCTGCTCAGGTTGCTTCAGTTTGGCTGCCTTGCTGGTTCTGGTGTCGGCCAAAATCATCAAGTCAGAACTACTCAAACGGCAAAATTAAAGTCTGACGTTCCTATATTTTAAAACGCAAAAAGATATTTTTTGCAACATTTCACATTTTTTACCTTTTGCCACAATAAATACACAAAATATTCTGATTTGTGTAGAAAAGGGGTCAGTAACTCCTTGTAGATCTGGAATATAAAAGCGTCTGGCGTTTGTCATTAATGTCCAGAAGGGTTTCTATTCCCTTGGCCTGCATGGGTCGTTCTCTCTTTAAAAAGCGCCTTGCTTCATTAAATCAACACATGGATGCTTTAGAGAAAAGGTTTCTAGATGTTAGTGATTCTGTTTACTTTAAATTTCAATTGAAAGCAAAAACGTGGTTCATAAAAGACCAATACTTCGTGGTATAGCAAGGATTCCCAATTAATCATAATTTATCAATGAAAATCTTGTAATAATTTGTTTTTAAGTGACCATCTGCATCGACTTCCTGTTCTGCTGGACCCAGTTTTCACAATTCTTGAATAGCAGATGCTCTAGTTTGCCGGCCGGTCCAGAAATACCACAGTCACAGGTAGGCATTGGTACATTTGACAATTGTTAGCGGAAAGAGTTTTTTCCTTCCACTCAACTTTCCATCAATATGCCTGACTCCTTAGTTCAGGATGATAGGGACTGTATCACGAAGGCTGTAACAGCTTTATTTCTTGACTAAAAATCCTTTTTTATTGGTCTTATGTGATATCAAAGCTACAAATCATGAAACATCTGACTGTGTAATGACTTTTCGGAGGAATAAATGTCGTTCTAAAGCCGTGCGGTCTGATGAAGCAGCCCGTCTCTGGGCAGAAACAACGTCCGGGGAACGCTCACCGTGTCGAGCATCTGCAGAACTTTGTCCTGCTCACAGGCGTCCAGCCCGTCGATGATCACGGCCATGCGCGTTTGGTTCTGGGTGAAGCCGTCGATGGTTTTGGCCATTTTTGACATCATCTCCACTTCATGCTTCAGGACCTGGCGACACGCGTTGGACGGCACAATTCATGGCAATTTTATTTTCAGTGAAGGAAGTCAACCGCATTAGAGAGTAAAACTCTAACTTCATACGCAAAAAGGATCTGACAACAGGAGGATAAAGGATTTATGTCTGGTTTGGTGGAATTGCTTAAGTTGATTACTGTACCTTCATAAATCCTTCACTCTTCAGCTTATGCAGGTTGTTGGCAGCGCCGTGCAGCCGCTTCCTCTGGGAGTTCAGGACGGAGTCGGCCACCTGCCACCAGGTCCTGAAGTTCAGCAGCAAGGCCAGACCCACCACACTGGCCATGGCTATCAGCACCGCGTTCACCGTCAGGTTTTCAGAGTCGACCTAATGAGGAACAATAATAATCCCACATTTAAAGACAGCGTTCATCCCCCCGGCACAGCTACACGCTAAAACAGCCAGGAATCTCCATTAGACTGGTCTGCAGTTGTTGGGAAATAACTAAATCCTCATTAGAAATAGATCTAAATAAAGAGATTGCTGAACTTTTCATTGCCTTAGGTACCTTAAAGATGGCCAACAGCACCACACCGGTGATCAGGCACGCCAGCGTCAGGGAGAACAGCACGAAGGAGGGAAGGCAGCAGGTTTTCTTCCATTTTTGACCTGAGGTGTTGGAAGATGGACCGTAACATCAGACAGACGGATGAAAAGCAGCATGTTACCGCTTTACAACCACAAACCTAAATGCAGTTTGGTTACAGTCTAACGCCACAGCTGGGAAGGAGAAGGAGGGATAAGCAATAAAAACCTGAGAGTGTATAGATCAGGAGTGTCAAACTAATTTCTATATGGGGCCACTTTGGCATCATGAAGTCATTAAAAGGGCCGGTTGCCTCTGAATAGACGATACTTTTGATTTCAGTTCAGTTCTGTTCGCATAGAAGTATAAAAAAAATGCATAGTAACATAAAAGTAGCACCTTAAGCCCAGTTTATACAGTTTATCTGCAAAAAAAGTTGCAATTGGGGTGAGTTACACTTTAAACTCATCATACTGCATCACTTTTCCTCTTCTTTGAACATTTATGGGTTGTTTTAATGGGTTTTGGGAAAGCTCAGATCTAGTTGCAGGATGCTGTTACCACATAAAAAAAAAATAAAAATCAACATTCGCTACAGGAGGCACAGTTTTAGCAACTTTATACAATATAAAAGGATATATGCCTCTACTTTAAGACGTCATCTGCCTTTTTTGGCTCTTGAGGACCAGATAAATTGCCTTGACGGGCCTTATTCGGCCTGCGGGCCTCGTGTTTGACACGTGTGGTCTAGATAAAGATGAAACCTTTCACATATTATCTGATAGGTTAGCCCCAAATCAAACACTGGCTGCCTGTCCTGTAAACAGACGTGAAACGTTGAGACTGGGACGGCGGCGTTACCTTTGATCTCGTCGTTCATGAACACCCTGAACAGCCGGGTGGCCAGGAAGCCAAACTCCCTCTCGCAGGCGTCCGACAGCGTGGCGATCATCTCTGCCAGGGAGGTCTCCCCCCCAACGCTGGACAGGCGGTTGTAGTCCGTGAACAGGAACCTGGGACGAGGCGGACGCCGTGTTTGGTCTTAGCTACAAAGACTAAAGAGTTCATATGCATTTCTAATCTCAACGGTGACAGATTTCTACGACATTCTGGACGTTTGAGTCCAGAAAAAACGGAGATATAACAGAAGGTGAGCGTGTTAATGTATTAATCAGGTGACTTGGGCGTGCTTGGGTCTGAGAATGTGCTGATCACCTGACGGGCAGGGCGCGGGTGGTCTGCTCGGGGAGCTCCAGCGGGTTGACGAACATGAGTTTGAGCAGCAGCTCCATGTAGCCGACCTGCCGGGCCAGGCGGGTGCTGATGACCCACGCCCAGTGCCAGCTCTCCCTCTCACGCCGACTTCCAAAGTACACCAGCGCTAAAGAGGAAGACACAGACCAGCTCCTGTCTAAATGAAGCTCTGTAAACAGGAGGATGTGGCTACAGTAAAGAGAAATGTAGGGAAAACAAGGGTTGTGGCGCCCTCTAGTGGCTCCTGTGAATCATACATCCTCCAGAGCCAGTAAACAGTATCTGCACCTCTTACACTTTAACCCCACAAAGTATCGACGGTGATTTCATGTGACAAACAGAGCAGGGAGTGAATTTTAAGTGGTAGAAAAATAAAAGGGAGTACATGTGATTTTCTGTTAAGCATGTAAGGCAAATGAAGATGGGAAACCCAAAGATCTTGACAATCCGTTGAGCAAACAGAGTTTTAAAGCGGCGACGAAGTCAAACAGCACAACAAACGTGGCCAAACATCTCAAAACCGACACTTTGGCCTTCATGACGAATTCCTACAGGTTAGTAAGTCAAAGTTCCCGTTCATAATTTAATACATTAAACTGATGTCAGCACGACCGGCGGGCCGCATTAATGTTGTGTAGCTGTGGCTCGCATGCTACTAGGCATATGTTAATTTGGGTTATATATTTAGCATTTATGGTTATTTTTTTGAGAAAGCATGTTACATGTTGAGATTGGAGTTTTTAATTTAACTTTAATTTAACTTATTTGTCACTTTTTTTTATTAATAATATTAAATATTTTCCTCCGTGACGATATAGAGTTTGAAAGTTTAGTATTTTGACCACCCTATTTTCTTTTAATGTAATAAATAAAAACCTGTTGTGGTCTACATATGTGAATAAATACTGTATAGAATCACCTTTTCCCAGAGTCACAGCAGGAGGCCGTCTGGGATACGTCTCCAGAAGGTGTTTAAAGAAGGCTGGACCTTCTTTAAACACCTTTTCCCAGCTCTGCCACAGATTCTTAATTGGAATAAGATCCGGGCTTTGACTAGACCATCATTTTGATCTGAACCATCCCATAATATCTCTGGCTGTATGTTCAGGGTGGCTCTCAGGCTCAGGTCTCCTGCAGCCTCTAATGGTTTTTCCTCCAGGATTGTCCTGATTTAGCTCCATCCATCCTTCCTTCTGACCTGCTCCCCAGAAGAAGAGAGAAATCCCCACAGCATGATGCTACCACCACCATGTTTTAAAATGGGGGGGGGGGGGGGGGTTTTCAGGATAATATGCAGAACTTTTCACTTCGTTATGTTTATGTCTGAAGGCCAAAAAGGTTCAGTTTTTGTCTGCGCAGAGCACCTTCTTCTTCTTCTTCTACATATTTCTAATTATCTTATATTAGGGGTAAAAATACTCATTCCATTGGCAAATAGTCTTATTTAGCTGCTCAAATCAAGGAGAAATACATTTATTTCAAGAAACTTTTGACTGGTCAAAAACCTCAAACGGGGATTTCTTACCGCTTTCTTCCCATCATGCTCCCATAAAAGTCAAGATTTTCTTGTCATTTGGGTTTTCAGAGTAAATGGGGCCCTGCTATACTCTATTTCATAAAAAAACATGCATCTTTTTTTTAATAACTCTACACTGCTTTGTGTTGGTATTTCATATAAAACCCCAACAACATACAGCAACGTCTGTGGCTGCGATGTAACATCTGAAAAGGTTCCAGACAGCTGAACTGCTTTTACATTTACTACAAATAAAGTCCAAATGAACACAGTTCAACACCCGATGTCCAGCTCGTTTGTCTCCTCACCGAAGAAGATGTAGAGCAGGGCGAAGAGGCTGATGGAGACGGCGATCGCCAGGTGTGGATTAACAGTAAAACCCAGGATGATGCCCACTGAGCCACAGAGGAGCAGCGAGAGGAAGACCACCAGCCAGGAGAACTGAACCAGCGGCTCGATCTGCTGGCCTGCAAAGGTCTTCATCTCATCTGAGGGACACAAGGTGAGGAAAAAACCAATTAGCACACCAAACCGTGACGAGACGTGCTGCAAAAAGCCAGTTCCTTTTCCAGAGGACTCCTCCACTTGCTCACCCTCGAGCTTTTTAAGGAGGAAGGACTTGCCGCTGCCCCACTGGGCGTACAGGCCCACACAGATGGGCGGCTGCATGGTGGGCTCGCTCAGGATGTCGGCCAGAGCCGAGCTGTACAGGTCATAACCCAGCATGTCTCCGTCAGACTCGGTCGGGGAAAGGTGCTCTGTGGAAAGGCCGGACGGGATGGGGGTGAACACAACTTTCCAAACAGAAACACTCCTCTGTAACGAAATGCAAAGGCGGCTCTTACTGGCTCCAAATATCTGCGTCAGGATGCTCTTCTGGTGGGTGCAGTCGATGTTGTACGGCGTTTCTCCAGCTTTGTTGGGCCGGTACAGGAGGCGGCCATCTTTTGGGTTCCTCAGCAGCATCTCGGCCAACTTCCGGCTCCGTCCGCGGATGGCGATGTGGAGCGCCGTGTCTCCTTTCTAAAAGAGAACGTGCCGACTGATGAAGAGCGACGCCATAGAGGCACCAAATAAAAGGAACAACGACGGTTTAGGGTTTGCTGGACAGTACCCTGTCCACTGCAGACACTTTGGCTCCTTTATCCAGCAACAGCTCCACTATGTCTATGTTCCTCATTTTTGTGGCTTTAATAAGCGGCGTCTCTCCTTCCTGAAAGACAAACAGAAAATGCACATCCAATTTAAACTTAATATCCGTTTTTAACTTCTGGAGTATAGGAAATCCATTAAAGCTAAAAAATGTTATATAAATTCTTTATACACATTAAAATGATTCTTTGGGAGGAACTGGATTCTTTTTAAATCCAGAAACATCCCTTTATTCATTGTGAAGGATGTTCATGACCACATGGGATTTTTTCTTTTCTTAAATTGCGTCCTAAATATTTCTCCTCACTTCCTTGTTTTGGAAACAGAGTGCTGCATTGATCTAAGCATAAAGAAATAAAGCAGATTTTATGCATCATCAACATCCTGCCAAGTTTTTGAAGCATGTGTGTTATTTTAATGCAACCTCAGTTTGAATAACGCATGAGTTTTGGGATTAAGGGCGGGGGAACTCATAGTATTCTGTTGCATCAGGACAGGGTGTGTTACTTTTGCCCCGACGTCACAGTCTCACATTTTTGTTCCATATTTAAGGATCAACCGAACATCCGAGAAACGAAATTTGAATCCTCAATAAGTGCCTCCATCTGGTCAGGTGATTATTAGCTGAATCAGTCTGAAAGTGAGTCATGCTATCAGTTTCAAGTATCGGGCTTCTCAGGGTAAGTGAATCTTCTTCAGTGCAGACAGAGCACCTGCATGATGTGGAATGAGATCATTTAATATTACAGAATCACTACTTTGGCATAATTTACTTTCATTTGAAACCCAGATAATAGTGTGGAGTATTAATTGTATGATCATTTTGTTGGGAATAGTTTAAAACTTTAATTTTGTAGTTTCATTTTATTTACATTATTTTGTTTTTTTAATAGTTCATAGAAGATATGAAAAGTTTGAGGAACAAAAAAACAAGTAAAACTCATGAACTTCAAACTGTAGGAGTAAATGTTGCCCGTTTACTAAGCCTGTGTGTACCTTGGTGCAGCTCTCTGTATCAGGATTACACTGCAGGATGTCCCTCACCATGGCAGCGTTACCTTTCTCCACTGCCCAGTAGAGGGCAGTCTTTCCATCCTGGAGGGGAAAAGGAAAACCGTGATTTATCTTACGAAATAAACGATTAACTGATAAAAATATCAAACAGTTAAACCCTACATAGTGTAATAAATATAAACTAGATAAAACGATAGAGTTACAATTCACACAGAGAACCCAAGAAGGGAGACAAACAGGAAAGGGGCCCCTACCTGGCCCCTGACGTCGACGTCAGCATATTTGTTCAGCAGAGCTCGGACTATCTCCACATGACCGCCTCTCACCGCCCCGATCAGCACAGTCTCTCCACTCTGAAGCCAGTTCAAGAAGGGAAACAGAGAGTTATTCTTCATACTGGGTCATACGCCTGGTTAAGGGGGCGTCCCGGTGCTGCTTACCCGGTCTGGGATGTTGACGTAGGTGCCGGCGTCCAGCAGGTCCTGCACAATCTCCGTGTGGCCCTCCTTGGCAGCGATGGCCAGCGCCGTGTTGCCGTCCTTGTCAGTCATGTTCACATTGGGGTTCCTCTTCAGGAGCTCTTTGACCACTCCTGTGTGGCCTCCTTTCACCGCCACGATCAGAGCCGTCATGGAGTTCTGTGGAGAAAACGACAAAGTGGTTTTTAAACCCCTGCAGCGTTTTACCACATTTTTCACATTAGTCTCACAAAAGCTCTCAGTTCTTCACATCGGTGTTAAAATATGAAATAGTGAGACTGATTTCAGCAGATCTGGCCTCTGACTGTTTATTTCTGGGACTAAGTATCAGCTCAGTAACATTCAGCCATGCAAGTAGGAGAAACGGGCCCACAGCATATATAAAAAAATAAGTAAATAATTAAATAAAAGAATTATATATATATATATATATATATATATATATATATATATATATATATATATATATATATATATATATATATATATATATATATATATATATATATATATATTTCTCAATACAATACGTGATAATATATTTCATGTAAATTAAAGACATTGTGAAACTTAAATATTAACATAGTAAAATATATCATATAATATACTTTATATATGAAAGTGATATTTCGTAAATGGGACAATACTGCAATTATTTCCATTTTCATATATTGTCTGAATGTATTCTTAAACTAGTTAATATGTTGTTAGATATAGATTAAATATGTCCCAAATGATATGAGATTATATGCTGGAAGAGGTATTAATATGATTTATATGGGACTATACCTCTTAATGTTGGAAAACATTAATTTAAACAAAAAAGTTTTTTATAATTATATATTGTATACATGATAAATACTAAAATATATGTGCAATTTATCATATCTTAAAATCCATTGATTAATACCTCCATATAGTTCCCATTAAATAGTAAATGGACTGAACTTATATAGCGCTTTTCTAGTCATGTTCACCCAATATGATGGGGTAGACGCCTTATAACACGCAAACATTCATACACAGATATGCAGATCGATAGGCTACTTGGAGTTGAGTGCCTTGCCCAGAGGCACAGTGACATGTGACAGGGGGAAGCTGGAATTGAACCCACTACTCTTCCCACTGAGCCACAGTCCCCATAAATGAACTATATGAGCTATCATAAAGGTAAGTGGGTTTCCTGAACTGTTGAGTATTAAATCACTTTCCAATATTAATTGATAGATTGGCGCCACTGATTTGCTGAAAACCATTTAACTCCTTCAATGCTTAAATGAAATGTTGTTGTTTTTTTATTATTCACTGTGAGAATATGTTGCTTCATTTTAAGGCTTTTACCAGAAGTGCCAGTAAACGTGAAAACATAGATCAGGGATGGGCAACTGGCAGCCCGGGGGCCGCACACGGCCCTCGTCATCACTCAGTGCGGCCCGCGAATAGATCGATAATAATTTAATAATGATAGAAAAAAAAAATGTAATTATACTTTTGACCGATAGGGGGCCGTACCCAAACAATAGCGGGCATGGGCCGCTTTGCAACAGCGAGGAAGAAAGTCAAGAGCCATGGCCACTAGCAGTGGAATAAAGGGAAAATTTGACGAGAAAGTCACATTTTTCAGACAAAATGGGAAGAAGTACGGACATGGGGAATTTTTTTTTTTGGTCTCTTGTCATTCACACACAACAATAAACCGTGAGAGCCGACGTGAGTTTTGAAACTGCAAAGCTTTGTCTTAAGCAGAAGATCAAACGTGCAGCACCGCGTTCACAGACCAGTGTGATGCATTCGTGAGCGTCAGAAAGCTATGGTGCATTCAGGAGCATGGGACATTAGATTTTTCAGAATAAAAAGCTAACAGATGTGCATAATCAAAAATTAACAGAAATACAATTATAGAGCATTCAGTATTGTAAGAAAGCCCACACAGTTTCTGGATAGACACATTATTGTTTGAGTTAAGTTCTGTTCCGTTTTATGCCTCTTTCCTTGTAAATTTGAAATGACCCATGCTCCTGAATGCATTGATATGGAGATTAAATTCCTTTTTTGCAATTTTTTTTTTAAAGCAAACGGTTTGTCTTTTGCTTAAGGACATATTAAAATGCATTTATATGCAGAAAATAGTTATATGTTGGTGCAGTAAACATACAGATATAAATTCATCTAAAATTTGTTCTTATTGAGAATAATTTGTAGCGTCTTTCATATCCAATTATTTGAAGTGCGTGGTCATGTGGCCCTCCAATGGTCGTGCTGAAAAAAATTTGGCCCTCTTTATCATGGAAGTTGCCCATCCCTGACATAGATGAACTGACTGCAGACCACTTACTGCTCCTTCCTGATCCACATCAGCTCCATGAGCCAAGAGGTGCATCACGCAGTCATAGTGGTCCTTCCTGGCTGCCCAGATCAGAGGGGTGGTGCCGTACTGCAAAGAAAAATTACAACATTAGCAATTAAATTAGCTTTAAAAAAAATAAAAGAGGACTCAGAAACGTAAACATGTATATTGACCTTAGTCTAACTCTGACAAACTCCAAAAGGGCAAGTAAAAGTAACATTTTCTTTAAATTAGTGTTATTTCTCCTTGATTTTGAGCAGGTAAATAAGATGATCAGCCAATAGAATGAGTATTACTACCCCTAAAATAACATAATTAGATATACGACACTTGAAATGAGATGATATAGATAAGTTGTTCCTATTTTAAGTGCAAAAATCTCATTCCATTGGCAGATCATCTTTTTTTACCTGCAAATGCACTCATTTCAAGAAGATTTGATCTACTTTTAGTTGCCTTTTTGCAGTCAGGAGAGCTCTACCCCGTAGCTCTGCAGCAAAGTGAGAGGAAGTAGCTACCTTGTCGGAGCAGTTGACCTTGGCTCCGTGCTGCAGCAGGAGATGGACGATCTCCGCGTGGCCCCGGCCAGCCGCCCAGATGATGGGGTAGACGCTGTACTGTAGGGCCAGAGGACAGAGGTGAAGTCATGCAGACTGAAACCACCGATCAGCGTCAGCGCTGCGCTCATAACAAAAACTTTAAGCTGCCTTAAACAGCAGGTAATGCAGGAGGGGACGTGCTGAAGAAAGGTGAAGCTGCAGCGATGCCTACGGCGCCGTTGACTTCATCCTCACTAATAATGCAAACATCTTCTGGACTACTGTGCGTCTAACACAGGGGTGTCAAACATACGGCCCGCGGGCCACATCCGGCCCACCGAACAATTTAGTCCGGCCCTGTGGCTAAATGCATTATCATTATTAAAAAAAAAAACTCCCAGTGTTCTGTCGGCCAATGTGGCAATAAGAATTGTTGTCTTAATGCCAAAAAGAGCTCATCAGATTTGACTTTCACAAGTGGAGCAGTACTGCTTTAGCCATAGTGCTCCACTTGATTTATGAATGTGAATAGTTTTATTATGTATGTCTTATTTATTATGTATGTATGTTTTATTATGAATATCTCAAATGATATGGACACTACAATGGGAAAGTAGGAGAGGAAAGGAAGAACAAGAAGAAAAAAAAAGGTGAAAGAAAGAGGAGATAAAAGGAAGAGAATGATGAAACAATTATTGAAAAAAACATGTACTTCTTTTAATTGAAAATATGCAGTTCCTATATTGACCACGAGGGACGCTGTGTTTTAATCAGCAGATGGTAGCACTGAGCTTCAGATGTGGAAAATTGATTTTAAATCATTTCTTAATTTTTATCTGTTTGATGTATTTTGTCATGCAGGACAGTGTTTTTAAGTTCCAAAAAATGTGAATAAATGTTTTTCAACATTGCACAATCACTGTGAAATTGCACATACATTTCTTAAAAACGCTGAGGTTATTCATAATATATTGTGTAAAAGTGAAATTTATTTAACATAAAAATCAACAACAAGTCCACTTTTATTAGTTCTATTTAATCTTGCAATGAGTTAACTCGTGTGGCCCTCTTGAGATCAGATTAAGCTGAATGCGGCCCCTAAACCAAAATGAGTTTGACACCCCTGGTCTAACACGTCCCGCTAAACACATTCAAAGTTTTTGCATGTGGAAATGAACGCAGATCATTCTTTAATGCTCTGTATGTTGGGTCCCAGTTCTGTGGCTTCAGTACCTGGCCGGTGATGTTCGGATTGGCGCCTTTTTCCAAAAGCAGCCGGGCCACCTCCGTCCGGCCTTTATAGGCGGCCCACATGAGAGCCGTCCATCCTCCCTGAGCAGAAAAACCAGGGCAGGTCAGCAGAAAGATCCAATAGAAGAATAATTACAGGATTAAAGCTTCTTCCTGCTAAAATAAAGAGCAGCAGTAGAGATAAGCCACGTCACATTTCTGTCTTGCAGATTAGACCAAATCTAGGCAGATTTGCAGCAGGAAAATGTGCTATTTATGGACGGAGTGACACAGTTTCCAGTGAGTGACACACAATGTGGTTTATTTTAATCCGTCTGGATCAGCGGCTGGGACTTCTCCTGGACAGCTCAGACCCATCCTGAACCGCAGCCGCGTCACTCCCATCCTGGTCAGACCTGCAACCTTCAAAAACTGATCTGAACACTGCAAAAACAGATCTAAAAATAAGCAAAATGTTCTTAAACATAGTGTTTTTGTCCTTGATTTGAGCAGGTAAATAAGATCATCTGCCAATGGAATGAGTATTTTGACCCCTAAATTAAGATAATTAGACATTTAGCACTTGAAATAAGATGATGGAGATGAATTGTTCCCATTTTAAGCGCAAAAATCTTATTCTGTTGGCAGATCATCTTATTTACCTGCTCAAATCAAGGACAGATACACAAATTTTAAGAAAATGTTACTTATTTTTAGTTCTGTTTTTGCAGTGAACTTAGTTTTTCTACGAACCGTTCAATTATAATGTCCAGGACTCGTTAAAACTGGATCGTCTTTTTAATTTCAACGTCTAACCCGAGGAAAGAGCGCCGGTATTTTATCCCACCAGGACCCGACTAATGAAGGAAAACCAAACCTGGTTCAGGAAACGGCAACAGATCTCAGGAGCAGAGATAACTGTTCAGTGCCAAGGCAACCAGGTTTAAGTTCATTGATTTTTTGTGAGACAGGAGCCAGCTCACAGAAACTGATTCGATTTCATGTCCATTTCAGAGAAAGTAAATTAGGTTGCTTCTCCAGAACTGAGGCGCCGCTTCGAACAGAAACGGGAATAAACGAAAATTCCCAAACTGTCAGGGTTTAGGTCAGTTTTAATCGACACTTAGCCACCACTTCTCTTTATAAAATACTAAAATTGAGAATCTATAATGAGTAGTTGCTCAGTCCCACTACAAGTTGTTTTTTTTTACATAAATATTTATGTAGAGCACAGAAAACCTCTGATGTGACCATTTTATCACTTTAAAACCTTTTAGATTTCGTCATAGCAAGATAAATCGTATTAATGCTTTAGACCGTTTATCCGAAACGACAATTAAACGTTTTAAGCCATAAATAACACTGATGAAGTTGCTCACACCTTAGATATGTTTAATCTCAGGGCTCAGGAGTAACTTCCTCTAAGAACGTCATCAGGTTCTGATGGAAACCAGGAAGAAATGTGAAGGAACGGAAACAACCAGTTACTATTTAGATATTTTGGTATTTACTTTTCTTTTCCTTTTTTTTCATTTTCTTTTTATCTTTTATACGTTGTTTGTTGTAAAGTTAGCAACTTTGTTCAGTTTTTTTGTCTTTAAACGTTTCTGCCTAAAGAAATGACAAACATGAGGGTTTGATTAGTAATAAAATTCCTGATTACATCATTTACAAGTTCATGTACGTTCTTTGTTATAATCTTTTATATAATAATATATATAATAAAAATATTAATAATAAAATATATATTTTATATATATATATATATATATATATATATATATATATATATATATATATATATATATATAATATATATATATATATATATATATATATATATATATATATATATATATATATATATATATATATAAAATTAAATTGTAATGCCTCTTCATTAAGAGATCTTAGCTTTGAGGAAAAATACATAAATGTCCTTTTTTTTCCTTTAAATCAATCATGAGGCCGATTTATTTACATTGATATAGTTTAGAGTAGCTTATAACCACTGAAATTACATTTATTATGGCAGCTCCTGATGAATAGAAAGAACGCAAAAGCTGGAAGTTTAGTGGAATTTAATTTAGTTAAATGTACTTACATGATAGCGCTATATAAGGAATATAAGCACATTTTATGACACACACACATATATATTTTGCCATTAACGGTCTGTTCTCACCATGTCTCTGTGCTCCAAGTTGGCATTGTTCTCCAGGAGTTCCCTCACCACCTCGAAGTGTCCCTCCTTGGCGGCGGAGATCAGCGCCGTCCAGCAGTCCTGCACACAGTTTCAAGCCGTTACTCCGGTGGACTTCCCAGGAGACAACAAACCCGGCAGAACCCCCGGCCAATCGGGCAGCCCATACCCACCAGCTGATCGTACCAGGTGCTCATGGGAACCCGGTGCCGCATTGATGCTTAGAGCCAGAGAGCAACGTCAACAGAGCGGCGACTGGAGAATCTAACCCTCCTGCTGTCTGCTACAGCCGGAGTAAAGCCCAGGGCTGAAACACGCCATGAGTAATGGCGGGTAATGAGAGGTGTGTGAGGGTATGAGTGTTGAGGCGGGAGGGAGACTAAACGCGTGAGTTAGTGTGTGTGTACAGGGGGCCGGCTCCTGCAGAGGCAGGGCGTCGCCTGGGGAGCAGATCCTGTCATTTGGTTAAAAGAGTTCACCTGTAATGAGATGTCATTATGGCTCATGGTGGCTCATAATGACCGAGGCTGAGCTGTGACTGGGGCTGACCTCAGCAGCATCTAACATCAAAGCCTCCGGCTGCATCTTTTGTTTGTTCCAGCGGACGACGCGGTTCCCATGAGCACCGCGTTGATCAGGCGGCGGCGGCGTCTTCACGCTTACAACATCGTCCATGTTGACGGTGGCTCCTCTGCGGATCAGCTCCTGCACGATCTCCAGAGAGCCCAGCTCTGCTGCCACCATCAGGGGAGTCTGTCCGTTCTGCAGCGTGTGGGGGAAGAACAGCAGGGGTTAGCACGCCGCTACAGGCCTGTCCTCATCAATAAGCTCCTTCAAAATGAGTTCACCAACTCAATGAGAAAAGTTTATTATTACAACAACCTCTGCTGAACAGAGTGCTTCACAACGATCACATCACAGGCACATAAAAGGATAAAACTAATGAAATTGAGTTACGAAAACAATAACAATATTGGTAATAAAAAATAAAAAAAACCGACATGAATAAAAACCTAAACACTTAAGGCCCGTTTACACTACACCTAAAAACCAAGCCATGCCGAGACCGGTCCGAGCTTGGTCCAGTTAACTGAGATAAATGCAGCCGTTTACACACAAGAGTTTTCTCGGTTATCTTGGTTCCTTGGTTGCTCCTCGCCTCCTAGTGACGATCTGCGGTACTACTGTTCTCTGGGATTGAAGGCGGGACCGAACAAATCAAAATGGCGGCGCCCGTAACATTCAGGATGTTATTGTTAGACAGAGTCGGCTTTTGGGACGTGGATAAGACAAACGAACGTCTAATAAGGATTTACAGACGCAGGAAACAACAACAGGTGCTAAGCAGAATCATCTCTAGAAATCGTGTGGCACGGTAAGGAAGCTAGTATTATTATGAATGTCTGAAATTTGTCTGAATGGAGTGTGAATTGGGACGTGCAGCCAGACACGCCGGAAAAAACGCGGACAGTCAGCTGACTGTAAGGGCATGACGCGGTCTGCTCATGCGCTCTTCGTTATCAGGGAACCGGGCCAAAAAAAAACAGTCCGAGACCTGCTAGGGAACTGGTCCGCAGTTAGCGCGGTCCGGTTCAGTCTGCTGACCATTTACACACAAGAGTTATCTCGGTTACCGAGCTCGGACTGGTCTCGGCTCGGTTAAAAAAGTGTAAACGGGCCTTAAATCTCAGTTGCACACTGCAAAAACGGATTTAAAAATAAGCAAAATGTTGACTGCAGGTCTGCTGGTGGTTCCTAGAGTCTCTAAAAGTAGAATGGGAGGCAGATCCTTTAGCTATCAGGCTCCTCTCCTGTGGAACCAACTCCCAGTTTTGGTCCGTGAGTCAGACACCCCGTCTACTTTTAAGATTAATCTTAAAACTTTCCTTTGTGACAAAGCTTATAGTCAGAGTGGCTCATGTTACCCTGAGCTACCTCTATAGTTATGCTGCTATAGGCCTAGGCTGCTGGAGGACATCAGGGTCTAATTTTCTCACTCTACTGATTTCTACTGTTCTCCAGTTTTGCATTGTATTACGTTGAAATGACTGTCGTCATTTCAGCTTTTAACTTTTTGCTCTCTCTCTTTTTCTTCATAGTAGGTACACCTGGTCTGGCGTTCCGTTAACTGTGACATCATCCAGAGAAGACGGCTCACCCGCTACTACCATCTAATGTAGAACAGATTACTAGATCAATGTGTGCTTCTGTGCTTTTTTGTCTCACTTGTTGTGTCTCTGCTCTGTCTTCTGTAACCCCAGTCGGTCGAGGCAGATGATCGTTCATACTGAGCCCGGTTCTGCCGGAGGTTTTCCTTCCCGTTAATGGGGAGTTTTTCTTCCCACTGTCGCTTCATGCTTTCTCAGTATGAGGGATTGCAGCAAAGCCATGTACAATGCAGATGACTCTTCCTGTGGCTCTACGCTTCTCCAGGAGTGAATGCTGCTTGTCGGGACTTTGATGCAATCAACTGGTTTCCTTATATAGGACATTTTTGACCAATCTGTATAATCTGACCCAATCTGTATAATATGATTGAACTTGACTTTGTAAAGTGCCTTGAGATGACATGTTTCATGATTTGGCGCTATATAAATAAAATTGAATTGAAATTCTTAAACAGTGTTTCTGTCCTTGATTTGAGCAGGTAAATATGATCATCTGCCAATGGAGTATTTTGACCCTTAAATTAAGATAATTAGTAATCCTGCACTTGAAAGTTAGAACGTGTCTGTAAATATATAGTTTTAATGCATATTTGTTCCTCACAGAGATTTATTTCAAGATTTATTCGTTTTGATCAATTTGGCTTCGAGTTAAAAAAAATAAAGAAAATAAACTGAATTTCACTTTACCACAAACTTAATAAAAAAGGACTTTTAATACAGAAATGTGGTCCTGCTGCACAGTGTCTCTGTGGACCATACAGTTTCTGCAAAATATCTAATAAAAAAACAGTTATGCAGTTATTTTTATTATGTCCCTATTAAATAAACTCAAAAAATAAAGATCACAGCCTTCAGCTCGTCTGAGTTGCTGGTTCTGGTGTCTCATTTTCCGCTTAACGGCCCAGAGACGCTGTCTTAAAGCAAAGACTCAAGCCGTAATCCACACGTGTCAAACTCAAGGCCCGCGTGCCGAATGTGGCCCATGAAGGCAATTTATCTGGCCCTCAAGAACCAAAAAAAGGCATATCATGTCATAAAGTAGAGGCATATATCCTTTTAAATTGGCTAAAACTGCCTCTTGTAGCGAATGTTGATTTTTTTACTGTGTAGTAACACCATCCTGCCACTAGATGTCAGATTTCCTACAACACATTAAAACAACCCAGAAATGTCCAAAGAGAGAAGAAGTGATGCAGAATGATGAGTTTAAAGTGTAACTCACCCCAATATCAACTTTTTTTCATATAAACTGTATAAACTGGGCCTAAGGTGCTACTTTTATGTTACTATCCATAATATTGATATTTCTATGTGACTTGAAATGAAATTTTTAAATCAACAGTATCATCTATGCAGGAGCAACCGGCCGTTTTAATGACTTCATGATTCCAAAGTGGCATCATGAAGTAGAAATGAGTTTGACACCCATGTAATCCATGCTTTTTTTGAAGAGATAAGGGGAAAACATCCAGCAAACAGCCTGAGTCTGGGAATTGAACCCAGGACAACTGCGTCGAGGACTATATACCTGTAGCCTCTGCACACGGTGCACCTGCTCAACAGAGACATCGTTCCCAAACCCTTTAACAGACTTTGCTTTATATTCCCCTGAAGGCTGCCTGCTGCTTGTGAGCCCTTGACAGTTTTTCCTTCCACCAAACTTTCCACGAAGAGCTATAGTACAGAGAATTCTGTGCCAACAGCCAAGCCGGACGTCTCACAATGATTGTGAAAGCCAAACGAACATTTCTGCCATAAAAAAAAAGTTACTTTTTATTGGTCTGATGCTAGAATAACTAAAGTTAACAGAAATGCCTGAAATATTCTAGTGTGGAGTGAATGTTTCTTAATTTTACTTTTTGAATTGAATTACTGAAATTAAATTAACTTTTTGATGAGATTTTAACTTAAAGATACATATTTGTTTATGCCTGCTAACTAGGGAACCTCTTAGGAGTCGCCAGAATAAGCGTCTTTTACGGCTTCTTCTACGGCGTCATGCGCCCGTCTATTCTCGGCCCAACAGTCAGAATGACAGTTCACTTTCTCCTTGTAGGAAACATGAAACTCCCGCTGTGTTCACGTCCTCCTGTCCACCCAGCGGCCGACTCACATCGCTCCTGCAGTCCACGTCTCTGAACTTGTCCAGGTGGGCCCTGACCGCAGCCAGGTTCTCCTCCTCCACGTAGATGAAGAGGCTCTGGACGGCCAGGGAGGTCATCTTCAGGGAGGTGGTGGTGTCCATGGCTGGCTGCTAAACCCCTCGGCGTCGCTGGAACACAGCAGGAAATCAAACAGGGGTTCATAGGAAGGACCAAAACCTGCTGCAGGTCCAGCGCTGTGGAGAAACGGGTTAGAAACACAGAACCAGCAACAGGCAGGAGATCGAGGCGCTTTGAAGCAGGTTTATAAATTGTCCTTTAATACTGCAAACAGGGAAGTAAAAGTAAGTAAAATTTTCTTTAATGAGTATATTTTGTCTTGATTTGAACAGCTAAATCAGATTATCTGCCAATGGATGAGAATTTATACCCCTAAAATAAGATAAATAGACATCCTGCACTTCAAATAAGATGATGGAGATGAATTGTTCTTATTTTAAATGCGAAAATCTTATTCCATTGGCAAATAGTGTCATTTACCTGCTCACATCAATGAAAAATACACTAATTTCTTTTTTTTCCAGTGTCCTGTCTAGCAATGTGGCAATAAGAATTGATATCTTATAATGCCAAATAGAGCTCGACAGATTTTGCTTTCACAAGTGGAGCAAACAGCTTTCGCCATAATGCTCTGCTTGATTTGTGCATGTAAATAGCTTTATTGTGATTCCTGCAGGGAGAATTTCAAATTATATGGAAACTACAATGGGAAAGTAGGAGAGTAAAAGAAAAACAAGAAGAGAAAAAAAAAAAGAGAAGAGGTGAAAGAAAGAAGAGATAAAAGGAAGAGAATGATAAAACGTCTTCCGTCTACACTAATTTCAAGAGGATTTTACCTACTTTTAGTTCCCTTTTTGCAGTGAATGAAACAAACTAAATAATCCCCACCCTCTGTATCGCTGGAGCGGCGCTCCGACAAGCAGAGACACACGACACCTGCGGGCCGCCAGGTGAGCCCACACTCCCACAGGTAGAAACACAGACCACGCCCCGAAAAGATGTCGCAACCACCTGCTGAACAACCCGGGGGAAATACTGATGCTGGCGTAGAAATACATAAACAGATACAGAGACGGGTATTTTTGGCTGTTTTAAGCCGCCATTAGCTTTCGCCTTTAAAGCTTCACATTTCATGTGTTTGCAGATGGAGACAAGCATCTGTGACAGGCCACAGGGAGGCCATGCTGCAGCCTGCATGCTGCTGTCAATAAATGGACCCAGAGATGCCCTGCAGCAGCAAAAGCTGCACACTCTGCAGAAAACATCATTGGTGGTTTTAAATACTGCGTTAAAACGATTAAATTGTTCCATTGCTGGTATTAAAGGAATAAAATTGTGTCTCCTTTAAGTGTTTGTGTCGCTTGGCGCGATGTTGTTGGTTGCATGTGATCTCCTTCAGCGCCTCCTTCCAGCTCATGTTTCCTGTTTGCTATGTCTGCTGCAAACGGCAGCCAGGAAACTGGACACCCCGTGGGTTTCTGTCCACGGCGGCTTTTTGCTGTGAAGAGCAAGATTTTAATCACTTGAGCTGTGGGTCTCAGCAGCACGTTGTCCTGGATCTTATTTAGGGGTATCAGGGTAAAGGGGGGATGGGTAAAACTGAGTGCCATTGTTTTTCTTTTTTTTTTAAAAAGCATCTACTTCACAATTATGCACTACAAGATCTCAATAAAATACAGTAAAGCCAGTCGTGATGTGACAAAATGGGAAAAATTCACTTGGACTGGGCGATATGGCCTAAAAATAAAAAATGCTAATTTTATTACACCAAATCCGATTGATTCCCCACCTTTTCACTTGACAAAAAAAACAACTTGTTTTTATGTCAAGCATTGCATCTGGAAGTCTATCTGGGTTTAAAGTGCATCTAAATCCAAGCTGAGAAACATGCTGGTAAAACAAGATGGCCGCCCTGTCGTAGTAAACTATGAGAATATAACTAAGCTTAAATGTTTGCTGCTGGTAGTTTTAACAGTGAGCTGAGAACAGAATTCACTTCACCTGTGAACTTTAAACTAATAAAAAAGCAAATGAATAAATTAAAGTGTAAAAAAAGAAAGAAAAAAGTTTCCCGTTTACAATATTTTGACATTGTATTTTCCTAAACATATATTCAGCATCGCTGCTGTTCTCTTCATGGAAACACAATGAGTTCACTAGCAAAATAAAATCCTGATTTTACTAAAATAAAATCTTAAAAAAAAAATTGTAAATTTGAATTAATCGATTAAATCGATTTATCTCCCAGCCCTAGAAGACACTACACTGCATAAAGGGAACTAAAAATAAGTAAAAATTTCTTGAAATTCGTGTATTTTTCCTTGATTTGAGCAGGTAGATAAGACTATTTGCCAATAGAATGAGACTTTTGCACTTAAAACAGGAACAATTCATCTCTAAAATAACATAATTAGACATCCTGCACTTGAAATAAGACGATGGAGATGAATTGTTCCTATTTTAAGTGCAAAAATCTTATTCCATTTGCAAATAGTCTTATTTACCTGCTCTAACCAAGGAAAATTACAATGATTTCAAGAAAATTTCACTCACTTTTAGTTCTGTTTTTGCAGTGTATGAGCAAAAACAAAAAGATAATTACATATAAATAGCCTAAAAAAAAGGAAAACTTCTGTAAAAACTAAGCATGAAGAGCCACAAATGAAAACCAACAGGTCCCTAAAGTCATGCTGGCCGTTACCAAAGGTCCAACAGCCGCTGGTTCTGTTCAGCCGCTGGTTCTGTTCAGCCGCTGGTTCTGTTCAGCCGCTGGTTCTGTTCAGCCGCTGGTTCTGTTCAGCCGGGTCCGTTCAGGCGTAAAGCTCGACCTGAAAGTTGTTGACTCTGGCTAACGAAGCTGCTGCAGTCCGGCCGCTCCGCTCACCGTAGGTAAACCATCTCTGAAAGCCCAGGGAGCCAACAGACGCTCTCCAAACTCTGATATTAGATGCAGCAAAGTTTCCCAACAGGCGCGTTGGACCGTGGGCTCCAGTTACAGCGAGGCCGCTCTCTCTCCGCTGCCAGAAATATGACGGTGTGGACTTTGTGCGTTGGGGATAGAAACACAGCAGAACTGCTGCAAAGCTGAGCGCCGTTTCACTGACCTGCTGTGCAGAAAAGTAGAATCCAGGTCTGGATCTGAGCTTCTTTTAGGGACAGCTTCTCTGGATGCACGATATATATCGGCCCGATAAAACATCGGCCGATATGGTGGAATTTTATATCAGCCCGATAAGTAAATTCTTCCGATAAAAATAGCCGATAAATTAATTAAATGTGGTGGAATTTTATTCAGGCAGAGTAGCCCCAAAGCAGGACAAGACCTGTGGATTTTGCCATAGACATCATATACGTAGACGCGTCATAGGGCGCAGGTTCGCACGTCAACGTCACCGCCATATTGTATGTGGCAGAAAAAAGTCGAGTTCTGTTATTGTGAACGTGAATCAGAAAAGATGCCTCATTCCTGTGCTGCAATAAATACACACACACACGCATATATATATATATATATATATATATATATATATATATATATATATATATATATATATATGTATGTGTGTGTGTTTATGTGTTATGAATATAAGGATAAATTTGTTAAATCTAAACATTGTGGTCTTCATTATTTCATAAAACCGTGTCACATGTGAACCTTTAGGAACAGACTTTTTGGGTGAGTATTAAAGAGGTAAAATTAATAATATGAGGAAAAAAAAGTCCTAAAGTAAAAATAAACTAACAAACACAAAAGTGATAATGTTATGATAAAAACATCATATTATGAGAATTAAGGGGGAACATTTCCAGAATAATCACAGTTTACAGAATTATTTCACTCCTGGAGTAATAGGGCCAGGTTAGATTATTTTAATTATTTTTATTCTTTAGGAGAGAAAATTCAGGAGAATGAAGCTAAAGGGATACGAAAATAAACTTGTATTATTACAAAAACAAAAATACTACGAATACAAAGTATATTCAGAGATTAAAGTCCCTCTGATGCTGTTTAAGTGACTGAGTAACTGCAGATTTGCCACATTTAAGATGGCGGACGCTCTGACGCATCGCAGCATAGGCAGAACCCGCCCAATGACGCGTCTACTCTTATATTATGTCTATGGATTTTGCGTTCCTTACTATCAGGACCCAGGCTTGGCTCCATTATTGCCTGACTATAAATAAACAAAATGGGTATTAGAAGATGACAACAGCATTGCAGTTTGCAAAACCTGTTCAGCAAGAATTTCGAGAGGAGGAAAGAAGAATTTGGGTTTTAACACAACAAACCTATTAGCTCACCTGAAAAATCGTCATCATGGCACCTCATTTTTGAGAATGCACTTTTATTGAGTTTATTGAATTTTTATATGCATATGTTAGTACAGATAATTTCATGTTCGAAAATTATTTGACTTGACTCCAGAAGTACCTTTGCTGATAGCCTTCTAAACATTTTTTAAGGAGTTTCACTTTTTTCTTTGACCTTTAAACCATAGATTTGTTCAGTAATTTTTAAGGGATGCTCTTTGTATTCTAAATTGATTTGTGTCTTTTGTTATTAAAAGCAAATTACAACTTTTTTGTGTGATGGTATAAAAAATAAACATTTGAAGAGCCAAAACCTTTTCTTTGCTGTTATAAATATACCACAGCTGCTAAATAATTCGTTTTTCATAGCACAAGCTGCAAATTATGTAAAAACTATATTGAATATGAACTTATCGGTATCGGTATCGGCCATGAAAAGCAAAAAAATATTGGTTATCGATATCTGTTAAAATATTTAATATCGTGCATCACTAGCTTCTACGTCTGTTTGGAAATGAATCAAGAGATGTCCCAACCACTGCCTATAACACTGCAAAAAGGGAGCTAAAAGTAAGTCAAGTTTTTGTGAAATTAGTGTTTTTATCCTTGATTTGAGCGGGCAAATAAGATAATCTGCCACTGTAATGAGATTTTTGCACTTAAAATAGGAGCAACTCATCTTCATCGTCTTATTTCAAGTGCAGTATATCTAATTATATTATCATAGGGGTCACAATACTCATTCCACTGGCAGATAATCCTATTAACCGGCTCAAATAAAGGACAAACACACTCATTTCAAGAAAATTTTACATTTCTGCAGTGAAACGCATCTGCCATCGTTAAAAACGACGGGCTGCTGCTCAGAGAAGCCATCTGGACGTCTTCTCTTGTTCCTTGAAGGGAACGCGAAGTTGTCCAGCTGCCTTAACCAGTTCCTCCGTCACACAATTACAACCTGCCTTTTGGCATTTTAATACGTTCTAATCTTTAGGAAAGAAAAATAAAAATAAATAAATAAATCAGAAACAAAGAACAGGAGAATTCCATCGCACTGCAAAAAGGGAACTAAAAGGAAGTAAAATTTTCTTAAAATTAGTATATCTTTCTTTGATTTGAGCAGCTAAATAAGACTATTTGCCAATGGATTGAAATAAGATGCACTTGAAATAAGATGATAGAGATGAATTGTTTTTATTTTAAGTACAAAAATCTGATTCCACTGGCAGATAGAATGATTTACCAGCTCGAATCAAAGAAAAATACACTCATTTCAAGAGGATTTTACCTACTTTTAGTTCCCTTTTTGCAGTGCGGAATCGGTTCAACCTTCACTTTCATTTATACTACAATTAAAAAAAAAACACATTTATGCTTTAAAATTGTTGCTTTTTGTTTTAGCAGTGCTGTTTTTCTAACATAATAGCAGCGGGTAAGTTGGGGGGGGTTCTGTATGAGGGATTCAGTGGATCAATAAAAGGCTCATTAATGATTCAGAAAGTTGTGCCCATCCATCATGACCGGACTCACTTCCTGCTCAGAGCGGAGCTGAATTAATGGCCTCCAACTCCGGTTTCATCAAAATACCCCCCCCCCCCCCCCCCCAAATGATCCCCGAGGTGGAGCTACTGCAGCTCGGGTCAATGTTCCACATGCCTGCCGGTACAAAGGCCCCAGCAGCTCAGTCAGATGTGGGGGATCAATGCTTTATCTGCTGAGCTCTCTTTCACTCAGGGATCACCTGCGTCTCCAGATCACACCGTGTCCCACAAGTGGAAAAGAGAAGAACCCCCCCCCGCCTGCTTTTGTTTACGCCGACACACCCTCCTCACCTCGGCACAATGGCCGGGTGCTCACGGCGCACGAGGACCAATCAGTGAAGCTCTGGCTCCCCCCTGGAAGCATCAACACACACCACACCCTACAGCTACTAACGCAGAGAAAGAGGAAAAAATGGGCAGAGCTCTTACCTCTGTGTGGGGTAAAGTTAGAGGAGACCGACGAGTTCAGGACCGGCAGGGTTCAATAAGCTCTGGCGGCTCAGGCTCAGCATCCCCCGCTTTAAGTATCTGCTGAATATTAGATGAGGGGGGCCGGCCCAACGCCCATCGCTCCCCGACACAAAGGACACGCAGCGAGCAACGCCCTAAAACCCACAAAGCCCAGATAAAAACGCGTTTAAACTCAGGATAATTAGCCCCGATTCAGTCTGAGAGCCGACCGCATCACAGATAAACGCAGATAAAACCCTGAAGCTCGTCACGGCTGTTAATTAGTACTTAATTAGTGACGTGTTACGGGACATGAAGCTTAAATTCACGTTAAGGGACTGTAGGTCAGAGCAAGAAGCAGCTTCCACTCTTTCCCCGCAGCTGGACCTGAACTGCAAAAACGTTTGATCTACAGGAGCTTACAAAAGTATTCACACCATTTAAACGTTTCATCTTACAAAAAAAACACAGAGCTGTAAATTTAACAGAAAATGGCCTTTTTGAAGTTTGTTTGTTTCTTTTGTTGTTGTTTTTTTTACAAATGAAAACCAGCCTAGAAGCCCAGCTGGGGATCATTTCAGCTCGGTTCCGTTTCTTGCTTCAGAGAACATCATGAAGACCAAGAACCCAGCAGACGGGTCAGGGAGGAGGTTCTGGTCCAGTTTACAGCAGGATCAGGTTCTACATCATCCTCCCAGAGTTCTGATCATCATGTGGATCTGGAGAGAGGATGGACCACCTGCAGACCTACCAGGACATGGACGTCCACCTGGACTGACAGGATGGACCAGGAGAGCATTGATCAGAGAAGCAGATAAGAGGACCATGGTGGCTCTGGAGGAGCTGCAGAGATCCACAGCTCAGGTGGGATAATCTGCTGAACCATCCTGGAATAAAACCTGCTAAGAGGCTGCAGCCACTGGGGTGGAGGTCCACCTCCAGCAGGAGAACCACCCTGAACCTAAACATCCAGCCAGAGACACAACGACATGCTTTAGAGATCCACTTTAAAAATGGAGCAGTGGCCTAGTTAAAGTAAGGACTAGGGACTGAAAACCTTTTCTGACTAATTATGAAACAATATATTAACTAACATTTTGTCACAGGAAGCCATTCCAAGCCTTTCCATCTCCTGCCAGCTTACGCTAAGATCACATGAAACCCGTGGTTGGAAAAATGTGGGGAAAGCTCAAAGGTCGTGAATACCAGCAGGTTTTATCTGGAGCATAAATAACCAAAATAACATAAAATCACCACCATGAGCAGAAAACAGCCAGTCCTGTTCAGCAGGGAGAAAGCTCTAAATTTAACCAGTCAGCTGCTTCTGGCCAGAACCCGCGCAGGGTTCGGTTCCTGCGGCTCAGCTGTTATTAAAACCACGGAAAACACTTTAAAACACGAGTGGGTTCCTGTAGTGTGGGTCAGGAACCACGTTTTTCTGCAGTTTGGGTCAACTTTAAACAAACAGGGCGAGCATCGCCACAAAAAAGCTCCGATATAAAGTTGTTTATATCGTGTTTCTGGACATTTGCCCCGGTTTTCCCCCTCAGACAGCCGGACCGGACCGGACCGGACCGGACCGGAGGAGACATCTGCCCGGTGGATCATCCGGGGTCACCAGCGAGGAACCAGCAGAGCCCGGCGGCGAACCCGGTTCGTTTAGCGGCAGGAAGCGTTAGCGGCCAGCGGCTAGCTGCTCCAACAGGTTCCAACCGGAGAACTTTAACGCCTTTAAAAGCGATTAAACCACTAAAGTCACCGAACAAAGAGGCTCTTACCCGGACCCGGCTGCTCTGGACCCGCCTTTAAAAGTTCTTCCTGCCGGTTGAATCCTGCTAAACGTTAGTTTTTCTCGGTCGGGGCATGCCGGAGACCAGGGTTAAAGTGTTGCCTGCTCCCTGCAGCCTGACAGACCGAGGCTCCGCCCGGTTCCGCTCCGTTTACAGGGCCAGAGCACTGAGCTATATAATACACTGGAGTGCTAATCACCGTCTGTTTGAACGAGTCGCTTTGAAGCCACCAGCCGCCATATTGGTACTCCCTATTTCCCCCCAGTAACTAGGGAATATGTGCGCTACAGCATTAAATAACGAGGATTTTCTCATGTTCAGGGCGGGCTTAAAACTTTTAAAATGTCAAATGCCATATAGTTTTATGTTATGTACTAAAACTATCAAGTACTGAGAAAGTCATGTGCTGAAATATTTTGCATTTTATTCATTTAAATATATATGTTTAACATTTATAAATATATAAATAACAATGTACAACAACATATATTTACATATGTGTATACATATATATACATATATACATATACACATACTTATATATACATATATGTATATTTAATATGAATAACATGGAAAATATTTCAGCACCTAATTTCCTAGAAGTTGATAGTGTTAGTACATCCACTGACTGTAGAATTACCTGTGAAACGTTTTCACTCAGCCAGAAAACTGCTTGTTGTTGCAACCAAATCCTGTGGGATTCTGTGAGAGTAGGGAGTAGCAAGATGGCGGCCAGTGGCTTCAGTTTTTCGGCAAAATCAGCACTCCAGTGTATTATACAGCTCAGTGGGCCAGAGCCGTCGGCTTCACGTCGGGAGCCCCGCCCCCCGGAAGCCCCGCCCCCTCCAGAAGCCACGCCCACAGATTCACTCAGACAAGAGCACAGGGTGCACAAAGGTTTTACTGGAGTAAAAATATTTTAACATATTTTTACTCCAGTAAACGTAAAAAGTAGTCAGCTGAGAAAATTACTCAGGTGAGAGTAAAAAAAGTATTCTGTTAGAAGTAAGTTTCACTGTTGTAACATACTGTATGTATATTTACTCTAAGTATTACATTTCAAGTTTAAAAACAATGTTTGAAAAACAAGGATTTAGAAGTGTTTTTTCTGCCTGATTTTTTTTTGTTTTTTTGTAAGACTTCGACTTAGACAACTTTATTTGTTATTTTGTATGCACAATGACATTAAATGTAGACAATGCAAGAGAAGTCACAGTGTACAGGTGAGTACTTTTAAAACCATTTCTATGTGCAGAAATTTGATTGTGCAAAGGGCATTTGTGCAAGAATACAGCTTGTAATTTACCGTAGATTTAAAAAACAGTATAAGGTGCAGCAGTGATTTGAAAGTAAAGCAATTGAAATGTAAACAATGCAGGAGAAAGTCACAGTGTACAGGTGAATATTTAAAAAAAAAAACATCTGTATGTACAGAATTTGACAACTAAGAGTTCGGCAGCATTTGTACTGCTAGATGGAGATGCAATGATGCGAAATGTGCAATATACGAATGTTGTGCAGAGTTTATGAGTTATAGTTCAGCAGTTCAGCAGCAACTATGTTTTTCTGTGTGTATTTTTCATTTTTGCACATAACTTTATATTTATGTCTGTCCAATTACATAATTTTTATAAATTAAATCATCAGCTGTTATGACTAGTTACTCAGTACTTGAGTAGCCTTCTTACTGAATATTTTTTTCTCTTACTTGAGTAATTTCTTGGCTGGCTACTTGTTACTTTTACTTGAATAAAAATATGTTGAAGTTGTCCTACTCTTACGTGAGTTTCTGGCTACTCTACCTGCTGCGAGTAACTTCATGAATAAAGAACAGACGTGTTTTAACCAAAAATGGACAAGAGAGACATAAAGCTAGCGATCATGTTAAAATCAGTCTTCTTATTTGTACACAAGCTTTGTTATTCTAATGTTATTTCCTATAACATCTATAGATGGCTCAAAGACGAGCTGACGTTTCAGCACGGCTGCCATCTTGGATGGGTCTCTCACGTACCCCAGTGCATTTATTAACGCGGTTTGGTTTGTTAGCAAGGGCCCAGATGTAGTTCTGATACAGGATGCTGTTACACATAACAAATGGGTTTGCATGCTAAAATACTTTGTTTTATGCTCTTTAACAAAGACAGACATATTGGCATATTAATGTCTAAAGAAACACATACTTTCATGCTGAAGTACTTGGTTTTATATGCTTAAACAAAGAGACATATAATATATATTAATAAATTAATAAAGGGAAAAAATAATAAAAGAAAAGCTTGTTTAAAGGTATACATACAATCGTGAACCGTATTTACACACCAGCAACAATAATTTAATTCTTATTTTTGTGTGCTGTGCATGCACACATGAATACACACAGCTTTTTTTTTTTTATAAAAAAAGGCCTGGAAAAGTGTTCTTTAAAATTTCCATGTCATTCCAGAGTCTCATAATACCCTGCTTGCAACTGGGGCTGGAGCTTAAGACACTTGAAAAATAATGTTTTTGCACAGATAATTTCATTTATACAAATTTCATAAATATATTTAAATGAGATTTTGGTGCACTAAAGTCTGCTTTTGAGCAAAAGTGTCTGGGTAGATGTGGTCCTCTTAAAAGGTAAGCATGGTTGTTAAAAAAACACGCTGTACCTACCACGTATCTGACATTTCTCCATTTTAAGAAGATTTTAATTTGTCTATAATAACTCTGCTCTAATTAGAATTTTAAAATCTCCCTCTGCATCAACCACCTGTGCTGGAGGGCCAAATTTCATTAGTATTAGTATAATCCTTTAATTGCAGTCTGGGGTCACACAAAGTCAGCCCAGGGGCCACAAATGGCCCCCGAACTACACTTTGGACATTCCCAGGAATAACAGGATTACTGTAGGTTTGAGGGATTGAGAAAAAGTCTGAAAAATAGCTGCTTTCTAAATTATTTGCATAATGTACCCAAAAAAATTGCCTTATTGCCAATTATGATTCCAGAATGGTACAAAGATGGTTTCCCAGCACAGCTGTGCTAAGTTCTGCAACTTTATAAGTTAATCTTTTTCCATCTTTTAATGTTCTTTATCTTTAATTAGCCACACTCATCCAAGGACCTCTATTCAGACTTTGGAGCACGGTCTCATTAAACTTGGCTACAAACAGCAATTGTTTTGAAGCACGAGTGACCCAGATCCAGCTCTGATGCTGAGCAACGACTCAAAATGTTTTCTAGAACAAGAAAACAGACAACAATTAACCTAAAACAGAAAATCCTTCTTTTAAACAGGCAATCATGCAGTAGCCCTTTTCCCCTTCTTCAGATCTATAATGGTTTGCAGATCTCCTTTCTTCTAAAAGACAACTAACTTTGTCTGTGGTCCGTTTGTTTTGGGTCATTGTCCTGAGTCTAAACTGTTTTGGCTGCCAGTGAAGCCTGCACGATGAAAGCTGCTGCTGCAGAACCCCGTCAGACAGTTTAAAGGTTTAATGGGGATTTTTACAACGGCGTCTTATATTTAGAAGTAAACAAGTGGGTCTTTAAATTAGCTTTAAAAACACCAACAGAACCCGCCTGCCTGATGTCCTGAGGGAGGTTGTTTCACAGTAAAGGGGCACGGAAAGAGAAGACAGCGCTTTAGGGATTTTTAGAAGGCTAGTGCCTTGAGATCTGAGAGCTCGAGGAGAGACGTACAAATGCAAAAGGTCCGAGAGGTCAGAGGTCACCAATCCGTTTAAGGCCATGTAGATTAGCAACAGGATCTTGAAGTCTGCTCGAACATGACAGGGCAGCCAGAGAAGAAATGTAAACACTGGGTTAATGTGCGCATATTTCTCCGTTTTATTTACAACAATATTTTAACAATATATCTTCCTAAACATATTCAATTCTATTGAATTTGACTTATATAGCGCCAATTCATGAAGCATGTCATCTCAAGGCGCTTTACAAAGTCAAAATCAATCTGATTATACAGATTGATCAAAAAGTTCCAGCATTCACTCCTCCTGAAAGAGCGTAGAGCCACAGTGGACAGTCGTCTGCATTGTTGATGGCTTTGCAGCAATCCCTCATACTGAGCATGCATGAAGCGACAGTGGAGAGGAAAACTCCCCTTTAACAGGGAGGAGAACCTCCAGCAGAACCAGAACCAGGCTCAGTGTGAACGCTCATCTGCCTCCACCCACTGGGGCTTAGAGAAGACAGAGCAGAGACACAGAAAGCTCAGAAGCTCACATTGACCCAGGAGTACTTTCTATGTTAGAGAAGACAGAGCAGAGACACAGAAAGCACAGAAGCTCACATTGACCCAGGAGTACTTTCTATGTTAGAGAAGACAGAGCAGAGACACAGAAAGCACAGAAGCTCACATTGACCCAGGAGTACTTTCTATGTTAGATGGTAATAGAGGATGATCTGCCTCCCCTGATGATGTCACAGCTAACAGAACGCCAGACCAGGTGTACCTTCTATGAAGAGAGAAAATGACAGAGAACAAAAAGTTAAAAGATGAAATAACAACAAACAATGCAGATTGGAGAGCAGTAGGAGAACTCAGCAGAGAGAGAGAAATAGACCCTGATGTCCTCCAGCAGCCTAAGCCTATAGCAGCATAACTATAGAGGTAGCTCAGGGTAACATGAGACACTCTGACTAGAAGCTTTGTCACAAAGGAAAGTTTTAAGATTAGTCTTAAAAGAAGCGTGGGCTTCCATGAAGAGAACAGCAAGCAATGCTGAACATATATTCAGTATCGCTGCTATTCTCTTCATGGAAGCCCAAAGAGTTCATTGGCAAAATAAGACCCATATTTTCCAAAAAAAATATAATCATAAAAAAAATTGCAAATTCGAATTAATCAATTAAATCAATTTATTGTCCAGCCCTAGAATCCAGGGGCAGAGCTGGAGGGGGGTTTGATTGACATGTCACAATACCAGGTCACTCCTGTACTGTAGGTGGCGCTATGTAACACAAATTGTTGCAATCCAACCAACTAGAGGAAGAATGTTACAGTACATAAAAGTCAATTGTATCAATCAAAAACTGAAGAAAGAATTGCAGAAAAGATGAGATGTGGAAGAACAGGAAGATAGTTTTGTAGGAATAAAAAGACAGGAAACTGGACCTGATTATAACTATACTTCATTATACTTTTTTAAAATACAAAAGTACAATACAGCGAGCTGTGACCACTGTGGGGAGGATGAAACAGGAGAACTTGTTATTCTGGTATGTCTGAAATACAAACATGGAAAAGAATTTAGGCTACAATTTAAAAAGATTAAATAAAAAGTTTAACATAATAGGCACATTGTAAATTAACTCATAGAGCAAATAGAAATTAATATAAAAAGGATTAATAGAATTAGATTTTTCTAGTGTTTGTTTATACATGTATTTTGACATTTGTTTTAGTTTTTTATGTTTAAAATATTTTTTTCGTTTTGATCACACATATTGATTGAAATTAATTTTGCTACATTGAATAATAAAAAAAAGACAACACCATCAAGAACCACACTCCAACCAGAATGTGGCAGTAATCCACACCTCCAGGATTTTTTTTCTTTTGCCAACCTCTAAGAACTAGAGAATGAAGAAGAGGAGGCAGAAAGAATAGAGTCTAAGAGGAATATTGGAAACTTGGAATATATAATAGTTCAAGTTTGGACTGAAGATAGAAACGTTTATTTTCTAAACAGACCTGTGCCTTTTTTTTTCCACCCCCTCTTCAAGGTCCTGTGTACTAACTTTGGCTGAGTGGACCTGTGTTTTCCACAGTTTTAGCAGAGACCAATTTATTAAAGAATGTTAAGTTATGTTAACGGTGCAGGGTTAGGGATTTTTTTTTTATTTCCTTTTGTCCTCCTAAATGGAACGAGAGGTACAGTTAAGAAATCATTTTATCTGTTGTAGTACTTTGTTTTAAAGGGGTACTTGTGAACTTGGTCATTCTCCTAACCCCCCCCCCCCCCCTCCTTTCCCCATAGAAAGCTTTGCTCCCCCCAAATTAAAAAGCCACTGCTAGACACGTCCCACTTGCAGACAATCTCATGAACGACCCAGAACTTGTGTCCCCTCATTAGAGGAGCCTGTGGATCCCCTAATGATCTGGCCTTCCCTCCTGGACCACAAGCCGATCTCAGATGAGGGAGTATGGAGGGATGGGAGATCATTTATATTAACTATAAACCAGACACACTCCGGTGCTCCTTGTAGGATTTCTGTAAAAAAAAATCATCCAATTTGTCCAAAACACGAGAATTGCCCAGTTTTTCATGACAAAATATCTACTTCAGTAAACTGCGATCACCTGGGGGAACACGACAAGAAAAAAGCATGTTGAAGCTTGCTTACGTTTTTCTACAGAAGATTAGGACAAACATTTAAAACACCTGGAGTAGGGCTGGGCGATAAATCTTTTTAATCGATTAATTCGAATGTACAATTCTTTAAGATTTCATTTTTGGAAAATCTGGATTTTATTTTGCCAATAAACTCATTGGGTTTCCATAAAGAGAACAGCATGTGATGCTGAATATATGTTTAGGCAAAGTATTGTCAATATATTGTTAAGTAGAAACTTTTTTTTTACCATAATATGAGGTACTTCATTTACTTATTTACTTTTTTTTTAACTTAGTTTGAAGTTCACAAGTGCAGTGAAGCCTGTTCTTAGCTCAATGTGTAATACCACTAGCAGCAAATGTTTTGTTATATTTTCATTGTTTATAATGGCACGGCTGCCATCTTGTTTTACATGTTTCACAGCTTGTTTTTAGTTGCACTTTGAATTCAGGTCAACTCCCTGATGAATGTTTGACATAAAAGCAAGGTTTTAAAATAATTTCTTTAATTTCTTTTTATGAAACAAGAAGGAGGAAAAAAATCGATTAATCGGATTTGGTATGATAAAATCAGAGATTTATTTTTTAATCCATATCGCCCAGCCCTAACTGGATAATATATGCTGATCAGAAGACGAGAATTAAACTGAACACTGAAGTTCGGAGGTGGGAGTATCATGGCGCGGGCCTGAGTTTAACGTGGTACCAAGCAGACTTCATATGACTGAACAGAGCGCGAGTGCAGGAACCCAAAGATGATCTGAGGACGAGACGATGAGCTCACACTGAAAGGCAAAGTCAAGATTGGTTTCAGAGAAGTTAAAGAAAGCCGTCGATGAAACTTCAATCCAGCTGGAAAGACCAGCAGAGTCAACAGAATCCTCCAGAACCTTCAAGAGCTGAAAACACGTTGTAAAGAAGAACAGCAAATAAAAATAAAAAAACATGAGCAAAACGTGGCTATTTTCTCCACACAGAAAACATGGAGAAGATGTCGCAAAATAAGGCTTTTCTGCTACGTAAAAAAAAACACATTTCAATAACCGTGACCCTCAGCCATTCTACTTTAACTTAATTTACGGATTCATTTGTTGTCAGTTTTGTTGTTTTAATATTTATTAAGCATAGATTAACGTATTTTTTGGACTATAAGTTAAACTTTTTTTCAAAACATCATGTTAGGCTGACCCTGTGACTTATATTTCAATCTTAAATGGAACAACATGAACCAAGTACATTACCGTCTATAGCCACAAGAGGGCGCTCTAGGCCTGTGAAAACTAGTGCTACTCTTGTACCACTTAAGAATTAATTGAAACATTAACTTATAAACCATAAAGAATGAACACATGTACACGTTTCATTGTTTCAGTCTGCATTTAATGCAGCAGAGCGCTGCGTGGTGCAGCTCTAAGGACCCAGACCATGACAGAATCTGTTACTGGGCCGTCTGTGAAGCTAATAGCAGCTAGCGCTAGCTTACAGCTCTGTTTGTGGGTTACTTCTCTGATGCACGAATTTTAAGTTGCTCTGAAACATCCATGTCGTACTGTTAGCTTAGCACATAGCACGGTTATGCTTACGGTCTAATTTAAGCGTAATTAGACCAAAATGCTCTGATCAGAACTTTCCTGGTTGGAGTTGGTGGCTTTTTATGCTAATTTACCCGATTCAACCTCCCAGGTGTGTTCCATGTTCTTCAGCTGGTTGTGGATGCAGCTGAGTAGTTGAATAAGCTGCTTTAGCAGATTAAATGTCATTTTTTAGTCTTGGATTGTGTGAAATAAATTTCTAAATAAATACAGTTTATAGTCCAACATGTCAAAATGCCCAATAAAAATAAAGGTTGCTGAGAAAAGGACTCATGTGTTCAACACTCATCTTCCCCATTTCTATTTATGCATCGTGACTAACGCTGCAAGGCAACCAGACCCGCCCCACTCAGACTCAGCTGCCACAAGGAGGACCCACTTCCCTCACTGGACAAAACGAAAACATTTATTAGTGTTTAAAAATAATTTCTCTTTATTTTTGCCACATAAATCAGAATGCACTGCACTGTTATACAAATCTTTCTGTAAATTTCCTTTCCGACACAAAAAAATACCCATTATGTTACTCTGGCGCGCACACACACCACCACGCACACTAGAACAAGCCGTTTCTGATTTGGCACTTTGGACATATGGAGCCGTTTGCATTGATCTGCTGGTATGGGCGGCCATGCAGCGCCGCGGCCGCCGTGTCTGCAGCAGCCACGTCCCTTTCCGACATACAGCCCGGGCCACACAATGTGGGTTCTTTTAAAAATCACAATCGACGTCGACAGATCACAAGAAATGGTAAACACACAGAGTTATGGCAGGAAAATGCAAATGTTAGGCAAAAAAAAAAACAATACAACAACAATAACAACACAGGACAGGTTCAGAGGGAAAGGCTTCACATCTGCTGCTTTGTTGCTTCACATTTAAATGAGTTTGCAATTATAATTCTCTGTAAATAATCCGTAACTTTAATGAGGAACCATGATATTCTAATTCAAACGGAGAGATTAAATCTCCTGACACAGAACCAATATCAGGGCCGCTTTAAACCGAAGAGGAGGCTCTGAAAGGTTCCTAAGAGGAGCTGAAGGAAGCAGTGACACCGTACAGTACAAAACACCCTGGAACAAGCCCGACTCTAACATTAAGGGCTCACAATATAAAGATAAGACCAAAAACTCTACCGGCTGGTTTAGGAGTCTGAAGGTAGACAACGTCACCTCACGTTTTAATAAAAATTAGCAATTTTCCTCAGAGATAGACGCATTTGCCACACTGCAGGTCGACGCTTTAATCCAATCAGACTGCAGCTAGGTTTTTAAGATAAAAGCTAAACACATATGCACAAATCATGGAAATAATAGTCTGATAATTTGCCTGACTTAATTTACAGAACTTTGCAAAAGTAGTGAAAAGGAAGGGTTTTTTTTTCCTTCACATTTCATCATGTTACGATCAGAAACTCTGAGGTATTTTAACAGGATTTTATACGATCTGCAGCCTCTGGACGCATCTCTGCTCCAACACGCCTGAACCTTAACGACCAGACCCTTTGCAAAAACCTGCTGACACGCCAAGGAGGTAATTCAGCCTCATCCAAAGGCTGCAGGACAGTGGCGGTCCTCGACAGAGCCTCACATCGTAGTGTATGACCGTGAAGTGGAAGGAAGAGGATGGAGAGACGACGGCACAACTGCAAACCTACGAAGAGAAGCGATAAACCGGACAAGGAGAGCATTATTTAAAGAAGCAGCCTAGAGGCAGAGCATGGTAGCTCTGGATGAGCTGCAGAGATCCACAGCTCAGGTGATCTGTTCATCATACACTCCACAAATCTGGCCTTAAAGGCAGGGCTGCAAGAAGAGAGTCCTCCTTAAAGTTTGTCACAAGCCACTTAGGGGACACCGCAGTCAGCCGATGCAACAGATTAACCGACATGCTGAGAGCGACAGAATATCGAACCACGTACATCAGCCTGTACGCAGCAACGCCGCGGTGAACGATGCTGCAGGGATGCATCTGATCAGCAGCGACAGATCAGGCTGTCAGAGGCTGCAGGAGACCTGAGACCGGGGTGGAGGTTCACCTCCCAGCAGGAGAACCAGCCTGAACATGCATCCAATGCAGGTCCAATCATTATGCATCGCTTAGAGTGGTCTAGTCAAAGTTCCAACCAGTTATCGTTAGCGAGACTTGAACCTTCTTACTTAACAATTAATATAAAAACCTGGCATAAGTTGTCTTCCACTTCACAATCAGGCACTACTTTTTGTTGATTCATCATAAAAATCTCTACAAAAAACACACTGTAGTTTGTGGATGTAACGTCAGAATGCGGGAAAAGGACTCCTCTGAGGAGACGCTGCGCAGGAACCCAGAGGAGGCCTGTTGTGAGCAAATAAAAGCGCCCGTTAAATCTTTTGTTAGTCAAATAAAGCGACGGATACAACAGGCAGAACGAGCGGAACAGAAATCCTTTCACATCCTTTTCTAGGTGTGGGACAGGGCTCATCAGAAATCCCTCCGCCGTTTCAGAGCCAAATCATCCCGGAAACAAGAAATTAACATTAAGAATGCTTTTTTTTTTTAAATACAGTCGTCACAAACAGCTAAACACAAAACACACAACGTGAGCTCTCGGAGAGAAAGATTAAAAAACAAAAACTTAGTAATGAAATCTTTTGAGGATCCTAAGGCCTGTTCCGAGTTGGCAGCTGATAATAAAGTTGGTTTCTTCCTCGCTGGTTTCCAGACGCTGACAGAGACCCTCCACGTACTCGCCGTCTGCTCACACCAGCGGCCCACCTGGGCCTTCCTCACCTGTGGAGTACATGGAGGGTTTAAGGCAGCTCCTCCTCTTCCTCACATCGCCTCCTATGGTTCCTTTATCCGCCGTTTGACTGCTGTCCTCCGCGTTGCTACTGGAAGTTTTGTGTTTGTTCTCAGAAAGGATTCCTTAAGAGTGTTTTTTTTTGGTTCTTTGTCAGGTAAACGGACCCGGCCCGGTCCAGACGTGGCCTCTGATGAGGCGGCGGCCACGCCGGGTCTCATGTGGTCTTGTCCCTCTGGTTGCAGTTGTTGTCTGTGCTGCTGTGATGGCGCCGCTCGCCCCGCGCCGCGTCCTGCGGCAGGCCGTCCCGCTCCTCTCTGGCCTGCCGGCGCCTCGATTTGACGGGCAGGACCAGAACCACCAGCAGGCACAGCAGGTGCAAGCAGAAGTACCACGAGCTGCAAGGACAAGGGACACCATTCAGTCTCTAGATAAACATGATTTTTGTTTTTTCACACGGTAAAATAAGTATAGTTTCAAAGCGGAGTCTGAACCCAGTTAAACCTTTGAATCCTGAGGTTTCTGCCTTTAATCCCTGAACTAAAGGAAAGGCTGGATGTCAATGTGTGTGTGTTTTTATTGGCACAATAACCAACATAAAACCTGTTTAGTGGTGTTTTAACTCCATTTAAACACAACGAAATGTTATTTATGGCAGAAGTTTAATTCAAAAAGTAAATTCATGTGTTTAATTCTGTTAATTCTGATTATTCTGCTTCACAGTTAACAAAAAATAAATAAATAAATTAGAGTTTTCAGGAAAAAAAAAGGAAAAAAAAGAGAAAAAAAAGGAAAAAAGAAAAAAAGGAAAAAAAAAGAAGAAAAAAAGGAGGAAAAAAGAAAAAAAAAAAACAAAACAAAAAAAAACAAACAAAAAAAAAAAAAAAGAGTTTTCAGGAAGATATTCCATCAGACCAATAAAAAAATGTTTTTAATCCAAAAATGTGATTCTGCTGAACAGAATCGCCTTGATCTGGCAGCGCCGTATACGAGGGAACCGTTAGGACGATTCCAGGGAAAAGAACATTTTATATATTTATACAAGCTTTTGGGATGATTTAGATTTTTTGTCATGGGACCCAAAATTCCTGTTGGCACCCCTGAGGTAACCGGTACCAAGTCCTGCTGGAAAGCGAGATCAGCATCTCCATAACGTTTGTCAGCTGAAGGAAGCATGAAGTGCTCTACAGCCTCCTGGTAGACAGCAGCTCTGACCTTTGACCTGATAAAACCCAGCAGACCAGAACCAGCAGATAACACGGCGCCCCAGATCATCACCCACTGGATTCTGGGCCTCTCCACTCCTCCTCCAGGCTCTGGGAGCCGGATTTCCAAATGAAACACAGGATTTACTTCTACCTGAAGAGAGGATTTGGACCTCAGAGCAACAGTCTGGTTCTGTTTCTGTCCGAAGGACAACAGAACGTCACATTTCTGTTAAAAATCTAGTTTTCTGAGAAACTGAGGTTTGAGTTTTCATTCGCTGCGATCCAGACTCTTCAGCTTAAACAGAAACAACCACTACTGTTTTTATTCTGTTAGCATGTTGGCAAAGATTAATACGTTTATATTCCACCAGGGTGCATTTGCTTTTACGCTTTATTCTCCTGGAAAAGGGCATGAAAGTAATTTCTGCTGCAGGATTGAACGGCTCATGTCTTACATGCAGGTGCATTAAGCAATCAGTGAAAACTGATGATGTATTTTTACCCCATTTCCCTGGAAAATATTCCAACCCCTACCTGAAGTTAACGCCAAGCGGCAGGGCAAAAGTTAACCTTCAGGAACGGGAGCCAGCCAAAGCGTTCGCCTGCTTTCCACCACCTGTCTGGCAGCTAACCGCTAACAGCGGGTCTTTATGTCAGGACGGCGGCCCGTTTTATTTCCTGCTCATCAATCCTCCCATTAAAGCGTCTCGTTAACCATTCCAGGCTCACAGCAGAGACCCTGGCTATTAACGGCATCCATTCCTCGTATCCCCAGCATGGCTTAGCAGTCACATTTCAGGACGGGGGGGGGATCAGAGGCAAGCCTTGCAGTGAAACACGTACCTGTAGAACTTGAGCGAGGGTCCCACAGCCAGCAGAACGAACGGCACCACCGTGTAGCTGATGGCTACCTGTGTGCAGGCCCAGGTCAGGACGTCGTAGACGCGCTTGTGCGAGTCGGAGACCAGAAAGTACGGTCTGATGTTGTGCCGTACCTACAGGAGAGGAGTTTTAAACGGCATTCATTAAATTCACTTCACGGTAAACTAAAGCAGAAAAAAAACAAGCTGGGCGACCCGGTTTTACAGACCCGAACATCTCTGCTGGCTTCGGCTCATTACAGGAAATATCTTCCATCTGTGCGGCTTTGCTTTTTGCCCATTTTAAAAAAACATCTAAGATCTCCTGAGAGGCATCATTAGTTTTATGCAATAAGTGGGTCAGCATCCTCTAGGTCAGCAGAGGTTCTGCAGGAGTAGAACATATTTCCCACCAGGGGTCTTTCTTCCAGAGTCCTCTGCTGCCCCTCGGGGCGACTAAACCTCGGCACCGCTCGTCTCTCCGCTGTTATGCAGACGCTGTTCAGATTTACCCGTCTGTAAAACCAGGTAACATTCATTCAGCGCTGCCTCCCTATCTGCACTGAACCAGTCAGCAGGTTTTACATGAATAAAAGTCCAAACACGTTCATCTGTGAGATCGTCAGCGCCGTGAATCTAACTTTTACTGATCAAACCACTTGATTCAGTCGTCAAAGATTTTACCGCCTTCGTCTTTTAGCTCAAATTCAGCCTTTTTAAATTAAATTGAGAAAGCTTTCTGGATGGGAAGCGAAACGTCTTCAGACTTCGGGAAAATAGTCCAGTCTTGTTTTTTAACTTTTTTGTAATTGTACCCATATAGGTTAATATTACAGTCATTATATCCTCCCAACCAATCACAACGCAGACCCACGAATGCTCTGCCCCCTAAGCTCCGCCCTCTTCAAAGAGTTCAAAGAGCACGTTTTAACTTTTTTCTTTTATAAAAACTTGCAGTTTTGGTAAAAAGTTGATTGAATAAAGGGTTGAGTTTGAATTCAGTGTTTGTGTCTGTATCTAAAAATAAGTCACTAATAAAGCATAAAGTGTCCAGAGCTGCACTTAAAATATATGTTTTGAATTTGTTGATAATTATCGATATCGATCAATATGATTTCTATTTTATCAATATACTTTTTATGTATATCGTCCAGCCCTACGCTGACGCTCTTCATCTCACCGTCTCCCAGCCGTCCCTCAACAGGCTTAAGGCTTCTAAAACTATAGCATTTTATTCCAGATTCCTACATTTTATCTTTTATCTGTTTCATTTATTTTATCAGTTTTAGAAAGATTTTTATGATTTTATTGTGGCTGTCTGGTTGGCTTTCTAAAGGGCCAAATAAATAAATATATGAAATGAAATATGGCTCCAGACCACCAATATCCTGTTTTTCTATATCTTTGAAGAAGAACTCTGGGTTAGGAGACGTTAATGCTAATGGAACCCGTATATAAAGTGGTTCACTGCTTCATTATCAGCTTATTCTCCATTAGTTTATTTTGATTGTTTGTGTTTTATGTTTTTTTTTTTTTTTTGCATTAGCTGTGGTAAACCTAAGGAGCTCTTTTACTCCAGCAGAGTAGAGTTTTTATACAAGTGAATCCATTATCTTAAAATGTATTGCCCATTACTGCAGAAAAACAACACCTGCTTGCACATTTTTTACATTTAGAAATCCTGGAAGCGTTGTTTGTTTTCAGCCTTCTTTAGTCTGATACTAGTAAATAAAATCTGATGCAAAACAGGGGTTCAACCCAACAAATTGTTTTTCCTTTCTCAAGCCTTGTCTGACAGTGAAATGTTGCCTGAAGGCTGCAAAAATGCAACTCATACGAGGAGCTTCCATTGTTAAAAATACTCAAAAGTTCTGCATGTTCTTTAGCATGGTGCTCCCATAACAGGTGCTTATTTAAGTTTGTGGTGTTGAATTTACAAATTTATCTTATGCATAACAGACGCTGCATGTTGCAGACGGACTTGTTGGCAAATGAAGTTTGAAACGTTTCCAAATAGCAGACTTTGCTCGGTCCGACGCTTCCTCCATGTTGCTCTGTGTTTGCTCATCGCTAGCTGCTCTGCGTGACCGGTGTGGCAAACATAGCAATGAAGTGGCTAGATCGCTATAACTGTATTGCTGTGTATGATATTAATAAAAGAAAATAAATGATTGGATCGGAATGCTGGATCGGCGTCAATCATCCGATATCCGATCCAGCTAATTAGTTAATATTGGAGCCGATATCCGATCTGGGTATCGGATCGCTGCGTCTCTAATAGTCATGTGTTAGAATGGCCTAGTCAAAGGCCAGATATAAATCTAATTGAGAATCTGTAGTGCACAGATGTTCTCCATCTGCTCTGACTGGCCTTAAAGGCCTGCAGCTGTAATCACAGAAGGCTGACTTACAAAGGCTGATTATAAATGCACACCACACTTTTCAGATTTCTATCAGAAATGTTTTTGGTAAACTAAGAATGTTTCTTTTACATTGACTTTGTGTTGATCTTCCTCATAAAATCCCAGCAAAACGCATTTAAGCTCTGCTTGAAGGAGGATTTTCTTAACTTTCCTTCATGGAAACAATCGGTGCTTTGCATAAAGAAGCCGTTTGCACTCACTGCTCGGGCAGCCATGGTCATCCCGATGCCGGTGACGAAGGTCAGGTAGTAGCCGGGGTAGACGCCGTGCCACATGGCTGACAGCAGGAAGGTGGCGGCCGTGGGGTTGACAGGACAGCGCTCGTAGCACACGCTGTGAGGGAAAGCAACATGGCTGACATGGTTCAGGGCTCAGGGGGAAATATAGTAAACATATGAAAATATTTCAACGTGCAGCGCATCGATACAGTTCTGCTCTCTTATGAATCTCACATTAATTTGGATAATATAATGATTATTGGAGATCTCTGGTCCAAACCAGGTCCAAATCATGCAAACACTATATTTGGTTAAATAGCCAAAAGGTAAGTTGACTCCTGGTTAGTCCTATATTTTTAAGTCCAAGTGTTTATAAAGTGCAATTATTTCTTAGACAGAACATAAGAGAACTCTGCAGAAGATCTAATCAGATGATCCAGGGGGGGTGAAGGTTTATAGTATAAGTTGACCCTGTGCAGAAAACTAAAAAGCCCCACCATGCAATCAAACTTGCATAAAATGTCTTTAAGTTGTGCTGCATTAATAATTGCAGCTCAAAATGAATAACGGTTTGCAGGAGGCATTAAGATGCAAACACCAGGTTCCTGCAAGGTGAGGCGTGTCGGCCAACATCGGACCCCATTTACCGTTTGAGCCACTGAGCTGTTTGAATGTTCCAGTTGTCCAGAAAGAGCTTGAAACTCGTGGCAAACTGAAACGAAAACCCCGAACAATAAAACGTCAGGAATCACAGCGGGACGAGAAAAAATTTAATAAAAGATAAGAGGTTTAAAGCACACAAACCTCGATGTCCAGTATTCTGAGATTTGAAATGAGGTCCCACCGCGGGGAGCCGTCTGTGTCGTAGCCGTTGAAGCCAAAGCCGGCTGCATTATTGATGGCGTCGGCTGCAGGAGGACAATAACAGAGACAGTGAGGCAAGAGCAGATGCTCCAGCTGGGATTCAAACAGGCTGCACTTCTCATGTCAACACTAGATGGCGATGTTGCATTAGGAAACGCTGTGAATCAAAAAGGATTATTTTTAGACTGGATCACAACATTAATTCACTGATAAACAAAAGGGTCTGAGTATAGAGAAGGTCAGGGACTTCATTACACTAAAAGGTTCACATTAACCCAAATAAAAGCAATAAGACACAAACAGAACATTCACACAAGTTTCTGTCCAGCTTCAGCCCCAGTTATGCCATAAGGACTCATCTTCTACTAAAGTATAGATGGAGGCCAGGCTTATCTTACTGCACACATACTCCTGAAGATAATCAGGCAAAATGATGATATAAAGCTACACGTAACAGGTGGGATTATTAGAAACTCACTGAGGTTTAGGAGTCACTCACCAAGAGTCCACACAAAGTAGTACTTTGGCCTCAGAGCCAGCATTGCCAGGTAGAGGTAGACGACCTGCAGGTAGACGGGTGTGGAGCGGACGAAGCCGTCGTCTATGGCGTAGTCCACCGGGAGCAGCCGGTACAGCGACAGGTAGGTGGTCAGAGAGATGGCACAGGTGCACAGCTTGGACACGACGGCGCGCTGCGAGGAGACGCGAGGAAGAGGCGTAATTATGAAGGTTTTACGTCGGACCAGGAGGATGAAACGTGATGCACAGAGAGATTCATGCTTAATTACTTTAATCGGTTGCACTCAAAGTAAATTTTTATTACAGCGGCCAGAGCGGCACGCATCTCCGCCGGCGACACGTACCTTTGGCGAGGGTTCGTTCTGCTTGACCTTCCCGTTCTCCTTGCCGTTGGCGTTCTCCTGGTGCCGGCGCTGGTAGGACGTGCCTTCGATGAAGGCCTGGTAGTCGTTGTAGGAGCAGGTGGGTCCAGCCAGGATGCCCATGAAGTTACAGTTGTAGCTCAGGTACTCCAGCAAGCTGGGCATCCGGCTGCAGACAATTCATGAGGAACAATTACTCCACACTGCAAAAACGGATCTAAAAATAAGTCAAATGTTCTTAAAGTTAGTGTATTTGTCCTTGATTTGAGCAGGTAAATAAGATCACCTGCCAATGGAATGAGTATTTTGACCCCTAAAATGAGATAATAAGACATCTTGCACTTGAAATAAGATGATGGAGATGAATTGTTCCTATTTTAAGTGCACAAATCTTATTCCATTGGCAAATCATCTTATTTACCTGCTCAAATCAAGGACAAATACACTCATTTTAAGAACATTTTACTCATTTTAGGTCTGTTTTTGCAGTGCAGCATCCGTTTTCCCCTGCTGGCGCTGAGGCGTTGGTATACAGACGAGGTAAACTTGATCAAACCTTCCGTGGAAAAAGCTGGGATGTTTGTTTCTTTGAATATTGCAAATAGAAAACTTTCCACAGAACTTATAGACGTTTATCCAAACTTAAATATAACTTGAACGTTAAGCCCCCTCTGGGCCAAGGGGGCCGTCTCTGCCTGAAGCGGAGCAGTTTAAGTCCATTTATTCACGCGGTAACATTTAGTCCCTCCATTTGTGGTCGCTGGGCTCAGGTTTGCTGAGTTCATCCGTCCAGGAAGCGACGGGACCTTCGCTGCTGCTTTTTGGAGGTTCTTGCTTCGTCCTCTGCAGCCTTTTTACCGCCTGAGCATGAGCTCCTCCATGGAGGTTGACTCACGACAGCCCAGAAAGGAGCTCGAGACACAGGCTTGCATGTTGGGCCTTAAAGGTAGAGTCAGTGATCCACAGCTCTTTTAATTTTCACGCATTATTTAGCTTGGACCCCATCCCTGTTCTAAACCATCTGACCGTCCCTCTGGCAGATCGTCTGAGGCGGTCGTCCTGCTGAGGTCTCTGCTAGCGTTGCGCCGATGCCATTTTTGGACCCGATACCTGGCTGTGCAGTATTTACCGATACCATCTGTTTGAAACTGATGTGTGTATATATGAAGAACTGCATACTACTTAGGGTAGTAGAACTTTTTATTGCCTACCTGGAATGGGTGACAATAGTGGAATTAACTTTTGGCTCTCAAAGGCCAAAATAGTGCAACTTTCGTGAAATTATAACATGCATGATAGTAGTGCAACAGTAAGACAGTATGATATATTAAAGAATTATTTTTGTTCTTTGACTATGTATTTTGGGAAAAACTGTTTAGTTTTAAACTAAGAGCAACATACATGCTCGTGCCTGTTATGTTGCTCACATAAAACTAAGAACCACATGTGTTATTTTGTTATAACTTGTTTTAACTTGTGGTGGGAACCTATGACAATGTGTTGTGGGAAAGACTGTATTCTGTATTCTGTATTCCTTATTTTGTTTGATTTGTTGTATGCTGAGTTTGCAATATTATTTTGCTTCGCACACTGCTGAGGTGCTGGGACCGGTTGATGTTTTGGGAAACATGCTTAGGGAGGCAGGGCAGCTGTGGAGTGAGAGATGGCCACTCTCGCTCCACATCTGACTCTTTGGTTACAAGTATATAAAGAGGAGACTGCCCTCAGCCCGGTGAGTCTGCCGTGAGTTCGTGTGTGGAATACGGCATCGTGAACGCTGATCTTAACCTAGGACTGAGGGCTCCCAGTTCGTGTCAATGGTAAGAGCTGATTTTGAGAATCTGTTGAGCGTCACGTTTGTTTGAAAGCTTGTTGCTTTATTGCCTGCTACTTTGCGTGTGTGAAGAGCTAATTGTTTTGATGCGCTGTATTCTGTGGGGAATAATAATAAATGTGTGCCTTATATTCTAACAGAAACAGTGTTTGAGTCCTTATTTGTGTTTGCCGATCTCTCCCGATCCTGAAATAAACATTTCATAAAACACAGTAAAATTACATTAATAATTGAATAATCTCTTTTAAACCCTGAGTTTTGGCTCTCAAATGCCAAAATAGTGTAACTTTCATGAACTTATATAACACGTATAATACTAGTCGGGAGAGAGAAGGCTGCGTTCAAGTGACATACGAACATCAAAATGTTTGTTGGTACTCGTCGATACCGATACCAGTTTCGGACGGGGCCCCGATCCAGCACTAAAATGGTGGTATCGGTATCGGGGCCAAAAAATGGAGTCGGCGCAACACCAAGTGCTGGATCGGGGCCCCGTCCGATACTGGTATCGGTATCGGTGCAACACTAGTCTCTGCTCAGCGTCTCCATCTGCAGCATGCTAACGAGGGGAGAAGAGTCTCCGTGTACGAGCGCCGTCTGTTTTGCAGCCTGCCGGCAACGTTTCATCTCCATCAGGGAAGATTTGAGAGGGGAAAACGATTTGTGGAGCAGGATGGATGGACGGGGGATTACAGGCATTCCCACAACATGATTCACTGGAGAGCGGCCAGTGTCTGTGGTTTCCTAGATACAGAGTGCTTAACAACCGAGAGAGAGAGAAACCAAGCAGGAGGCGGTGTGATGACTCCCAGAGAGCGATAGCACCTTGATTAAAATACCACCAGAGCTCATGTCTGCCATTCTAAAGAGCAGAAAAAAACCTGTTTAATTCAGCCTGAAGTCGTCTGGTGGAGCATTAAAACATACCTGGGTCACATACCTGATAGCTAGGTATTTCTGACTGGGAGTCAGCTGTCCTTCCCTCGTCAAACCTGCACAGAGACACACAGAAACACGCTGATTATAGCGCCGCGACGCCTCCTGTGAAGTAAGCTCTGAGGTCAGGCCGTCCAGGCTGCAGAGGCCCGTCAGCACGGCTGTGCAGTGCAAACAGGACAGGGTGCAGAGAGCAGCCATCAAACAGGTGGCTGTGTGCACAACCTCAGGAAAGGTCACACATCGCTCCATTCAAAGCGCCGTCCCAACAACGATGTGCTTCACTAAATCTGACAGCTGCCTTCACTCTGACACGTGCTTGTTAAGGAACGAGCTGCACAGCCAGTGATGAATGTGCTAAAAATAAACTGAATGTACATATATAAATAAATCCCATGTTAAAAAGAGGAAACCAGGGTGTTATTATTCAGCAGATGGTTTCTAAACAAGTTAAGGCAGGGGTGTCAAACTGATTTTGGTTTAGGGGCCGCATTCAGCTTAATCTGATCTCAAGAGGGCCACACGAGTAAACTCATTGCAAGATTAAATAGAACTAATAAATGTGGACTTGTTGATTTTTATATTAAGTTAATTTCACTTTTAGACAATATATTATGAATAACCTCAGCGTTTTTAAGAAAAGTATGTGCAATTTCAACAATACTTTTACTCAGTTAAACATTTACTTGTGCATTATGCATAAGAACTGATCACAGTGATTGTACAATGTTGAAAAACATTTATTCACATTTTTAGGAACTTAAAAAACACTGTCCTGCATGACAAAATACATCAAACAGATAAAAATTAAGAAATGATTTACATTTTTCCACACTTAAAGTTTAATCTGCTGATTAAAACACAGCGCCCCTCGCGGACAATATAGGAACTGCATATTTTCAATTAAACGAAGAACATGTTTTTTTCAATAATTGTTTTATAATTTTCTTCCTTTTATCTTCTCTTTCTTTCACCTTTTGTTTTTTTTTCTTCTTGTTCTTCATTTCCTCTCCTACTTTCCTATTGTAGTGTCCATATCATTTGAGATATTCCCCGCATGAATCATAATAAAACTATTCACATTCATAAATTAAGCGGAGCACTATGGCAAAAGCAGTACTGCTCCACTTCTCAAATCTAATGAGCTCTTTTTGGCATTAAGACAACAATTCTTATTGCCACATTGCCAGACAGGACACTGGAAAAAAAAAAAAAATTTTTTTTTTTTTTTATAGCGATAATGCATTTAGCCACAGGGCCGGACTTAATTGTTCGGCGGGCCGGATCCGGCCCGCGGGCCGTATGTTTGACACCCCTGAGTTAAGGAGTCTCAGCTGTGCCTCACCTTTAAGGAACGCTCGTTATTAAAGCCGTCACAACTCGTTTATGCTTGTTTCACGCTCAGACCGCCGCAAAAAGCTGACAGAGGGAAGGAAGGAGGCCACGCTTGATCATAAACCCGTTACATAAGTACGCCTGTGCTCTCTTTCTGCTCCGCTGGCCCGCTCAGCGAGCCGTCTCACAAATGACCGGATCTGCTGTCGTTTTTTTAACTCCTGAGAGAATCGATGGGGCACTTTCACTTCTGAAAGAGGAGCAGGAGACGCCGGCGTGTCTTACCGTCACGGATTTCAAACGCCATGCTGGTGATCTTCTGCGTTATAACCATCATGGGCCTAAAGACCAGAAAAGAAACAAATATTAAAAAACACATTCTCTGCCGTCGCTTTGCTTTTCATTTGGTCTAAAATGGAGATGAAATGAGAAAAATTATGACCTCTTTACAACCAAAAAAAAACTGATTTCATGTGATAGAACAAAAAAAATGACTTTAAACTATTTTTTTAAAACACAAACCTCATCTGTTACAGAAAAACCTTCACAGCTTCTAACAAACCTAGCTCCATCAGTGATTCCCTGCCTGTGTCTGAGGAAAGCATCCCCCAGCATGATGCTGCCACCATCTAACTCAATGTTCTGTCCATGTTCAGAAGAAGGACTGAACTAGGGCTGCACAGTATTAGAAAGTCCTGCAAAGGCGATATCAGGTTTGATATCTGCCGATGTTCTTCTTTCCTCTGCATCTCGTCTGCGCCTCCATCACTCTGTGACTTTTAGCATCGTTAGACGTCGTTAGGAGCGTCTGCTGCCCTGAGACTCAGCCCAGCCGGTTAAATGTTACATTAGGAGGAAAAACGCACGTTCAGAACAGTTGGAATTACAATTATTGTCCTCCAAACCTTTGCTATGTGAATATGGCACACACTGATAATACGATGATGGTGCCTAACTATAACATTATATGTAGGGCTGGCTATCATCTAGGAGGAGCCGACTCGATACGATTACTGATACGTAGCTCAGCTTGATTTGATTTGACTCCAATATCGATATTTATTACTTTAAATTAATGCTCAAAGTAATTCAATCAACAAAACCAGCCAAATATTATATTTATGTTCAGTTTATTGAACACTGATATATCAACAGGAAAATAAAGTGCATTTAGTTCTATGCATTAAACGTACCACAGAAACCAAAAATGTGCCCAAACGTCTGATTTTAGGGACGAAGGTGCTTCTAAAATCCTGTCGGCCGTTCCGCAAATTCGCTTCACTTGCTCTTCCTCGCTGTGAACAGTAATGGTGCGCTGTAATAACGCCCCCTAGGGGTTAGGAGGTGTATCGACATTGAAAGACATCAATATTAATCGGTTCAAGCTGGGAGTAGCTTCAGAAGCTTTCTCTGCTTTAAACTCAGACCAGAAACAGAGCATCTTCATTTATTCTGAGGGTAATTTACACACAGCTACTCCCCTCCAAGGCAAAAAGGCATCTTTGCCCTCCGGTTCTGAAGGCGTCAGAGTAAAGGGGGACACATGCAAATTAACGCCACACAATGTTTTGAATTATAGACTTTGTGTTGCTTTTATCACATAAAATCCCAATAATATACGTTAAAGTTTGTGTTTATTTTAACTGGAAAAACGTCTGAATATCAAGGTGCATGAATGTTTCTCCAAGAAAGGTTTCGGTCTTCCAGGTTCTGACCAATCTCTGCTTCTAAAAAAACCTCTGTGCCATCTTTGATTTTTTGTTTTGTAACGTTACCATCCACCTAATGGGCTCAGATAGCAATTAGTCCAGTAATAGCAGTAACAGAACCAGCTGCACCAGAACGCTCACAATAGGAAATTCCCTCCCGGATAATTACGGGCTTTTTTCAGCTTCCTGTTGCTCATTCTTCCTCCTATTCTTCCTCTTTTCCCCCCACTGGCTCCTCTACATCCATGTGTGCGTCAGTCATCTCTCCTCATTCATGAACTCCTTCTGGCTCTGGTTTAAATCCGCCAAGCTCTGCTTCTTCACGAAATTACGCATCTATAGTCGACCAAAAACAGTTTGGGTCCTTGATTTGACGTTTTTGAAGCCAGAGAGACGGACGGCAGTTCAATCCTGCAGCAGAAATGACTTTCATGCCTTTTTTCCAGGAGAATAAAGCGTAAAAGCAAATGCACCCTGGTGGAATATAAATGTAGATTAATCTTTGCCAACATGCTAACAAAATACATACAGTAGTGGTTGTTTCAGTTTCTCAGAAAACTTGATTTTTTTTACAGAAATGTGATGTTCTGTTGTCCTTCAGACAGAAACAGAACCAGACTGTTGCTCAGAGGTCCAAATCCTCACTTCAGGTGGAAGTAAATCCTGCGTTTTCATTTAGAAATCTTGATGATCACTTCATCATTTACCGTGACTAAACGTGTAAATGTGTGCGTCGTTGGAGCGGCTTACCCTGTGAAATCTGCGGAGTACATGCCGTAGTCAAAGACGTAGACTCTTGTGATCTGACAGAGAATCAGATAGCCGAGGGTGACGATAAAACAGTACCTGCGCAGACAAGGAGAGAAACAACAGGGAAACGTATTAAATAAGCGACTAAAGTTGCCAGCATACGTATAAACTTCACAACGTCTTAGAAGTCAAAGGAGAGCCCAACATAAACCACAGCAAAGTTAACGTGCTCAGCTGTCACCGCAGACACAGACATATATACGTAGACGCGTCATAGGTCGCAGGTTCACACGTCAACGTCACCGCCATATTGTGTGTGGCAGAAAAAAGTTGAGTTCCGTTATTATGAACGTGAATCAGAGAAGATGCCTCATTCCTGTGCTGCATGGAAATGTATTCTGGCTGATTTCACTACTTGTATCTGCCTTCTATATCCATCTATCTATCGATAGATATAAAACGTAATTAGACATGTCCATTAGGTGTTGGTAAAATGTTTAAAGTGGGTTTGCCTCCACATGGAAGGGAAGACAGTTGCAGCAGTGAGATAATCTAATTTTATTACTTGTTTTAGAGTTTATATAATCATACATAGCATTAAGTACAGGTCAATCAGTTTAATACATAGACTTGTTTGCACTTTATGTTCAACAAGGATTGATGTCCAATTAAATCAAAAGCTGTAAGTTTAGATGCTGTGGGTCTTTTAGCAAATAATCCACATGGCGAGGAAACTAATTGATTTGTTGTTTGTATATATTTTAAAACACGATAAATTAAACTGGGGAAAAAAAAAATAATAATCGCATTAAATTGCAATATTAAGAAAAAAAAAATCGCAATTAGATTATATATATATATATATATATATATATATATATATATATATATATATATATATATATATATATATATATATATATATATATATATATATATAACTAAATGTGTGTGTGTGTGTGTATATGTTATGAATATAAGGATCAATTTGTTAAATCTAAACATTGTGGTCTTCGTCATTTCATAAAACCGTGTCACATGTGAAACTTTAGGAACAGACTTTTTGGGGGAGTATTAAAGAGGTAAAATTAATAATAAGAGAAAAAAAGTCCTAGGTCAATAAAGTAAAAAAAAAAAAAAAAAAAAACACACCAAAGTGATAATGTTATGAGAAAAACGTCATATTATGAGAATTAAGGGGGAACATTTCCAGAATAGTCACAGTCTGCAGAATTATTTCACTCCTGGAGTAATAGGGCTAGGTTAGATTATGTTAAATATTTTTATTCTTTAGGAGAATAAATTCAAGAGAATGAAGCTAAAGGGATACGAAAATAAACTTGTAATATTACAAAAACAAAAATACTATGAATACAAAGTATATTCAGAGATTAAAGTCCCTCTGATACTGTTTAAGTGACTGAGTAACTGCAGATTTGCCACATTTAAGATGGCGGACGCTCTGATGCATCGCAGCATAGGCAGAACCTGCCCAACGACGCGTCTACTCTTATATTATGTCTATGGGCGCAGACGTTAGGAGCCCAAACAAGTTCACACGAATTACACCAACCGGGTCGGCTCCCCAAAATAACGAACTAATTAACATCAGTTAGTCCGCCTTTCCTAGACCCAGCCCCAGGTCTTCTGGTTCAGGCCGTGCAGACTAACGAAATCTATTCAACCCGACTGAAAACGGCCGGCAGGAGACGGTGCATGTGAAACAGCGTCAGCACCTCCTTAACAGAGACATGACCCAGCTCTGAAACGTCTCTGAGCAGACCGCCCCCTCCTTTATCGGCTCAGCGGGGCGCAGCGCCAACGTGTGCCGCTCGTTACCGCCGATGCACTTCGCTCCCAATCTGTTGATCAGGTTTTCAACTTGCAACTTTTTTCCCCAGTGGCTCGGTTTCTTTTCACACATGGAGAACTCCAAGAGAACCAGAACCTGTCTCTGCAAACCACGAGAACCTTCAGTCGGTTTTGTAGGTCCAATGTGCATGAGATGGTTGGGGGGGGGGGGGGGGGGTGAAACCACATGTGAGTACAGGAAGCAGATGCTGCCATCTCAGCTAGAAGGTTTTATTTCAGACAACATCATCTGTGAAGTACAGGAACTGGCTCTGAGATGACGACTTTAAAGCTGCATGGGCCTTTTTTTTTGCTTTGAGAAACTTTATTTCTTAGCTTTATTACTCTACCGCATCCCACAATGCAATGCATACCCAGATAGGGGAAGGCGTTTTGATCAATCGTACACCTTGGTAGCTGTGCAAGGAATGCACCAATAAGAAAATTTGGGCCAATGTCGATATCCGATATCAGTATTGGTATTCCGGCCGATAACCGATATTTACCGACATTGAATGTATTGAATCGATATTCCTCGACCTTCTCAGCACAGTTAAGATTGCTTTTCTTCTTCTGTCTCATGCAAACAAGACAGAAATGAACCCCGGTTTTTAAAATCAGACCAGTTTCACTTACAGTGTAGGTACCAGATCTACTCGGGGCGGGGTCTGCGCTTCTCGATGACGTCTACATATGGCAACTCAACTCAAACAAACTACATTACGCCCGCGGTCTCCATTTACTAATCAATTTTATTTTGTTAATTTACGGTTATTTTCCCGTAAATTAGTCAAGGCATGAAAACTTTTAACATCATTTTGGAATTCTTGTGTGGTAGTCTGACAATTTAAAATCGGTAATTTTGCAGGATCAAAGTTACAACCTTAGAGAAATTTCATTCCTCCAATTTTTTTTAAGTTGTGAAGGGAAACTAAACCATAAACTCATTTCATTTTTAATAAAAGTCAGCAGCCAAATTTAATTTTATCACGGCATTCATCACTTTAAAATCAATAACGTTCATTCCTCCTCTTTGTACTGATGTTGTTCTTTCTGATCACATGTTTTTTTATTATTGCAGATGAAATTGTGATGAATTTGATTATTTTTTTATTGTAGTATTTGGTACATTTAAGATATATGCTGGACAAATTAGTCTGGCTAGCCCTTCCATTTTTGTTAACAATATTTTTCCAAACATTGAGCCAATTGTCAAATATTTGTTGATTTTTTTATTTTTATTTATTTTTTTTAAATGGCTTGAATATTTGTTCAAGCTTTTGAGAAAAAAGAAACCGCTAAATTAACTTAATAAAATTGATTTGTTACAAATGCAGTTTGTTTGAGTGGCGTTGCCATAATGTGACGTCAACGGGAGGCGCAGGGACCATGGAGAATTTCTTCGTAAAATTGTCCGTTTACAAACCGCAATCCCGCTCTCGAATAAAACCTACACCCCGCTATAATTACTTTAGTAAGTTGTCCAGACCAATTACAATATTTTGCGCAATTGAGCAAACGTTAAACCAATCATGTATAGTGACGTCATCAGAAGGCGCAGGACCCGAGTCAATCTGGTACCTACAACGGTACCGATACAGAAAAGCCAAAAAAATTACCAACTTCGACCGGTACTGATGTCCTACGTCCCTGGAAGACGAACTTACACTCAGTCCCTTACGTTAAACATCATAAAAGAACCATGATAGCTTTTTAAAACAGCACAAAAAGCCTATGGCTGAAACAACAACAGATCCAGTTAACATGGACCCAGGACACCTTTCAGCAGAGAGCCGAGTCTCTGGGTCAGTCGACTGTGGCGCTGGTTTAATTAACATTAAGACACTTTACACCTCAAGTATCGTCACTTTCTTTCTTTATTTAAAGTTAAATCATATTGTCAAGCAGATAAATTAGGAAGAGAATTTTCCTTTTAGTCTAGCAGATACAAAGAGATACAACATCTGTTATTAAAAAGGTACAAATGAGTTAAATCAGGCATGACTGGGGAGAACAGACAGCTGCAGGGAGCGGTGCCTCCAACATGATCCTTGGTATGTGTAGAATATGCATCACCAGGCACGAGTGGGAGCTGAATGAACAGCAACAGTCTACAGGTGCCTGGAATGAAATCAATGGTGAGACGTTGCAACTAAAAGGCCAGAGAAAAAGAGAAGAGAAGAGCTGTGAAGGTACATCAAAGATGTTTCAACCACTAAACACCTCCACGTCTTTGATCTGCTCTTTCTTTACTTTATAACTGAGCGGGGAAGGTTTTTCAAGATGTTTTATCCTGACTTCATGGAGAAGGAAGAACCAGGAGCAACCATGTGCCTCCAGCAGCCGAGACACCACTGCTAAGCTACTTTTACCCAGATGTCAAATCCATATGTATATAAGTCACTTTAAATGTATATAAGTCACCTTAAATGTATATAAGTCACTTTAAATGTATATAAGTAACCTTAAATGTATATAAGTAACCTTAAATGTATATAAGTCACCTTAAATCAGGGATGGGCAACTGGCGGCCCGGGGGCCGCACACGGCCCTCGTCATCACTCAGTGCGGCCCGCGAATAGATCAATAATAATTTAATAATGATTAAAAAAAAAAAAATTGTAATTATACTTTTGACCGATAGGGGGTCGTACCCAAACAATAGCGGGCATGGGCCGCTTTGCAACAGCGAGGAAGAAAGTCAAGAGCCCTGGCCACTAGCAGTGGAATAAAGTGAAAACTTGACGAGAAAGTCACATTTTTCAGACAAAATGGGAAGAAGTATGGACATGGGGATTTTTTTTTGGTCTCTTGTCATTCACACACAACATAAACCGTGAGAGCCGACGTGAGTTTTGAAACTGCAAAGCTTTGTCTTAAGCAGAAGATCAAACGTGCAGCACAGCGTTCACAGACCAGTGTGATGCATTCGTGAGCGTCAGAAAGCTATGGTGCATTCAGGAGCATGGAACATTAGATTTTTCAGAATAAAAAGCTAACAGATGTGCATAATCAAAAAGTAACAGAAATACAATTATAGAGCATTCAGTATTGTAAGAAAGCCCTCACTGTTTCTGGATAGACACATTATTGTTTGAGTTAAGTTCTGTTCCGTTTTATGCCTCTTTCCTTGTAAATTTGAAATGACCCATGCTCCTGAATGCATTGATATGGAGTTTAAATTCCTTTTTTTCCATTTTTTTTTTTTTTAAGCAAACGGTTTGTCTTTTGCTTAAGGACATATTAAAATGCATTTATATGCAGAAAATAGTTATATGTTGGTGCAGTAAACATACAGATATAAATTCATCTAAAATTTGTTCTTATTGAGAATAATTTGTAGCGTCTTTCATATCCAATTATTTGAAGTGCGTGGTCATGTGGCCCTCCAATGGTCGTGCTGAAAAAAATGTGGCCCTCTTTATCATGGAAGTTGCCCTTCCCTGCCTTAAATGTATATAAGTAACCTTAAATGTATATAAGTAACCTTACATGTATATTAGTCACCTTAAATGTATATAAGCCACCTTAAATGTATACAAGTCACCTTAAATGTATATAAGTCACTTTAAATGTATATAAGTAACCTTAAATGTATATAAGTCACCTTAAATGTATATAAGTCACCTTAAATCTCTTCTTTATTCCTTGTTTTTCCCCCTGATCCACTGTATATACCTCATGCAATTTTTCCTCCTTTTGGCACCTTCTTTTGATCATAAGAGCCGATGTGGCACATGAATTCTCCACTGTGAGATCAGTAAAGTCTTATCTCTGATCTTATGTTTGCGGGTCAGAACCGCCTGATTTGTCTGTTTCACTTCTTATCGGTTCCTCGGGTTTCCTCTGTCACAGTAGCCAAGGGTTCTGCTTATTCTAACACAGGAATATCAACATAATTATAGGAGGTTTCGGTATGAGGAGGCGTCTGCTCTAAATGTCAGCACAGCAAAAGAACAGAGACCCTGAGACTTTCACAATAAGAGCGCTCCGAGCTCAGAACAGCTGCCGGTTTGCTGTGAGCGTGGAACCGCAGCCTGACGGCCGTGTTGTTTGTGGTCGGCTGCAGACTGTAAATTATCTGCAGCATCAGCTAAAAGGAAGTTGTCACATTGGTTAACTTATTAATGCCTGCGTGCAAAAAACCCTAGAAAGAATATTAATGTTGGTTTTGTCGTCTAATTTGACTTATCATTGACATTATTTCTGTATCACTATATCTAAATTCAGTAGTTTTTCCTATGCTGCCATGTGGAGTTATACCTGCAGCTTTTAGCTGTTAACGCTTGAATAAATCTTGAATTGTTTATTGTTTGGCAGACAGAATTTAGCCTAGTTATGACTGACTTAGTTAATATTCAGCAGACGTCCTGCTAGGATTTCAGCACAGGCTCTGGTTTTTCTTTTATCTACCAACAGAGTCTCATTCTAAGAGATAAAATGATAAAATCAGACGCTGTGATAAAGAAGACGATCAGCGGAGAGAGAAATGTACGTTTTGTTGTCTTTATGCTCTGCATCCATAAAAGAACCTTTTAATTTTCTAATCAACAAATAAAACCCGCCGGTGCACAGATCCTGATCCTGAATGGATGCTGGAAGTTAAGCTTGCCCAAGTTGTTTACATGCCGGTGTTGTTTTATGCATATATTTAAATGCACATTTTATACATTTAGTTTACATCACGCTACTCGACTGCACAGCTCTTTGAATCTGTGGATGTTATTTTTAACTATTATTACAGTATTATTTTCTATTATTGTAAATTTTATCTTACTCTTATTCTTTTGTTTTTATATTTTTCACCCGTGTGAATCTGCAGGATTCCATTTTTGCTTCACTTTGCTGCTGGTACACATGAATTTCCCCAACGAGGGACAATAAAGCGTATTTCTATTGTGTTCTATGTGTGCAGGACTGCCCAACAGCAAACAGCGGAGTGGTATTTCACACATTGTTGACTTATTGCCTGAGTATAGAGGCCTTTCCCTGCAGTGACGTGTTTGCTCAAATAAAGGAAATTTCCATCTGGTCTCCTAGACGTCCCTGCTAAGCAGCAGTTCACACTTCACTGAGTTATTCTTACAATTCGCAACCCGCAATAAAAGCTGTATATTTTTAATGAGCATTTTTATTCCTAACACTTCTCACAAGGTCCCGTTTGTTTGTTTGTTTTTTTAAATATCTGAAAATGCCACAGATCTCTTTTCGCTTCGCTGACCTCGGAGACGTGGAGCAACATCCAGAACATTCCAGCTCTGGTGAAAACGCGCAACAGGTGAGATCTCAAGAAGACAGCGTGGGATCGGGGGGGTGAAATATGACGCCTGCCGCTGCACAAAGAGCCGAGACCACGTTTCCAGGCGTTCCTGCAGCTCAGGAAAACAACGTTTTGCAGAATTACTGCAAACGGTGCACAGGTCCTGGAGTCAGGATCCAAGCAGAGAAGTCATGCAGCCCAGATCGAATAGTAACTTTTGAACTAGCAATGAACTCAAATATTTATGCACACAGCTTTATTCCTAATGACTGTAACTAGATCCTGCCCATCATTAAAATCATAATAAAAGTTGCGCTAAGTCTTGCAGGAATGCAGAGGGAGTGTGAAATATTACCGTTTTTTATTCTCAGCTAAGAGAGAGAAACCGAGAGAGGAGACCCTGAACATGATGAGGTGAGAAATGAGAAATTAAGAAATATGTGCGCCGATGAGGCTCGTTTGGCACAATAAAAAAAAAAAACACAGCTTTGAAAATAAAGCACCTTTAAGCAGGTAGTAAGCATTTTTTCATTAAGCCCACATTTCCGTGACAAAAATGCTTTTATTAGTTAGATATAATATTCTAATCTTAAATGTGTTTTCATTCACTGCAAGTGCAAAATGTTCATAAATAACAGAAATAAAGATGAAAACATCAGTATGTGTGTAAATATATCTATATAATGCATTTCCTTTAAACAAGTTACTGAAATAAATGAACTTTTCAACAATAGTCTAATTTATTTAACTGGTCTTCATACACAGGTATCGTTAGTGGTCCTAATTCCATATTTTAAAGTAAACTTTATTTATACCGAGCCAACGGGTCACGGGTAAAATTAAAACAGCTCAACAGAAAGAAAGAATTAAGGAGATTAATTCATAACTTTTATGTTTTTAATCAAGCCCCTAAAAAATTCTACTTATCAGTTTTTCTGTAGTAAAAGAATTAGCACAGGTGTTTAACAGGCCAGGCGTCCAAACAGAAATAAAATCAGAGAAACCTGCTGAGTAATTTGGCTGCTATGACAGTAAAGTCTGTAAAATAAGAGAAAGCTGTGCCGTACTTTGGGGACTTCCCAGAGGAATATTGGTTTATATTTCTGCGATCGACTGTGAAGATGTCACCACATTTCCTGCCCTCTCTTTCCTCCACATACATTTTTCCAGATCCACTGCTGCTGTTATGCAAAATAACCCAGCCGGGCCTTGAGCTCCGAGTGCAAAGGTTGCGGGTTGAACACCGGGTCGACGTGTCCGCTCAGAGATACTGGGGTTCTAATCTGAACCTGCGGCTGGTAGAGGAGCTGATTTGTTATGCAAAAACGTGGCATTCTGGGTTCAGCGGCCTCAGAAACGTCCACATGTCAGCACGTCCCAGCTCTGGGTCTCCTCTGCCCTCCAGCCACGCCTTCGCCCGCTGCGAGCCGATCAGGGAGCGCTGCGCTTCCAGACCTCCCCACAGATAAAGACGAGCTCAACGAGGCTTTCACACGCAACTTAAAACGTATAATTATAATTTAAAACTGTCGCAGAAGTCAGAAAATCATGTAGTTCCCCAAAAAATGGCATCGAGTAATGATTCTTTAATTAGTGAAAGCAGTAGTTTTTTGATTCATGTGCCATTAACCTCTAATTAGCGCTCGCTCTGTGGGTCATTTAGTACCAGGCCGCACAGAAAGAACGAATAACTCCGTTTTCTTTATTGAGTCTGAGGTTTCATTATGAAAAAAGGCGGATTCTGTACGTTACGTCCGACATCATAACCGTGTGGCTAAAGCTACGAAGCCAATCCCTGTTGGTGAAGAACTGATGCTGCCTGCCTTTAAAGATATTATACGCCAGTGGCCGCGGCCTTAAAAGTACGTGAGGGTTGCTGCAATGAGAGAAAAGAGGAATTACAGAGCAGGCTGGACATAAAGCAACATCTTCAGGTGTCATCTGGGCCATTAACCCTAGATGGGGTAACATCTGGATGCAGAGAAAGGAGCCACTGAGTCGGCGTCATGGCGAGTTGTGTTTTTCATGCACTTTATATGCGTGAAAAAATTTTTTATCTGACAATAAACCGGTGATTGGTGCAAAAAAATAAATAAAAATAAAACAGTTGTGGAGGACTGCTTTTAGTCCTTTTTAGTCTGTAAGTCATCTGTCATGTGTAGGTTTCGCATGATTCTCGTGTCAATACAGGTATTTAAATCATTCAGTTGAGCAAAAACCTTCAGTAAAATTAAAGAATAGTTGGATAAAAATCATAAATACAGGCTCAAATACGCAGGTCCGCACATACGGCTGTTGTGCGTTCTCCATTTTGTTAATAAATGATGGGATACAGGCTCCTTGGTCTGACTTTGTATATTTGGTTTTTGGTTTCTTATTACCGCCATCCGCTGGATTGGAGGTGAAGTGCAGCTGTCATTGTCTAATTAGCATATTTGTTCATACATTTGTGACCCCGGCTGTAGTGTAGTTTTTGCCAAGACAAGAAAGTTATTAAAATGGTGATTAAGTGTGTTTGGAACTAAAAAGGACCTTCACAAAATGCTGAATTTTGAATCCTCACTACATAAATTGTACCAAAAAGGCATCTATCAGTGATTGAAGCTGTGTGTGAATCATATTCAGGGAATTATTTTATTGCAACAGTTTCAGAAACAAAAAAAAAGGAACTACTTTAAAAACTAATATTTACTGTGGTGTGCCTGTGAGACAGCACTGAGGGAAGCAGGAACTCTTGATGTGGCTCTAGTTCCTTCCTCGATACAGCGACGGCAACGACTGTTTTTTTTTTTTTTTCGGTAAAGTTGCCATCAAAACAAAAAAAATTGATAAATCGCTTTTTGAAAATCGCCAGAAGTTGCTCAATGTAGCAACAAAGATGCTAAATGGGCAACACTGTGAAAACCAGAGAGCAGAGCAGCTCAGCAACCAGACAGGAAGGAGCAGGAGGTGTAGGTTTTTCAAAATAAAGTACATTTTAACATTTCATGATATTTAAATTCTTTTCAAACTCTGATTATGGTTTAGTATAAGTGTGCAAATATAGGCTATACATAATATAGGGTAAATACATTTCATGCTTTACTTTGTTTTATCATATTTTTTTTAAAACTCTGAAGGTGTGGCGGATTTTATTTTGCTGTGGTAGTGCGCCACGAACAGAAAAGACCATCTTTGATTTAACTAGAGGGGACAGCGAGACCTTTTTGTCCTACATCAGTGTCTGACCTCACAAATGTGCTTCTGGAACAATGATCAAGACTCACATAAATATACTAAACCTCGTGGGAAACCTTCCCAGGAGAGATGTTGGGCCCACATCATGGTAAACCCTATGGATCAAGGCTGCGATGGCCCCAACGTTCATGCATATGAAGACGGACACGCAACACTATTTAAGGGGATAAAAACAAGCCTTCTACCATTAGATCTGCTCCCAGGAAGCATTGCTGCGATGGGAATGTGGCTCATACCGAGCAGTCCTAGATAAAAAGGCCAGTGTCTCGGCTCACAGTGAAGGGATTCAACACTGCCATGAAAGGAGAGGCCGTTGACAAAGAACAGAGCTGATAATGTGGGCTGTTTTGCTCCAAGTTGTAGTCGAACGGGAAGATCGAGAGCTGGGAGATTCAAAGTTGGACACAATCTGCTGTTCTAACACCATAATGATCCCAAAAGCACATCAAAACCAGTAAGACTTGTGCGAGTAAGCCTGCTCCCCGCTGGCAGCACACTGCTGCCTTAGGGACGGGTTAGGGAGGAAAATCTCCCCTCTGTGGGACTATAAAGGGAATTATTATTATTATTTATTATTATTAACTAATGTCTGGGGAGCGCTCATTTCAAAATGATGCCTAAAAGCTGAATCTATTCCAGAAAAGAAACTTAATTTATGCTAACTCTGTCACAAACCCGGCCACAAAAAGCGTGGTGTGGTTGTGGTGAAACAGTCTAAGGGGTGTTTACTGCACTGCAAAAACGGAACTAAAAATAAGTCAGATTTTCTTGAAATGAGTGTATTTGTCCTTGATTTAATCATGTAAATAAGATAATTTGCCAATGGAATGAGATTTTTGCACTTAAAATAAGAAAAACTCATCTCAATCATCTTATTTAGAGGGCATAATATCTAATTATCTTATTTTAGGTGTCAAAATACTCATTCCATTGGCAGATAATCTTATTTACCTGCTCAAATCAAGGACGAATACACTCATTTCAAGAAAATTTTACTTATTTTTTGTTCTGTTTTTGCAGTGTGGAATATTATGGTGGGGCTTTATGTGCATAATTGAGAATTTTCAGAGAAAACCACCAGAAGGTTACAACATGTGCACCGGTTCATGCATTTAAACGTCACTACAGCTGCGCGCTGTACTTCACTGCATCCTGAAATAACTAAAACGCTTTAAAAAAAAAAAAACAGTGTAAAAAGTATTTTGGTCTTACTTGTGCATGTGCTCCAGGCTGGCAAAGATCATCACCCCATAGGACAGGCCGCTCTGCACCAAAAAATGGACCGAATACCTTCAAAGACATGAAACATATAGATAATTACAACTTCTCCACTTTTTCCTGACAAACACATTTCCTGCATGTGAGCACAGAGGTCATGTTTGTTTACGCTGCTCGGTCTAACCCTCCCTGTGCAGTCACACCAGCGGCCATGTCAGGCCTTTGTAACCTCCGATGTGTAATTTCCAGCCAGTCAGAGGACAGCAGCGGGATATTAGTCCTCGCACTGGGATCCTAATTCATTTCTACGCGCTTCGGCTGCAAAAACTCCCAGAATACATGGCTGTGGCATCAGAGGGGGGTTGCATGCAGGTCGGCCCACCATCTGCCCTTCAGAGCGCCGCAGGAGAGCAGAAAACACACGGTCCAGCAAAGAGAGAGAGATGTTTCTGATCCAACCGGCGTCAGGACCTCCAGGAGCGCGGCGCCGCCACGCTGCGTTAGTCATGACTCAGCAAAAAAAGGACAAGGACAGCAGCTGGCGGAGAAAACGTGACGGCGAGGGAGCGTGGGAATGAAATTAAACTAAACTGAACCAAACGATCCACTGGGCAGGTAAATCCAGCACCAATCAGAAAGCTCGTTTCAAATCCATCAACCACCTGCGTGACCCTTTCCACGTTCAACGGCCGCCGACAAACTCAATATATAACAGGAACGCACAGGGAGGTAAAAAGAACAACAGAAACAGACTGAAAACAAGGAAACTTGTCTGTTTACTCTGTTTTGACCGTGTAACGCTACTGCCTGTTTTCACACTGCAAAGACGGAACTAAAAATAAGTAAAATTTTCTTAAAATAAGTGTATTTGTCCTTGATTTAAGCAGGTAAATAAGATGATTTGCCAGTGGAATGAGATTTTTGCACTTAAAATAGGAACAATTCATTTCCATAGTCTTATTTAGAGGGCAGAATATCTAAATATCTTATTTTAAGGATCTTAATACTCACTCCATTGGCAGATAATCTTATTTACCTGCTCAAATGAAGGACAAATACATTCATTTCAAGAAAATGTTACTTATTTTTAGTTCCGTTATTGCAGTGCACCTAGTAAAACACACCGTTTCATCTTTTATATCTGTTCTACGGAAGAGGATTAGGGCCACTCAAAAAAAAAAAAGAAGTCTACTCAATTCTGACTTTTTTCTCAGAATTCTGACTTTTTTTTCTCAGAACTCTGAGAAAAAAATTTGAATTCTGAGAAAAAAGTGAGAATTGAGTAGACTTTTTTCTTTTTTTTGAGTGGCCCTAATCCCCTTTTGTGCTGTTCACTGCTTTTAATAGTTAGCGTTTTAACTGTTAATACTAGGTTTGAGTTATTTTTGTGTAAAATTTGCATCTGCACTAAAAAGGAGAAGCTCTGCAATCTCATTACATACTGAAAAATTACTTTCTATTCTATTTCTTTCAAGAAGAGCCACCACAGTTTTGAGTATTAAAAGCCTGCCTGTAAAAATACGTCTAACTTTTAATAATTAAAAATAAAGAATAACAGTGGGGGGACAGGGCGATTGAGAGCTTTGAAAATAAACAATAAAGGTTTAAAATCTATCCTGAAACCCACAGGAAGCAACATCTAAAAGGCAGACTTGGATATTATGCAACAACCTCCAAGCACTTTGAATATGATTTGAAATATCCTGACTCAAAGTGTGCAGCAGAACTTGACCACAAACCAAATATGGTCGGGGAACCGTTGGGACGGAGGGCAGGAAGCGCGGCAGCGGGGAGCAGAGCTGCAGGACGCACAGAGGGGGGGGGGGACTCACCAGCCGAAGCAGAAGAGAGCCAAGTAGAGGCCCAGCAGCGTAGCCACCACGTGTCTGACGAAGGGGCTGGTCTTACTGGGGTGGAGGTAGAGCCGAAACCACACCGCCATGAGCAGCGCGAACAGCTGACACGCCACGAAGTTAACCTGCACAGAGGGAAACAGAAGTCACATGGAAACGCTGACCTCCACGGTTTTCATTAACAGCATGCAGGATTAGGGGAATTTCACATTCACTTCCAGCACATGAACGTCAGATTACTTCATGCTTTTAATGGCGCTAAAGGTGGAGCGATCAGGCTGGGGATGCACGGTAAATAGGCGTTAACGTCGCTCTCTGCGTTAGTCTTTTTTAAACATAAATAAAACTGGAACCTCAATAAAAAGCAACAGTCATTTCTGTCTTGTTGCTGTTTGTGCTACTGGGTGGGTCAGGGAAAGTGGCATTTGTGTGTGTGTGAATATATATATATATATATATATATATATATATATATATATATATATATATATATATATATATATATATATATATATTTATATTATCAGCGCTGCAGAATAGCAATAATAATATCGAACATCTCTATTGGCTAGGGCTGGGCGATAAATCGATTTAATCGATTGATTAGAGTTTACATTTTTTAAGAATACATTTTTGGAAAATCGGGATTTTATTTTTCCAAATTAATAATTGGGCTTCCGTGAAGAGATCAGCACGCAATGCTGAATATATGTTTAGTAAAATATATTGCCAAAATATTGTAAAAGGAACCTTTTTTTTTTTACCGTAATGCGAGGCATTTTAATTTACTCATTTACTTATTTTTTTAAACTTAGTTTGAAGTTACACAAGTGATGTGAAGCCTGCTCTTAAAAGCACGTTTTTAAATTAATTTCTTTCATTTCTTTTTATTAAAAGAAAAGGAGGAAAAAAGAAATCGATTAATCGGATTTGGCAAAGTAAAATCTGAGATTTTATTTTAAAGCCATATCGCCCAACCCTACTATTGGCCCAGAATTTTCATATCGGTGCATCCCTAGATCAACAAAAAATTTATTAACAATTAAATTGAAAGACAAGAGCCGCATGTTTAAGCTTGAATTTGACATTTTCTCTAGAAGAACTTCGTCTTGACCACATGTGCAGAAGTGCGGATTCAGGAGCAGCTGCAGCTCTTTTAGCCGCCGTTGACGTAAGACTCACTTCTCTCTGGAGAGTGAAACTGCTGCTCCACAGCTTCTGTTCCTGCTCCGTACCGACACAACAAACCACACAAAGACAGGAGTAGAGGACGCTACCCATGCATGAAGGCCTCAGGCCTCGACGTGGCCGTCCCAGGTTAGAGTCCTGCTCTGTGGTTAATGGCCGCATGTCTTCCCCCCGCTCTATACCCCATTTCCTGTCGGTTAGCTGTCCAATAAAGGCCAATAGCACCAAAAATGTAATAGAATTCCATAATAACAGTGAAGAGAAACAGTGGTTACCCAGTTATGGATTTCTTCTGCAGTTTTCCATTAATGGGTTCATTCACTGGGGGAAACAAAGCTATCCAGACCAGCCTGGCATAAATGAGATAAATGTTAGCTCTACTCTGTAAATCACGAGTAAATGTTCCACCTCCAGGCCCGGTTACTGTCAAACCTGTAAAACCAGGAGGTGCTTTTGCATAGAACCTGTCTGACAACACGAAGTAGGCTAAAACATCTCAAAAAGCAAAACATGATCCCACCATCCAAAGGAATTCAGGAACGGACGAGAAACAAGGTCCTCTCTGAGGCTCTGGGACTCCAGAGAACCACAGCAGGAGCCATCATCCACTAACAGAGCTAGGAACAGTGGAGAACAGTGGAGAACCCTCCTGGGAGAGGACGGTCCACCTGAATTACTCCAAGGCTGCATTGACGGATCATCCAGGAGGTCCCAGAAGAACCATCTAAAGCCTTCTAGGCCTCATTTCCCTCAGTCGAGGTGAAAGTTAATGTTTCAACAATAAGAAAGAGAGACTGGGGGAATATGGCCGCCACAGGAGACTTCCTAATGACAGAACCACTGACCCAAAAGGACTTAAAGGCTATTACTACAAATAAAATCACCCAGAACCTCTGGTCAGATATTTAGTGGACTGATGAGACAAATATTGAGGTTTCTGGAAGGCATGGGACCTCAAACTAACTTGGTGGTGACAGTGTGATGCCTGGTGCTGCGTTGCCGCTTTAGGACCCGGATTTGCTAAAATTGATGGAACCACGATTCTGCTGCCTACAAGAAAATCCCGACCATCACTTTCTATGCTTTACCTCAAGCCCACTTGGGTTCTGCAGCTGGAAAACGCACCAGTGAGTTATCCTCTGAATGCCTTGAAATACACCAAAAGAAGCGCTTGGAGTGGCCTAGTCAAAGTCTGGACTTTAGTCTAATTAAGATGCTTTGGCGTGACTTTAAAAACAGGTCATTCCTGTTGGAAAAACCTCCAATGTGTCTAAATTAAAACACCAATAACAGTAATGCTATTGATGGTTCCTAGAGTCTCTAAAAGTAGAATGGGAGGCAGATCCTTTAGCTATCAGGCTCCTCTCCTGTGGAACCAACTCCCAGTTTTGGTCCGTGAGGCAGACACCCCGTCTACTTTTAAGACTAATCTTAAAACTTTCCTTTGTGACAAAGCTTCTAGTCAGAGTGGCTCATGTTACCCTGAGCTATCTCTATAGTTATGCTGCTATAGGCTTAGGCTGCTGGAGGACATCAGGGTCCTATTTCTCTCACTCTGCTGAGTTCTCCTACTGCTCTCCAATCTGCATTGTTGTTATTACAGCTTTTAACTATTTGTTCTCTGTCATTTTTCTCTTCATAGAAGGTACACCTGGTCTGGCGTTCTGTTAGCTGTGACATCATCAGGGGAGGCAGATCATCCTCTATTACCATCTAACATAGAAAGTACTCCTGGGTCAATGTGAGCTTCTGAGCTTTCTGTGTCTCTGCTCTGTCTTCTCTAACATAGAAAGTACTCCTGGGTCAATGTGAGCTTCTGTGCTTTCTGTGTCTCTGCTCTGTCTTCTCTAAGCCCCAGTGGGTGGAGGCAGATGAGCGTTCACACTGAGCCTGGTTCTGGTTCTGCTGGAGGTTCTCCTTCCTGTTAAAGGGGAGTTTTCCTCTCCACTGTCGCTTCATGCATGCTCAGTATGAGGGATTGCTGCAAAGCCATCAACAATGCAGACGACTGTCCACTGTGGCTCTACGCTCTTTCAGGAGGAGTGAATGCTGCTTGGAGAGACTTGATGCAACCTGCTGGGTTTCCTTAGAGAGGAAACTTTCTCACCAACCTGGAGGATCTGATGGAAGCTGACTTTGGAAAGAGACTTGAGATGACATGATGTGAATTGGTGCTATATAAATAACATTTAATTGAACTAATGTAAAAGGCTCACCAGTGGAGGTACGGCCAGTAAGCTTTAAGCGAGGAAAAACGTTTTCCACACAGGTTGGTTTGTGTAGCTTTTTCCCCCCTAAATAAATAAAATCTTTTGAAAACTCCTTGTATTTCCCCAGGTTATCTCTCATAATAAAATTGCCGTGCTGATCTGAAACTCAAGCGGGACAAGAGAGCAAAAAACCGAGGAGCTCAGTGCTGCGCCTCTGATCAATGCGATAGGATTTTATTCCTGATGTGCCGTGACGGCAGCCGGAGCTCAGTCCACCGATGCGATCTGATAGCGCTGCTGGCACCGCGCCGTGTTTGTGTTTACGTCTCTGAATGTCAACACTGATGATGACTCAGGGAAGATGTTTAACATCCTGTGAAGCATCTGCGATTCCCTTTTGCTCTGGATATCCATCGCACTTGGACCACGGCCATACTGTACACACGGCAAAGTGTAAAGTGAAATAAACCCTGCCTTCACAAAAACACACAACTCAGGGCAATTTAGAGACCAATTAACCTACGAACTGGCGAACACAAGCCAGGATTCAAACCCAGGACCTTTATTGCTGATGGGCATGCAGTCCTACCTAACTCATGTTAAGGAACCTGTTGGTCTGTGAGCTGATAAAGCTCGGGGGACGGATATGACGGCCACCTGTCTGTAAATCACCTGCAGGGAAACGTGCCTCCTTTGTTTGTCTGCGTAAAGGCTGAGGCCGGCGCAGAGCACACAAACCTTGAACAGAGTGTTTGTTCTCGTTTCCTCATGGTTGTTTGACAGGTACAGATAAAGACTGAGCAAAAACCCAAAAGGAAAGTGAAGCCTGAAGTCTAGAGACGCCGCGGTTCTGCAGAGTTCTGCAGAGTTCTGCAGAGTTCTGCAGGGTTCTGGGGAGCCCAGGTCTGCATGCGTGATTTCCACCTGAGAAGACACCAGAAGTGTGGACCACGCTGCGGTGAATCCTGATTGTTGCTTCCTGCTGTTTGCACTTTTTACGAGCGAAGACAAGCCCAGTCTAAGCCCACAAGAGACACAGCTACTGCTTTGGTCCTTGCAGGGACCAATCCAGGGCCATCTTCCCAAATACTGTTGGCTCGTCTCTCTCGTTTGGACCAGTTCTGGTGTTCTGGCAGTCCATACTATTACACCGCTTTCTGATTGGATCAGGGTTTCTACAACATCTGAACAGCAAAGACCGACCATGAAAAGCTGCACGTTCCACCGTAGGAGCATCGAAGGAACGTTAAACACGGACAGCGCTCGTCACCGGCCCATCCCCGGAGATCAGCGGCGCTTTGTTAGGGAAGGAATTTCACGTAGGAGGGAGAAAGGAGTGGAAGGAGAGCTGCAGCATTGTTCAGACCAGCAGCAGCTGTAGAAAACGTCTTCACACGCAGATCTGTGCCTCTGGCAAAGTCTCTGACTGAATGTCAAAAGTTTACATCAACAATACAGCTGATATTTAGCTAGTTAAGGTCATTTTCCTGTAAAACCAGGAGATATTTAGCTTGTTAAGGTCAACTTCATATGTTTGTAAAGTATCTAGAGTTTATTGACTTTTTAAGTGACCGTGGAGCGAAACAAAAAGGATGTTTTCGGTTTTGAATTTTGACGTTCAGCCGCTTTAACTCTTGATATTTATGTCAACTAACTGCCTTCAGATTTGACTTCATTAGACTAAAACTAAACATGCAGCCGCTCTGTTTCTGGCCTCAGAGGTTAATTAACGAGTATTAAAGAACAACCAGCGCCATGAAGACCAGGGAACCCAGCAGACGGGTCAGGGAGGAAGTTCTGGTCCAGTTTACAGCAGGATCAGGTTCTACAGCAACATCCAGAGCTCTGATCATCATGTGGACCTGGAGAGAGGATGGACCACCTGCAGACCTACCAGGACATGGACGTCCACCTGGACTGGCAGGCTGGACCAGGAGAGCATTGATCAGAGAAGCAGGAGGACCATGGTGGCTCTGGAGGAGCTGCAGAGACCCACAGCTCAGGTGGGAGAATCTGGTGACAGCAGAGTGAGTCTACACTGTGTTTATAGAAAATAAAAAGGAGGCTGTAGGAAGTAATCATTTGCAGCTTAACTCAAACCCTCTACATTCAGCAAACAGGAAATTTAACTTTTAGACCTACAACATTTAATTTTGTGAAAACTGAACACTGCACACCGTCCCCAGACTGAAAGATGGAGGTGGCAGTATTCTGCTGTAGGGAGGGTTTACTTCAGCGTTTACAGAGAAGATGGATGGAGCTAAATCCAGATTAATCCTGGAGGAAAGCCTGCAGGCTGCAGGAGAGCTGAGACTGAGGAGGAGGTTCTCCTCCCAGCAGGAGAACCAGCCTGAACATGCAGCCTGAGATTATATGGGATGGTTTACACTGTATATAACTGATGTACCTTTTCCTACTTTTGGCACCTTCTTCTGACTATTGATTGACTATTGAGCTGATGTGACAAGTGAATTTCTCCAACGTGAGATCAATAAAGTCTATCTTATCTTATCTTAGATCCCAGCAGAGTTACGCATTAGGATGGCCTAGTCCAAGTAAGGACCCAAATCCAACTGAATCCGATGCAGGAAGTAAAAACTCACAAAAATGTTTGTCTCTGATTGTAATTTCTCAGCTTTCAACAGCAGCGATTTTATTTTTTTGTCACATAAAATTACAAAAACCCCAGCAGAGATTTCATCCGCAACGAGACAAAACATGAAAAGGTTTTAAATGACATGGAAAGCACAGCAGATCTGAGACACACAGATGTTTTTATGGACGAGGGGGCGGGAGCGAGCGATTATGGCTCTGAGGTAATAAGCTGCCGGCCTGTTTCCTCCTGGCAGCAGTGGCGAAGAGCCCGGCGTTGCTGTAGGAAGACACATCAGACACGCACACAGGCAGAGAGAGATGCAGAGGGAGAGGAAGTTATGATGAAGGCAGTGGAAGGCAGAGATAAGCCGACTTCCTGAAGCTCATTATTGTGTGAAATACTGTGTGGAGGTCTGTGTGTGTGGAGGAGGAGGAGAAATAAAGGACCTCCGGGATGGAGCGCTGCCCCACAGCTCATCCCACAGCTTTACTGACTCTGCCGTTCGCCCTTCATCACCAACATTTGCTTTTCTCTTCATGCCATCACGCCAAAAAGGCCCTTCACATGCGACATCCGCCCCCCCCCCCCCCCCCCCCCCCCCCCCATCTGCCCGTTCCTTAATCTAACTCATCAGCTGGAGATTTCATGTGCGAGTGGAGCTGCAGCCAGACGCCGAGGATGTGAGGTAAGAGAGGACGGAGAAACAAACAGATGGATGATGAGTCATTTTTTCCCCCCTCAGGGAAAATCTCTCTTCCTATGAAAGCAGCTGAAACATGCCGTGCTGCCGGCGCCGTCACAAGAGGCTCGCCGTGACGTTCAGCCGGCGTTTCTTCATCAGCAGAGTTGTGATTACACTCAGAGGCGTGTCAGAGAGCTTTAAATACATCCGTCTTTCACTGCAGCAGCAGTCTCACAATCAACACCTTTTATTTAGTGGCTGAATCCTGTTTCCCCACAACAGCAAGAAATTATTATTCTGTGTTAAGTTTTCTTAAGTTTCTCTACGCACAGTTTAAACCGGCGCTGTCTAAGAAGACAGACGGGTTCTGGGTGCCAGTGATGGACGGGTTTTGGTTTAAAACGTGCAAAAACCGACCCCGCAGCAAACGCTGAGGACCTGGAAGCTGGTTAGAGGGGGTTGCTAAGCACCTGAAAAGCCGCTCAGACACGAAGAAGCCACAGCTCCAAAAGAAGCGTTAAAACAACCCGGAGAACACTCTTCAAATGAAGATCTTCATTTCTAGAGCCGTGTCATGTGGTCTAATGAATTTAGGGCTGGACGATGTAGAAAAAAAGCACATCCATAAAATAAAAATCATAATGATCGATATCGATAATTGTCAACAAATTCAAAACATATTTTAAGTGCAGCCCTGAACATTTTATGCTGTTGCTTAGCGACCTATTTTTAGGTAAAAGACACACAAACACTGAATTCAAACTCAACCTTTATTCAACTAACTTTTTACCAAAACTGCAAGTTTTTAAAAAAGAACAAAAATGTGTGTTTTTTGAACTCTCTGAAGGGGGCGGAGCTTCCTGTCTCTGGGTTGTGATTGGTTGGGAGGATGTGATGATGTAATATTAACCTACATGATAGAATGCATAAGGAAAACTCTTGTTCTATTGAACTTTTAATTGACCCTTTTTTCTATCATTGATATACATCTATCAATCGATATTTATATCTTTATTGAACTATCGTCCAGCCCTAAACATAAATGTAAATTTATGTGACATATTTAACACATTACGTCACTAACTGACGATAAAAAGGAAAACATGATTAATAATGCAATAAAGCCTTAGCGATATTAACGTGCATCATTTTGCTTCAGTGTTTATTTTTAAAATGTGAATTTTTTACACCACTGAGCCAAAATGGCTGCCAGCTTCTCTTCTTTTGATTGGCAGCGCGGTCCACTAACCCCGCCCACCTCTGGTCCAGCCCCACCCACCGTCTCTCCAGCTACTCTTCCGCTCCAGTAAAACAAAAACGCTTCTGTTGCATTTATTTAGTTAAAAACTGTTAGGAATGAGAGCGTGGCAGAGGTGACGCTCATCTCCCCTTACCAATTAAATATTTAAGGATGAATTTTTGTGATTTTCTTTTTGGGGATTTTCCTGCTGCTCCAATAAATGCAGAAATTATTTTGAGGCTTTTTGCATCTCTTTGTGTGGAGGGAACTGTATTAGCATGTTAGATGTTATGCAGCTTTTTTTAAATATGTGATATTTTACATTAACAAAATATAATAAAAACTGGAAGGGAGGGAAAAAGTCACACGAGGCCATTAAACTGTGAATAAACCCGGCAAAAACACAGACAATCATGCCCTCAGCCTGAATGTCATTCCATAAACACGTTTGTGCTCTCGTCTTGTAATTAACGAGACGCTGCAGCCCGTTGGGGTCCCATGAGATGTTCTTCCTGATAAAAGGACTCTCACCGTTACAATAAACCCAAACAGCTCTGCAGCACGGCTAACCTCCTGTAAACAGCATCCTTCCCTGCTGCCTTTGAGCAGGACGCACGTTGTGCAGCATCTTGCCTTAAATAGCGCGGGGAAGAAGAAGCAGCGTCAGTCGCCGGCAGCCGTGGGCTCCCGTCTCTGCCTCGGTTTTTTTTGTGTGTCAACACAAAGCAGGAGATAAATTTAGACCGCCATTAGCATAAAATCCTCATCTCTCCCCGCCGCGTTGCTAAGTCAAAGCCTCCCTCCACCGCCGCAGCTTTTTGGATTCGTGCAGCTGCAGCGAGGATTCATAGCGCTGAATGTGCGTTTATATGCAGCGGCGTGATGTTCTGGCCCACATGATGAGAGGCAGGGCTGCTGACTCGGCAGATATTCCCTGATGACTTCCACCGTCAGGCCAGGTGAGGCGGCAGACCTCCATATGTCAGCATGCTGCCGGGAAGTTGAGTGGAAGGAAAAACTACAGGCTTCTACACACCTGGTGTTAAACCACGACATCAGAACCGTCGTACCGGGGCCGAGGGGAAACGGGACCAGGGATGATCTGGGGTGTAGCATCAACTGCTGGTTCTGGTCCACCGGGTTTTATCAGGTCCAGAGTCAGAGGAGCCGTCTACCAAAAACACTTTGGAGCACTTCCTGCTTCCTTCAGCTGACCAGCTTTATGGAGACGCAGATTTCCTTTTGCAGCAGCATTTGGTACCGACCCACGCTGCCAACGGTACCAGTACCTGCTTTAAAACTGGCCTGACCCGAACATTAAGAAGATGCAGACGACCTGAAGCAGAACCACAGGCTGATCCGTGCAACTCTGCACTGATGCAGTAAACCACGGCAGATGAGCCCAGATCCGCTTCTGAGTGCAGCTAAATGAACAAAGCGTGTTCCTACTGTCCAGTAGGTCCACATTTATGAATTAAATATCCATTTTTTTTATTGGTTGGATGTGTTTCTTTAATTGTGTAGATCATCTAGATCACAGATGTCAAACTCAAGGCCCGCGGGCCGAATCCGGCCCGTCAAGGTAAATTATCCGGCCCTCAAGAGCCAAAAAAAAAAGGCACTTCATGTCATAAAGTAAAGGTATATATATATATATATATATATATATATATATATATATATATATATATATATCCTTTTAAAGTGTATAAAGTGGCTGAAACTGTGCCTCCTGTAAGTGTAACTCACACCAATATCAACTTTTTTGCAGATAAACTGTATAAACTGGGCCTAAGGTGCTACTTTTATGTTACTGTGCATTTTTTATACTTTTATGTGAACTGGAATGAAATTATGAAATGAAAAGTATCGTCTATACACGTACAACCGGCCCTTTTAATGACTTCATGATGCCAAAGTGGCCCCATATAGAAATGAGTTTGACACTCCTGATCTAGATCATATTTTTTAGCTTTTACCAGAATCATCAGAATGAGCAGAACCGAGTAGCTGAAATTAACGAATATTAGCAGAATAATATCAGGGTTGGTAACGAGGCGGCCCTTATTTAAGCGACTTTCTGCATTTGTAAATAAATACGTGCAGCGCCGCCTCTCAGCAGCAGGGCAGACGTCGTGGCTAATGAAGCCGGAGCCCCTGAATGTGGCCCAGTCGCCATGTTTGTGCCCCGTGGGAACAAACGAAGCCGCCGGGCCTCGTTTAGCACCAGCTCACCAACACCCGCCTTCACACAGAGGCTTGGACCCGTCCTCCGCTCCGGCTCTGGTTCCACGTCGCCGTCTCTGAAACACCAACCCAGCGTGATGAGAAAAGAAGAACAACGCCCAGACTCACTCATCCCGGCGCTTTGAAGCACGCGGCGCCGCCGTCTCCTCCGTAAGCCGATCCATGGGCCCCACTCAGCCCGGCTATTAATAGCCCAACAATCAGACGGTCCCCATAAGGCAAACTGGGCGTCCGAGCACCGTCGGGGTTCTGTTTGGTGAATTATGCGACGACGACGTTGTGGCAACCTCAGTAAAAAATGTTTTAAAATTTCCTAAAATGCGTCTTTGAAAGCGGTTTTAGTGAAACGGATGTGATGAAAGAGGATCTTCCTGCAGCTGCTGCATCAAAGCAGACGTTCATACGGAGAGGCCTGAGGGGTTACCCGTGATGATCAGCAGCAGCAGCCATTAATAACTGTAACTGTGACCATAACTGTAATAAGTAATGTGCAATAACTAATGTGCAATAATCTAATTAATACACTGGGCCACAACCTGTGCAATAATCCTGATGTAGTGACTTCTGCTGCTATCAACACCTGAACATATGTCAGTACACATGTATGAATATATGTACAAATGTATACAATGTATATGCACATATATACGCGTAGGTACGTATGTAGGCGCATTATATATATATATATATATATATATATATATATATATATATATATATATATATATATATATATATATATATATATATATATATATATATATATATATATATAGACCACTATGAATGTAAATAAGACATCATATGCCCATTCCTATTTCTTTTTTTTGTATTTTTTTTGGTATTCTTTTTGATCCATTGTATATATGAAGATTCACTGTATATAACTGAACGCACCTTCCCTACTCTGCACCTTCTTGTATGAGCCGATGTGACGGGTGAATTTCTCCATTGTGAGATCAATAAAGACTATCTTATCTTATCTTATCTTAATCTCCAGCATGGAGCTGATCCCCAGTCAGCCGTCCCGCGCAGTTTGACAGCAGCTCGGCTGGAAAACTTCCAGAACGGGGCTGAAATGTTGGGGGTAAAGTGGAGATAACGTGTTGAAACAGCCGCGCAAAGACCGGTGGAGGGACCCTTAACCAAGCACAGAAGTCGGTACAACTCTGATTAAGATGGTGCAGCGTTCGATGCACGGATAGATCCTGTCCAGGTTTATTTCCTAACTAGCTTTACCATCAGAGAAGCAGCGGAGCCCTAAGTTTAGTCCTGCAGAACAACCACCCTGCAGCTTTTGGGTGCCTCCATTCTCCGACCCACCAAGTGCGATGAATGGCTCGTTAGCAGGGCTCTGCAGAGCTGCAGGCCTGAATGCTGATGAGGGAAAGCAGACTTTAGATTCTGGTGTGTTGGAGCCAGGGAGGCGTCTAAAAGCTGCAGGACGGTAGTTCCTCAGGACCGGCCTGGACACTCCTGCAGCAGAGGAAGCCTTGTCCAGCAGCATTAGAGTCAGAGCACAAATTTAACAAACAGTGGAAGCTTTTCCAGATTCATATTTCTAGAGTCCAGCTCTACAGGCCGGGACAAAGGGGCAGAACGCAGGAGGGATGCAGGAACGGACCGGCGGGGAACTCATTGGGAATAAATCCGCCTCAGAGGGTTTCAGATGACAAACGCTTCAGGCAACACCGCCTTCCTCCTGGAGCGGAGAAGCGCTGAAGGTAAAGGTGACGGAGACTTGATTAATGCTCCAATCTGCTCCACTGCAGGTGAATCACATTAATGATTTAATCTGAATGAAATTACATATTTATAACTTCTCTTTTAGACGGCACCTTACAGAAACGGTCATAGTCCCTGAACTTTTGCACATTTTTGTCACATTACTTGTATGCATCCATTGGGATTGCATGCAATCGACCAAATTCTTTACACACAAAAGCATTTTAAAAACGTGTATTCGCTCCACTTTGATCCGACATAAATAAAACCCTGTTAGACCAACTACCTCCAGAGTCCACTAGTGTCTACGTTCATCTCGCAGAAAGTTGAAAACCACCAGAAAGTTCACGTTTGTGCACCACTTGATGTTGGCCCGTGACGTTAAAATTAAAAATGCAGATAAAACACCTGAAGGTTTTTCAGCTGCGTGAGAACGTGTGCACCTTCTGCATGGGGCTGGCACCAGATGCATCCTGCAGCAGAGCCCTGGACAAGCGCAGCTAAAACCCAACTTCGCTGTGGAGAAACGACAGTTTGGGCGCCATAACGGCCTGACAAGCAACTTAGCTGAAGCACACATTAAAGGGGCCTATAAATGTAAAACAGGAAGTCCAGCTTTTAAACCGGGCTGGTGTGCTAACAAAACCCGACAATAAGCGTTCAAGTTGGGAGCAAAGTACCAACAAATAGGCACAGATACCGTTTTGATGTTTGTATGTCACTTGAACGCAGCCTTCTCTCTCCAGACTAGTATTATACATGTTATATAAGTTCATGAAAGTTGCACTATTTGGGCATTTGAGAGCCCAACTCAGGGTTTAAAAGAGATTATTAAATTATTAATGTAATTTTACTGTCTTACTGTTGCACTACTATGATACATGTTATAATTTCATGAAAGTTGCACTATTTTGGCCTTTGAGGGCCAAAAGTTTATTCCACTATTGTCACCCATTGCAGGTAGGCAATAAAAAGTTCTACTACCCTAAGTAGTATGCAGTTCTTCATATACACACACACACATCAGTTTCACACAGATGGTATCGGTATCGGTAAATACTGCACAGCCAGATATCGGGGTCAAAAAACGGCATCGGTGCAACGCTACTTAGAACCCAAACTGGTCTCAATGAAATTCATTTAGTGATTGCTTCGTGCGTGCACCTGAACCAGAAAGCCTGCTTCCTGCCAGGGCCACAGAGTGAAGGATGGCACCGAGCTGCAGGGATGAAGGCTGTTTGCCAGGATCCTGCCTCACGACGAAGAAGAGATTAAGACCTCTTACAAATGCTGGCACGACTAAAACAGAGGCTCACAAGAGGTTAAACGGCTGTTATGAAGCTGTTAAATTAACGCGCGCTGATCCGGTGTGATGAGCCTGATCGGACCGATACGGCTTGACCTGCTAAGTTGTTCCTGGAATCTGAATCCAATTTCACATTTAGACGATTAGACGCGTGGTCATGAAGTCCGTCCACCGGGCAGGAAGAGTTTGACGGCTTCATCTTCCTAAGCGACTTCTCCTCATCCTCCCCGGGAGAAATCCCACATGCTTGCCGTGTGGGTGAAGGTGGCAGCCAGCAGCACTCCGTTACACAGAGCTGAAGAACAGAAATCAATTGGCACATAAAACTCCCCAGAGGGCAGTAAATTAAAGACAAGAGGGAGAGGGGAGCACCAGAGGCCCCAGGCTGAGGCCCTCAGAGGCCCTTAGAGAGAGAAACAGCCAGCGTGGGAGTCTGAAGGTACAAAACAACTTTTAACACTGTTAATTAATCCGTCAAATAAAAAAATAGACTCTAAAGATAATTGTACATTTCAGCAGGTGGCATCGGCATCTAGGGCTGAACAATTAATCGCATTTTCAATATAATCGCGATTTAAAAAAACACAATTTCCAAATCGCAGAGGTCTGCAATTTTTGGCTATGTAACAATTAGGGAATCAGACACGTCCATTAGGTGTCGGTAAAATGCTTAAAGTGGGTTTGCCTCCACATGGAAGGGAAGACAGTTGCAGCAGTGACATAATCTAGTTTTATTACTTGTTTTAGAGTTTATATAATCATACATAGCATTAAGTTCTGGTCAATCAGTTTAATACATAGACTTGTTTGTTGGTTGCACGTTATGTTCAACAAGGATTGATGTCCAAATCAACTAAAAGCTGTTCTCTTGAATAATATTCTGATTAATAGAAACATTAAAAGTTCTTGTTTTAAATAGTCCTTGTTTACAAACGTCTTTATTTAGAGGCCATTTTTGTTGCTTGTGGTTAACGCAGAGAAAAGTCAAAATTGCAATTTTCGTTGAAATATATCGTAGGCAGAACGCAATCATTTCTGCTCTGAGTTTAGATGCTGCGGGTCTTTTAGCAACTAATCTGCACAGCGAGGAAACAAAATGATTTGTTGTTTGTATATGTTTAAAAAGACATGATAAATTAAACTGGAAAAAAAATAAAAATAAAAAAATCGCAATATTAAGAAAAAAAAAAAATCGCAATTAGATTATTTTCCAAAATCATTCAGCCCTATCGGCATCCTTTCAGTGCTCCTGGTTGCCTCGGGTCCCGATGGCAGTGAGATAAAAGTCAAGCTGGATTTAAACCTTCAACTCTACAGAAATAAGAGCTGGAATCCCTAAAAGAGGAGGCAGACGAACAACCAGCCCAGGGCGACGGATCAGCAGAGGGCCGTTCAGCCGGCGGCGACACGACTCAAAATGAGCCGATTTTTAGTACCGATGAGGTTTTTAGTGGTGAATTCAGAGGAAACTAGATGTTCTACAACCTGCGTGGGGTTCACTCCGGCTGCTAGGAGGCAGGAGAGAGCGAGACTTTCTGTAGATAACAGGAAGGCTGAAGGAGTCACAGCCTTGCTCATCGGCGTGTCAGTCCACTGAACATGGAATCTAAATTGGCAAAAGTTTAAGTTTCCGGATAAAATGCCAATAATTTCACTTTTATGACCAAACATTGTGGTTAGTTTGTGAGGCTGTCCATGTTTCCTGTGGCTGAGACTTTTTTTTCTTCTCTCTCTCTCTTTTCTCTTCATAGAAGGTACACCTGGTCTGGCGTTCTGTTAGCTGTGACATCACCAGGGGAGGCAGATCATCCTCTATTACCATCTAACATAGAAAGTACTCCTGGGTCAATGTGAGCTTCTGTGCTTTCTGTGTCTCTGCTCTGTCTTCTCTAAGCCCCAGTGGGTGGAGGCAGATGAGCGTTCACACTGAGCCTGGTTCTGGTTCTGCTGGAGGTTCTCCTCCCTGTTAAAGGGGAGTTTTCCTCTCCACTGTCGCTTCATGCATGCTCAGTATGAGGGATTGCTGCAAAGCCATCAACAATGCAGACGACTGTCCACTGTGGCTCTACGCTCTTTCAGGAGGAGTGAATGCTGCTTGGAGAGACTTGATGCAACCTGCTGGGTTTCCTTAGAGAGGAAACTTTCTCACCAACCTGGAGGATCTGATGGAGTCTGACTTTAGAAAGAACCTTGAAGTGACAGATTTCATGAATTGGCGCTATATAAATAAAATGTAATTGAATTGACTGCTAACCAGCCCTATTGCTGATTTAAAAACATGAACTCCATAACCATTTTATGTCCGTTTTTAAGAACGGTTACACCATGTCATAAATAATTAATGGACAGAAACAAGAGGTCTTGGATGCTGAACTTTTATCTTCTTAAGAAAAACTTTCTTCATTAGAAATCAAATTCAAATTCAGCACCTGGAGGTCAAAGCATTAAAGCCACAGATCAGAAATCAGCCTCTGGATCCTGATGCTCTAGAAAACCCTGGAAGGCCTTAGTTTGTTTTAATGTGTTACCTGCCATGCAGATCCTGAATACGAAAAAAGCACAAATTAATAAAAAAATAAATAATGGAGGTATTTAGCCTACAACTTTAAATTAAATTAATGATTAATGATTGAGTGAAATGTTTTGGTTACTTGTATTTTTACTGTTCTTGTTATTTTTTTATTACAACGGGTCTCACATGAAAATGTGATCTTGGATCTCAACGAGCATACCTGTATTATTAATAATAATAATAATAATAAAAGTTATTACTCTGCACCAGTGGTTAAATAATGTTCCTGGCGCCTCTTCACGGTCACGACAGACACTTCCAACCTCTGATTATAATTTATGCTGCAAACTGGATTTTTTAGTTTCAACCAGGATTAATAAACTCCGCCTGATGACAGAGTTTCTAAAAGCTGCTCTTTATTCTGCAGTAATTATGTGACGGGTGCCACGACTCCAGGGTTGGATGGGACTCTGATATCGTTACGTTCCTTGTTCCTCTTTTTCTCGTCTGCTCCCTGCGTCTTTCATCGTTATCTAGTCCTTGGCACCAGCAGAACCGTTGGAAAGCAAGCAGAGGCACATGGGAGGAACCGGCCAGCAGATTCACCTAAAACTGATCATCTAGGCTCAACATGGGGGGAACGTAGCAAAAAGAAAGCAGCTGGCAGATAAAAACGTTTTAAATGAGGCGGTAAAAACGAGGAAGGGTCTTCAGACCAGGAGCTGTTTCTACCCTCTGGCTTTCAGCCCTAACTGAGGCGAACATTATACATTATATTTTATTGTTTTATTGCTACAGAAATAAACTGAATTCATAAGAAGAGCTGCAGCAATGAGATAATCTAATTTTATTACTTGTTTTAGAGTTTATATAATCATACTGTTTTACCAGAAACTTTCAGGAATCTCACCACAGCGTTAAGTTCTGGTCAATCAGTTTAATACACAGACTAGTTTGTCAATCAATTAAAAGCTGTTCTCTTGATTAATATTCTGATTTATTGTTCTATAACTTGTTTTAAATAGTCCTTGTTTTCAAACATCTTTATCTAGAGGCCATTTTTGTTGCTTGTGGTTAATGCAGAGAAAAGTCTAATTAAAAATCACAGTTTTGGTTGAAATATATCGTAGGCAGAACGCAATCATTTCTGCTGCGAGTTGAGATGCAGCGGCTCTTTTAGCGCCTGATCTGCACAGCGATGAACCAGATTGATTTGTTTGTATATGTTTAAAAAGACATGATAAATTTAAAAATTGCATTAAAGTGGAATATCAAGATAAAAAATGAATTACATTATGTTTCCAAATCATTCAGCCCTACAAACATCCAACCCAAAAGTCTCACGCCGGTTCTAAACTAACAGGCTGGTTCCCTGATGTCTGAGTGGACTCTGACAGGAATCAGGAGGACGTTCGCCCAAATGGTTCAGTTCACGGAGCAGATCAGACCGGAGCCTCTGGCACTTTCCAGATAACAGTTGGCAGAAGGATCACAAATCACACTTCTAGGAGGGCGCCGCCGGTACCAGAACAGCGCTCCACGGGTCATGATGGGCTGTCTGGACCGTCTCCTCTCCGTCCCTCACAGAGACGCTCAGCCAGAAAACTTCCAGACAGGAAAAACCACGTGAGGATCGCCTTAAAGCTGCAGGGTAAGAGATCCCTGCTCCCTGAGACTGGAACGCTGACTCAGCAGAAACACACCAGAACACAGAGAAATATCCTCACTGCTGACCGACCCGTTCAGACGGGCTTTTAGGGTCCAGGTGAATGCTTTTTATAGGAACCAGGTGTGTGCAGCATGGCAGAGTGTAAAGTCATCACCAAACATCGGTTCTGTCCAGCAGGACCTCCAGAACCTTAAGAACCGCCGGGAGTGCAGAGAAATGTCGACTCGTGTGGAGACGACAGAATTCAGCCCCAATAAAATGTGTCGGTACCATTTCAACCAGCCCAGATTTTATGAGCCCTTTATGTGACGGACCAGCATGAAGGAAGATAATTAATCGTTTTCTAAAATCCTCTTAGAAATAAAATCTGACAGGTTTGGCGTGTATTCAGACCACGAGTCTTCTGGGGTTCGTTCTCTACCAGCTGTGACCGTCTGGAGATTTTTACCCAGAAATACCAGAAATAGTCCAAACCATCCCATAATACCTCACGCTGCAGGTTCAGGCTGTTTCTCCTGCTGGACAGAGAACCTCCTCCTCAGTCTCGGGTTCTCCTGCAGCCTCTGACAGGTTCTCCTCCAGGATGGTTCTGGTCCCACAGCATGATGCTGCCGCCACCTTGGCTCGCTGTGGAGAAGTGTTCCTGAAGACGCGTTTTTCTCCAGACGGGTTCTTCTGCACCTAAACCGTTTAGTTTTGGTCTCGTCTGACCAGAACAACATTTTTTCCGGCTTGTGGAAAACGTCAGTGTTGTTGTCAAGTCACTATGCCTCGAGTCCCAGTCCAGGTTCGAGTCTCCTGTGTTCAAGTCCGAGTCAAGTCCAAGTCATTAAAAAAAATCTGAGTCGAGTCCTTATTGATCAAGTCGAGTCCAAGTTCCGCACTAAAGTAAGCATAGGCTACATGTTTTTAAACTAAAAAAAAAATCCACACTCCACCACATTGCACTAATAATTTAGATATTAAAATCATACACCAAATAATATTCTAATGACATATTAAAATTATAGCCTAATGATATAAAAAAAGTCGAGTCTTTTTCTCAATTTCCGAGTCAGAATGATCTGAATGTAGGAGTTCGAGTCCAAGTTCGAGTCATCAGTGCTCAAGTCCAAGTCAAGTCACGAGTCTCTAAATTTAGCTAATGACTCGGACTCGAGTTCTACAACACTGGAAAACGTTAATCGTATCTTTGCAAAGCTCTTCTTTCAGCATCGGCCTTTCTCCCCAGTATTCTAGGACCATGAGGGTTTTTTGAGGGGATGTTGAACGACTATGCAAGGATCTCTGCAGCTCCTCCAGAGCCACCATGGTCCTCCTGCTTCTCTGATCAATGCTCTCCTGGTCCAGCCTGTCAGTCCAGGTGGACGTCCATGTCCTGGTAGGTCTGCAGGAGGTCCATCCTCTCTCCAGGTCCACATGATGATCAGAGCTCTGGGTTGTTGAACGATTATGCAAGGATCTCTGCAGCTCTGCAGCTCCTCCAGAGCCACCATTAAATAAAAGGGCATCAGGTTCTCTGATGCCTTTTATTTAAAGGGCATCAGAGAACCTGAATGTCCCCTTTAAATGAACCGAGACCTGCTTTCTGTTGGTCTGGTCTCTTAATGAGTGAAAGGTAAAAGACTTTAACCAAAGACGAGTCATCAGGTTTGTAGAGCGTCGCTGGACAGATTTACCCCCAAACACACTCGCTCCCACCCAGAGGAAGGCCTGACGGCTCCGGTTACACGTCTGAAACACCTCCGGCCTGTGATCCGGTCCGACGTGACTGGACAAAGTCCTGCCAGCGCAGCCCGCGTCTCAGGCTCCGGCGTTATCTAAATACCTGCGTTTGCAGATACGACGCATGTCGAGTCTGCATGTGCTGCAAAGAGAAACAACAGAAATGCCCCAGCGCATTCTTTCTCAAATCCAGAGTCACGCCCAAAGCAGCTACGCAGCCTGTTCCCACAGCTGAGCCGGGCCCGTTCAACCAGACAGGATCTGGGTTTGAACGTGTCAGACCTCTGCAGGTGTGGCTGCTGCAGGAAAAAAAAAAAAACTGACGCCTGGTCTGATTATAACGACAACAAAGCTGCAAAAGAGACAAATTCTGTGGTTAACAACGTTTCTACCCTGACTGAAGCTAACGAGGGAGCGCAGCGGGTCCTACTGGATCACAGCTGATCTGTACGCTCCTCTTTCTCCTTTCTTATCTTTCTGGTAAAATGGAGTTGTTTCTCTCCACCGTTGCCACATGCTTGATTGGATATTCCAATCAAGCATCGTCTACCATCAGTCCCCGACCATGACAGCGCCACCGCCGTGCACCGCGGCTCGCCGACCTGAACTCGTCTTTACGAACAACGCGGCCGACTGCAGCTGAACCAGTAGCACAGATCCTGTTGGATAGATTTTCTGCTTCATAAATGAAATAGTGATTGCTCGGGTTGTCCTTGTATGATTTTAATCGTGTTTGATGAGCTAAAAAATATATATATAATCTAGAATAAAAGGGTGAAGTCTGAATTTAACTACATTTAATGTCTGAATGTGTTACTGGACTGGGTTGATTTTTTAGATATGAAGTGAACCGGCTTGTCTTGTCGGGGCATGTCGACGTCACAAAGCGTGAGGCTCAAAGATCAGAATCAGAACCAGAACCGGGGTTAATCAGAAACACACTGTTGTTTTCTTCCTCGGTGATGAACTGGAACCAGAGGTGAGCCGCCTGGACGCACCAGCCACGGCCGGTTTGGGTAAAATGTAACCAGCCGGTTCTGTGGTGACCCAGTGAGGTCCAGCCCCACAGAGGCGTTCAGCCGCGGGCAGTGGATCCTCATCACCACCGGGCTCCTGCCGTCACCTTCCGGCCGGATGGTGATGAGGATGATGCGCATCGGCGGCCGCGGAGCCGCGGAGCCGCGTCACCGGGTGTGAGGGACGGATGTGCTGCGTCTGAGCGCATACCTGGTCCAGCGGGAGGTTTATGATCTCGCTGATTGGCTGCAACAGAGTGGATCCAGTGCAGGATGCGGTGGTGTGGGTCGCCATGCTCGGACGGAGACAGTAAATCCCTCCCCCGGTTCGGTTCGGTTCGGTTCGGTCCAGTTCGGTCCCTTCTGCCGCTGTGGTGAAACCCCGATCAGCCGAGCGCCGCCGCCGCCGCCGCTGCTGTTCCTACGACGGGCTGGACGGTTGTCATCCACAGCAGGCGTCCTCCGAAGATCAACTCAACGCGAGAGTGACACTCCCCGCTTCTTCTTCTGCTGCTGCTGCCGCCGCTTCTTCTTCGTTGGTGTTTTACAACTGATTCAGTCCACTCTGTTGCATTACCGCCTCGGTGAGACGGTGGAGGAGAGAATTGATTCTGATTATTAAATATGTAATGAATTAACTTTCTATGGAAGTCTATTTCCATAGTTTATAATTTTGAGACACAAAGTCATAATTTTGACTTTAAAAGTCATAATTATGAGGTTAAAATAGTAATAATAATCATCATATAGTTATATTCATAGGAGAAATCTATCAGTAAAATTCTGTTTATAATAGTATTCATCTCTATATTTATTCAGTACATATCCATGTCCTTTACTTATGGAACCATTGTTCATCGTGCACTTGCTGCTATTGCACGTCTGGTTAGACCTAAACTGCATTTCGTTGACTTGTACCTGTACCTGTGTAATGACAATAAAGTTGAATCTAATCTAATCTAATCTAAGTCATAATTATTAGATACAGTCATAATTTCAATTTTAAAAGTCATAATTATGAGATTCAAAGTCATAATTATGAGATACAGTCAAAAATATGAGATTCAAAGTCATAATTTCAACTTTAAAAGTCATAATATGAGACAAATCATAATTTTTAGATACAAAGTCATAATTACAACTATAAAATTCACAATTATGAGATTCAAAGTCAGAATTATAAGAGACATTCATGAATATGAGATTCAAAGTCCAAATTTCACATATAAAAGTCATAATTATGTGACACAAAGTCAAAATTGTTAGATGCAAAGTCATAATTTTTACTATAAAAGTCATAATTATGGGATACAGTCAAAAATATGAGATTCAAAGTCCATAATTATCAGATACAGTCATAATTTCAATTTCAAAAGTCACAATTATGAGATTCAAAGTCATAAATATGAGATATAGTCATAATGATGAGATTCAAAGTCATAATTTCCATTATAAAAGTCAAAATTTTAGAGACGTAGAGGAACCACGACGGGCAAGCGTCTGACAGAGACGTAAGACCAGGACTGATTACTTTGCGGATCAAAGAGACAGAGGATTAGGTTGTGCCGTGAAATAGAGCTGTAAGTGTTCCGTGGAGAGCTCACCACAGAGTTCGAGAAACCTAGTGGGGGAGAGTGGATTCAGCGGGTTTCTTCTCTATGATATTAACAGGTGACTGAGCAGCTGGTGAGCGGGCAGACGTAACTGTGGAGAGGTCAGAGCAGCACCAATGGTGGCAGTTGTGGTCGGTGAGCAGCTTGAGGAACCAGGGTAGTATGACGAGGTCCTTAGCCCAGCTTGGTAATACCAAGGGAGCCTTGGGAGGAGATCCAAGTAGAGAGCGATGTTGGTCTGAGCACAAGGGAGAGCGCCTGGAGTGGGATCCAGAACGTGAGGCGACCTGAGAGACACAGAAGGAGAAGGATTAGCAAGAAGATGGTGAGCTGTCGTGAGACAGTGGCCAACTGAGGTGTACCACACAAGGTTAACACTCTGGTGTCCTCCAGCTGTCAGCTCACTGCTTAAGTGCTCCTAGCCACGGTGCTGAACGGGCACAGGTGCGCGCCACGCCCACCAGCCAACTGCAATCACCTGCGGAGAGAGGGAGAGAGAGAGAAAAGGCAGGGCCGGCAGAAAGCTGCACGCCGCTGCCTGCTGAGTCCTGACACTAGCAAATAAATTATCATTTAAAAATTCATCAGCTCATATGAACGCTAAAAAATCGGTCCAAGTTTCATGTTTATCATAATTGTATCTCATATGATAAACATGAGTTTTGTATATTTTATCAAAAATTTATTGTATAATGTATCAAATACATTACGCATAATAAACTACTGTATTAATAAGGAACCACTCTAAGAATGCATGTTGCTGTATGATTTTAAAAGGCATTGAGTCCCCTGCTCAGGGACTACAGAGGGAAACTAATTAAATCTATCTAAATCTGGTGTAAAACATTTCATATTAAGATTTGTTTGTCCTGTCTGTTAAATAAACTATTAAACCAAACTGGAAGGGGAACCATCTTGACTCCACTGCATCTTTGATCACATTGAAAATAGTGTTGGTGTGTGAGCAGAGACATGGCGGCGCAGTTTTCTGTCAGGAGTGTCTATTTTTTATTTATCAAATGTGCCTCGGAGCAGATTTGAACCCACAACTCGCTCGGCCATGACCGGGTTCTTGGTTTTAACGCGCGGTTCCGGTGTCACCAAACACCATTTCCACACAACATCACCGCTTCTAACATTTGCGCATGTTTTATGAAGAGGAACAACAGCATGACGTAAGAAGGGCGTCACACATGATTCATGTGCAGAAACTCCAACACCAGGTTCAGGGTCAGGGTTTTATTTTTTATATATATATATGCAGATCTTGGTGCCTGCATCAGCTGGAAATGGAGCAGGTTTGTAAACAACAACACTAATAATGTAATAAATTAACACGGTGATTGATTACGTCACAGATCCCAACCTGAGTTGCAGTCAGTTTTTGTGTATTTGGTTTCTAAGCAGTGAAAAAAAAATTATGACAGTGTAGGAAATACAAATCACTGCACAATTTAAAAGTGTTAAAGTGTTTTTTCCCGCAAAGAATTAACAGGACATGACAACATCCATAATAAACGCAAAATAATGACTACACTATGATTAATCTGTCTGCTTTTGAATAAATTAGGTAGTTTGTACACAGACTGACTTTATTAACAGGCGCTTCTCCTCTGCATTGTCAAACAGCTCCATCTAGTGGTCAGAGATAGATACTGACATGATAGTTGGAAAGTATGTTTTTTCTTAAATATGCTTAAATTCTTCCTTTAAGATTTTTTTATTGAATGCAGTTTTTTTTAAAACATCTTTGTTTACAATAATTTAGCTATGGTTGTTTTGAAGAAGCGGTATCTGCGCTCAGCTGAAGTGACCAGCAGAGGGCAGCACATACCTACCAGACAGGAAGCAGCTGCTCCACCATAGCCGCAATGTTGTACTTTTTTCTTCTGTCATAAAAAAATGTCTGAACGTTTTGAGCATTTAAAGCTGAAGCTAAAGTTGTTGTTGGTTTTTTATACAAATAAATTACAACACTTTTCCAGGTAGACGTGAATAGATTCTTATTTCCATCTTCAGTACCTGAGGTCAACAAAGTAATACACAAAGGCAATAAATTAAACGAGAGATAAAATGATGATTCAAATGAGAAGATCACAAAACACGTGAGATATGTAGATTTAAAAACAATATAATATAGAAAACAAACAAATTAAATTGTAAACGCTTCTTGCAAACAGTTCTGCTGATTTAAAATCCATTTCCAGCTTATAAAGATCACATTATTCATGAATGTTTTTTCTTATTTCTCCCTGCTACTTCCGTCAAGCACATTCAGACAACCCTGCGACAGATCCTCAGCTTGATTCAGGTCTGGACTTTGACTAGGCCACTCTAACCTATGAATCTGCTTTGCTCTAAACCAGCTTATAATAAATCTAGCTGCATGTTCAGGGTGGTTCTCCAGATGGAAGGTGAACCTCCACCTCAGACTTCTGCAGCCTCTAGCAGGTTTTCTTCCAGGATTAATTTGCATTTATCTCTATCCATCGACCCATCAACCCTGACCAGCTTCCCTTGTCCTGCTAAAGAAAAGCATCCCCACAGCATGATGCTGCCACTACCATGTTTTTCTGAGGTTCCTTGGTCTCCATGATGCTCGTTGTTCTCAAAGGTTCTCTAAAGAACCTCTAAAGGCCAGAAGCAGAACAGTTGCAGTTATTCCTTTATGTGAATTCCTTTTAAAGGATTACATTTGTGCTCGTTTAATATTTTCAGAAAACCCCCAAACCATTTATATCTGGTGTGTCTGAATGACTCAGCTGTTTTATTCTGAGGAGATTAAATATTTACCAAGTAGGAGCATCAGAAACGTTGTTGAGGCTGCCTGTCAGATTTCATCCACCTTCAAGGAAAGGCTTCAAGTTTTTTTAAATAAAAATAAACTTATCGGAGAACATAAAACTTAAATGTGTGGAACGCTGCACTGGCAGCAAAAAACATTTTATTAACTAAAGAGGATGTGAGATAAAACAGCTTTATTATGTAGCCCTGTGCCGTTATTGTTCTGTGTAATTATGTGAAGGATCTCTCGAGGCTTCTTGCTGAACAGACTGGATCACGACACCGCTCTCCTGAAAGCCTCACCGTGCACTTTATATCCCGCAGCTCTTCCACAGCCACCATTAATTATTCATAGGTGCACATATAGAGGAAGAGCGTGGCATCGGGCCTGGATTCATCGTATTCATGTCTCTCTGTTGTTCTGAGCCACTTTTCCTTCTCAAAGGTTTCTAATTAAACCGTCCCTGACGAGGAGAGACTGAGCTCGTTAAGCTGAGGTCAGAATGGCAACCCAGGTCCTTTCTCACAGAGAAGAACCTCAGGGGGTCCGAAAGTCTTCCCTGATCTATTTAAAGAATATAAAAGCGTGAGACGGGTTAGTTCATTCATCCTGACGACAGTTTAGCCAATCTGTGATCATCTTTGCATTCAGTCCTGCTTTCCCTCTTCCAGAACTCCTCCTTATCAAAGTGTCCACAAACAAAGCTGGACGGCATAAAGCTGATGCTACACTGAAAAAACGGATCTAAAAATAACTAAAATGTTCTTAAAATTTGTGTTTCTGTCCTAGATTTGAGCAGGTAAATAATATTATGTGCCAATGGAATGAGCATTTTGACCCCTAAAATAAGATAATTAGATATACTGCACTTGAAATAAGATGATGGAGATGAGTTGTTCCTATTTTAAGTGCAAAATTCTTATTCCATTGGCAGATAATCTTATTTAACTGCTCAAATCAAGGACAGATACACTCATTTTAAGAAAATGTTACTTATTTTTAGTTCAGGTTTTGCAGTGCACAAGCTCCTTATTCAGTGTTTTGCTCCTCTGGGGACAAACGTCTCGTCTGTTTATGGACAGAAAAGGAAGCATCCTTGTGTTTCAGGGTCAGGCTGGAAGGACCTTCTGGAAATAGAACCGGTCCTCAGAGAGAGACGGACTGTTTATTTACCGCCGCGGTCCTCTGTGTGCGAAGCTCATGTTCTTGTTCTTGTCCCCTCCTCTCCTCTGTTCTCCTTTGGGTCAGCAGCGCCTGCAGACACAGATGGCTCGCTCAGTTAGCAGAGAGCAAGGCGACCTCATGGTTCTGCTGGCCAGGGAGATCTTGGTTCTGGAGGACCCAGACCTGCTCCTCCTAACAAAAACAATATAAGGTGTGAAGCAAAGGAACGTCAAATGTTACACTTAAAACCCTATTTCCTTCACCAAGAGTCTGTCATAGCTGCTGCAGCTGGTGACGAATGTTCTGACCCACAGGCAGGTAATCACCACAGAAATAAGAAAGATGAAGTTCTTGGTTGTTTGAGAAAGGTACCGGAGCAGGTATCTGTGCTGGTCTAAGAACATCCACCGGTCTGTGAGGAACTTAGATCAGAAAATGTATAAAGTTCTGTCTCACAATGTCCAGAATGCTGTCTGCAATGCAAAAAGGGAACCAAAAGTAAGTAAAAATGTATTGAAATTAGTGTATTTTTCCTTGATTTAAGCAGGTAAATAAAACTATTTGCCAATGGGATAAGATTTTTGGCACTAAAAATAGGAACAATTAATATCCATTATCTTATTTCAGGTGCAAGGTATCTAACTATGTTATTTTAGGGGTAAATATACAAATTCCATTGGCAAATAGAGTTATTTAACCGCTCAAATCAAGGTAAAATACACTAATTTCAAGAAAATGTTACTTACTTTTAGTTCTTTTTTGCAGTGTGGAAAGTGGTGAGTGGTTGATTACAGCACATCTCTCACATTCAGTGCATCCAATAAACATTTTCAGCACGCGGATTTAAATCAGCTTGATAAATCATCTAATTGGTAACATGAGGGAGAGACGTATTCAGAACATCAATGACGCTAATAACATGACATTTACACCAGATGATGGTAACAACCCACATAATGTACAAACACAAACACATCAACCTAAACAAGTCCGTAAATGAGGTTGTGTGAACACAAGTGGGAAGACACGGGGAACAAGTATTAAACACAGGAAGAAAAAAGCTGCAATTTGGCAGGAAACTATGCTCCACATGGTTGTTTGTGTTTTGGTTTTGTTTAGATAATTTCCTCATTGTTTATTATGCTCTAAAGGTCTTGCCAGAAACAGTTGTTATTTTTGCTATCAGGGGCCTGTTTCAGAAAGGAGGTTAAGTGAAAACTCTGAGTATGTTAACCCTGAAATGAGGGAAACTCTGGGTTTTCTGTTTCAGAAAGGGAGGTAAGCTAAACCTGAGAAAGCAGAGTAAGTCAAGCCCGTTTCTGAAAGAGAGGTAACTTATACTCAGAGTCAGTTACCATGGCAATTTACTCTGTGAACCTAACCTGGTCGGGAGCAGGTTTTCTTCAGAAAACCCAGAGTTTATTTTGGTCTCCTCTACTTTTTTAAAGAGGAAGTGGTGTTTAAACACCTCATTGATTCTTTGGGGACATATTCATTGTGCACATTTCAGTCACGCAGAGTGCATCAAAGGGAATGAAATGACATGACCTTTTATGAATGATCCTGCTGACGAAGAGGTTGTATTACTTCGTAGGGAGTTACATTTACGTCGGGAAAGGATTTTGAGGCCCAGAGTGGATTTTTTGTCATATCCCTATCCTATCACAGCAATTTATATCGTGTTTTTCATTTGCTAAAAAGAAAAAAAGAAAACAAAAAAAAGATTTTAAAATAGTTTCAATACTTCCTAGAATTCACCTGTGACCATACACTCACCTCTAGCTTTAGTTTCAGAATGTGGATTTAAAGATCTGCCTTTTGGATCTGGCGGTCCAAGTATACAAGTTCTTTGCTGTTTTTTTCTATCTTTTTAATAAGAAGAAGTCTATATAACTCCTTAACTAGCAACTGAAAATACATTAGATTAGAGTTACATCATGAATGTAGTCTAAAATTCAGAATGAAACTGTGGCATTTACTGTAAATCACTGAACTGTGTCCATCTGTGCACCAAAAGTTGATGGACATTCCTCCTGCTGTTCTTCCACACTCTAAGGGGTAGAGATATCCAAGTTTATAGATATAAACTTGGATTCTATAGGATACTCCACATATAAATGTGAATGTGTAGATTGTTTGATGTGTAGACATATAATATTAAAATTACCTCTGTAGGCCTGTCTGTGGCAGCAGAAACGGTTTCTTCATCCCCATCATCCTGTGAAGATGAGCATTTCATAGAGTACACTTTATAATACTATTTGTCATAATTGATGGTGTATGGAGTAGGCTACTGACAACTGTATGGGGTACTGTTGGGACAGGAGGTTCCAAGAGGCAGGTATTACCATCCGAATCTGTTGGGACCAACAAAAAACCCAACCCAAAGTAATATAAATGGAAATATCACATTTAGTCTATATAAAAAATACAACACTGTAGGTAGACCTCTTACACTTGACTGGCCATCTCTTCTGCATTTGTCAGGAGTGGTGGTGCAGGTCCTCCTCCTGTTTTATGAGCCTCTGCCTTCTTTCTGTTGGCTGAGTTGAAGTCAAATGAGAATGAACATTTAGACCTATGTCAAAAATGCTGCTGCACTGCTAGACACTGAATGCCATTTAGTCATTTAATATGTCAAATGTTTGTAAAGCCAGGTAGCTACTCTACTCCTATGATGTGCTCAAGGCTTACCTGCTTGAAGTATGTTTTTATATTTCATTTTCAGCTGCTGCCATGTTCTTTTGATGCCTGCAGGATTGCACCTATCCATGAAAATTAAATTAGGTTTAATAAAATACTGTTCTTCCAGTTTCACCTCTGATATTATAACAGCTGGGTAAGTTACTTTAAAATAGTTCTTAATTACTAACTACAAATTTTATCTTCAACAAGTCTAATTAGATTAATGTAATAATTACTGTAACTAGAAAGTATTGGTCTACTTACTAATTTGTTTTACTTACTTATTAATTACTTTATAAAACCCAAATCAACCTCAACCACTTGAACAATACAAGGAGAGACAAGAAACTGCACTTCTAACGCTTTCAAATAAACAATATTGAATTGCATGAATTAATCTTAAATTGACCAAAGTGTGTAACTAGAAGGAGGAAGTTAAATTAAAAATATACCTTTTAAAATTTGATATCAAATCCACTATTGTTTTATAGTCTTTAATTTAATTACAGTATTTAGATGACTTAGTAACTTAATTCATTACACCCAACACTGTATAAAAGTAATTAAAATGTAAACTTACGCATTGACTCGAGCAGCTATTTTCACCCAAGCTAACTCTCTCTCCTTTGCCACTGCAGCCGTGTTTTTTTTTTTTTAATACGTGTTCAAATTCTGCATATGCTTGCATAAGCACATCCAGTTCTGCTGGTGAGAAATATGCATACCTTTTTTTGTCTGACGCTGTTGCCATGGTGACTTGTAATATCTGCGCTCCATTGATAATGGCTTTTTATAGTTGTGGTGCACGCACTTAACTCAGAGTCAGTGAACTCAGAGTTGATTGAACTAACTCATTTCAGCTGTTCTGAAACCCAAAACTCAAAGTTTCCCATCTCAGGCTAAGTCAACTCAGAGTTCAAGTTTTAACTCAAAGTTGGTTGAACCTCCTTATTGAAACAGGCCCCAGGGTTTTGCCATATTCATATCTTTGTGTTTACTTTCTTCAGGTCTTTTTCCCTTGGTCTGTAGTTTCTTTGTGTCTTAGTTCAGCTCCATTTGTGTCTTTTAGTCTCTCTTCCTAAGTCCCCCTGCTTTCCTTCGGCCTAAGCTACTCCACATCATCCCCCCTGATTAACACACCTGCATTCAACGTCATTCTCCACTCCTCCCTCAGCATATAAGCTTGGTGGTTGTCATTGTTTTTTTGTCATCATACTAACCATTCCATTGTCTGTGCGTCAGGTCCTGTTGTTCCTGTTTGTGTAGGCTTTCTGTTTCATTTTTTAATGAAACGAAACAGTCTGCATTCTTTGGTCCTGCTCAAAACTGACAAAACAGGACAGAAAGCAGCCGAACTCTGTCAGTGTTTGGAAAGCAATCCTGTACCCTGTCAGAGGAAGTTAATATCGGCGGGTTAATCCTAACTGAAGGTCATGGTGTAAACTTGAGGTATCTCATGATTAGTCTCTCTTAAACCTTGTCAACTTTACTGTTGCCTAACTTAATGATGGGTTTGGCTGCATATATCGAATACATTCCTGAATGTTCCCTTGAGCAAGAGCCACGATTCAAAAATGAAAAGAGCATTGCCGGTAGCATCACCCAGGTGCTCAACCAGATTTCTGACAGAGGAGTTAAAAGAGAAATCGGAGGAGCTGTCTAAAAGTCATGGGGGACCCGAAACACCCAGAACCAGCTGTTTCTGATAAAACAAACAAATGCACTCATCTGCGATGGTCTCTGTGCATACTTACTGCACAAGACTCCACTGCTGAAGAAAAAACAAGTTAAAGTTTGTTGCAGAACATTTAGACAATTCAAATAATTGCTTGAAGAAAAAAAATTGACATTAGAGTCAATATCCAACCAGGAAGAAGTTGTCTTTCTCAGTGTGAAACAGCCAATCAGACGTCAGGGTCTCCCTGATCATCAGTTTGATGGGTGAAAGTGACAGTTTACATGATTTCATGATGAGTCCGCCATCAAATAAATAAATACAGAGTGAAATAATGTTATGTACATTCAAATGAATTTATGTAGCAAAAGACATATTTAAATTTTAATAGCACATTTAAACATGTAATTTTATATTTCATGATTTAATGGTAAGTGTAATTGTTTAATGATCTATCAAGTTAAGAAATTGTACATTTAATTATTTAATGGAACATTTAATTGTAAAAAATAATTAATTTAATTTAACTTTTTATTATTTCATGGCACATTTATTTATTTCATGCTACATTTAATGATAAATTTAATTATTCAATGAGGAATTTAATGGTGCATTTATTTGTTTCATTTTACATTTCCTTATTTCATGGTAAATGTATTTATTTCATTGTATATTTATTTAATATTGTCTCCATTAACCCTTCCTAAAATGGAACTATTTAGTGGTCATTGCATCCATCAGGTTTGAGAAAGGTTCCTTATTGTAATCCAAAAGCACTGTGCCAAAGGTCAAGTTTGGAGGCAAGAGCAGTATAGCGTTCTTCATCATAGCAACTAAACGCCCTCATTAAAAATAAATTTGAAAAAAAGGTTAAATGTAATAAATGCATTGAGCGATGAATACTCACTGAAAATCTGTGGGGAGAACTGAAGATCAGAGGAGGAACAAAGAATCTTAAATATATGAAGCCTGGGGCCAAAATCACAGTTTCCTCATACAGAGGATGTCTAGAAGTTGCTGAAGACAGCTTATAACTGCCTTATTCCCTGGTTTATTCCACTTTATCACACACAACTTAACTCATGGAATTTATATTATTATTTTATTTTACAGTGTCTGTGGATAACTGGAGTTATTAGCAACATCTGGAGCGAATTTTGTGTCAACAGACTGATAAAACATTGACGTGTTCAGTATTTATTTTCCCTACTGTACATTAAAAAATCTATTATGTTTGGAAATAAAAGGTTGTTTTTTTAATATGAATAGCAAAATATTGAAATAAATGTAACATTATAACTTTGGAAACTTCGTGTAAAGCTAATGTAGCTCGATGCAACTCCGGTAAACCTGAGACCAAGATTTATTCAGCTTATTCAGAAACATCCTTCTTTATTCTTTAGAAACCTTTTAGTTAAACATCTGCAGTGTGCAAAATCAGTGTTAGCCTTGTTAGTCTTGAAATAGACCTTAGTTTCATCAAATATAAATAGAACCCTTGATTATAAGTATAACATATAAATAAATCTAAAATTAAAGGTTGATAGACGTACATTCAGCACATAAAACAGGAGAGTTATGAACAAACCAAACCAACACTCTGCTGAGGAACATGCGTCCATCTGGGCATCTAGAAACCAGGAGATCAGATCTGTAGCCACCATCTGACATCAGCAGGAGAAACACAAGCTTCCTCAGCTCTTTGTTTCATTTTCTGCCCAGCGTGGGGCGGTTGCTTCCTTTCTCCTCACCTACTGTCTGACTCTGGGAGTCCTTCAAATAGATTCAATTTCCAACACTCCCATCCTCCTCTAAGCATAACAAAGACATTGAAAAGGGAGAAATGTTGCCAAGAAAGAAGGTCATACAACAAGATAAATTCACACAATCCTGAGCGGAGGAAAGATTAGCAACTAAATAACAGCTAAAAATATATTTCGCTTGCGTTTTTCATCCTCCAGAACTTAACATTGGATGCAGGAACACCTGAGGGTAACACTCAGTTCCAGATGATTTAATCCTCGTCACAACAGATGAGTTTAGCAGTAAAGCATGAACCACTGCAGCGTGCAGACTGCATCCAGTCGTCACCGGAGAGGAGGAGTGGGAGCGTCCTGGCAGGGATCCAAGGTGCTGTTTAAGGAGAGCTGGAATCCTTTATATTCCTGGAATCGTACTCAGTTTTTATCTGGAGATTTATTTGGTTGATTCTGTTAGTTTCTTTTTGTATCTTGTTTCTGTTAGATTTCTGTTTCCTCCCTGTCTCTCTCAGCTCTCTGCCTTCAGTGCTCTCACCTGTGTCCCGTAATGATTTGATTGGCTCCACCTCCCTCTCCTCCCCAGTATTTAAGCGTTCTGGTTTTCTTTTCACATCGCTGCTTTCTCCTGTTTGCGACCTCAAGGTTGTTTTCCCTGCTTGTGCTCCAGGCTGTAAGCTGAGATATTTTCCATTAAAATATCTACTTCACCTCAACCACCGTCAGCATTTGGGTTCTTCTTCAACCGCCCATGACAATACTTTGCTTTTCATGCAAACATTTGGCTTATTATTCTTCACAAATTAGCTCAACTTGCGTCTATACAGTTAAATGCTCACGTTTTATTTCTTGGATCCAGGTAGACTTTGACCAGGCAATCCTAACTCACAAATTTGATCTGAACCTTTCCATCATATCACTTTAGCTTCGATGTTTAGGTTATTTTGTGTCACATTCTGGGTTTTTATTTTTTATTTTTTTTTTGTTTATGTTTTAAATAATTCCTTCTCTATTTATGGTCATCTAACGTGTTGCCATATTGGTTTAATAATTATATCAGGGTCCCTGCGTGTTCCAGTTTATGTTTAGTCTATTCCCATTGGTGTGTTTCCTTGTGTTAATTAGTCTCTCTTCCTCAGCTTTCCTGTGCTCCTTCTGCTCCAGCTGCTTCACGTGATTTCCTGATTTTCTGACCTTCTCATGATCATAACAGAAGGACCCAGTGTTCAACCAGACAAACAGAAAGTATGATAAAAAAGGTTTATTTACAGACAAGTAGTGTGCTGACCCACGCATTACAAGAATAGCAAAAAAAAAATACCATAGGAAAAAAGAATCCTTTCCATGTTATTTTTAAAATGCTTTTAAGACAAAGTCATTTTCTCCCTGCTTTCTGTTTTCCTATCAGAATAAAATATCTTTATTCAGTGACACCTTTGAAATGGACTGTCTTATATTAGCTGTAGAGGGAAGATGATGAGGCTGATTTGCAAAGCAAGCATTAAAACTTCTGCATGTCTCATATTTCCCATAACATGATTTAATATGAAATAGTAATTCTGTGGAAAGCTTGGGGACATGTAGCAAAGGCTGCTCTGGAATTAAATAAATAAAATCTAAAGTTTAATGGGAACATTTGACAGTAAAACCGCTAAGCAGAGAAGTGATTAATCACCGAGAATCTAATTTCAGTCTATTAGATTAATTGTGTTGCTGATTTGATCAAATAAAAACAAAAATGTAACAGCCAAATTGTAATTCATGGTAAAGGTCAAACACGAAGCTCTGTATTTGTCTCGTTATATCTCCATTCAGTCAGAAAGATGGATGGACTGCATGCGTTTCTGCAGCCGCTGACTTTCATGGACTGGACTCTTTCCACTGTTTTAGTATTCCCACAAAGTCCCTGAACACACTTTCGTTTTTTTCTGCTTTATTGCTGAGTCCCGCTGCTCGCTGAGACTCTTTATTCTCTGCTGCATCTGCAGCTTCTTTACACGAGGATCCGGAAAAGAATCAGTTAACTGCAGCTTGAAGAGACGAATGAAAAGTCCCCTGGGGAGCACCGCTGTCGCTAGCTGTTCGCTGAGGCCTCTTGAAATACCTCAGACCCCCCCCTCATCTGTTAAGGCATCCGAAGAAATTCAGTGCGGTCTGGGAATGTTCATCATGACGGCAGCAGCTCACCTTGGGAACCAAACAGGCAGCTTTGGATTCCTGGGGATGCAGAGTTGCCTCCGCCGTTAACGGGCTGCTGAACGGACCTAACAAGCTCAGGTTTAAGAGGCAAAATTTTGCAAAACTAACCCAGAGGTGATTAAACAAAGGGACAAAAATAGCCCCACTAAAAAAGTACTTTATCTCACTTTACAACAACAAACATTTCTGTAGTGCATAACTGTGGAAGGAAAGGATTTCACCATTTCCCAGATCCAGATCAATTTCTGGAAAGTGTGGCATGCATTTGTATTCAACCTCTTTACTCTAATACTCTTAAATAAAATCCACCAGGCCACAGAGTCGAACTATTAGACAATCTATTGACAGGACAGCCGTAGTGTACTTTCCACTAATTTGGCATCTTAGGAGACAAGAAGAAAGCCAAAAGAAGTCATGTTTGCAGTTTGGAAGAAGATGCTCTGCTCTCATGAGACCAAGATCAACCAACAGGATGGTTCAACTGAAAGCATAACACAATTAGGATGGCCTAGTCAAAGTCTAGATTTGAATTTTACTGAGAATCTAAAGTAAGAAGTGTTTTAAAACCACTTAGCATTTCTCTTCCGCTTCACAATTATATTATTTTATGTTGGCAATTCCATAAAATCCTAAGTAAACACATTTAAATTAAATTTTATTTACATAACGATAATTCATGATACATCAAGGCTCTTTCCAAAGTCAGACTCCATCAGATCCTCCTGGTTGGTCAGAAAGTTTCCTCTCTAAGGAAACCCAGCAGGTTGCATCAAGTCTCTCCAAGCAGCATTCACTCCTCCTGAAAGAGCGTAGAGCCACAGTGGACAGTCGTCTGCATTGTTGATGGCTTTGCAGCAATCCCTCATACTGAGCATGCATGAAGCGACAGTGGAGAGGAAAACTCCCCTTTAACAGGGAGGAGAACCTCCAGCAGAACCAGCAGAACCAGAACCAGGCTCAGTGTGAACGCTCATCTGCCTCCACCCACTGGGGCTTAGAGAAGACAGAGCAGAGACACAGAAAGCACAGAAGCTCACATTGACCCAGGAGTACTTTCTATGTTAGAGAAGACAGAGCAGAGACACAGAAAGCACAGAAGCTCACATTGACCCAGGAGTACTTTCTATGTTAGAGAAGACAGAGCAGAGACACAGAAAGCTCAGAAGCTCACATTGACCCAGGAGTACTTTCTATGTTAGAGAAGACAGAGCAGAGACACAGAAAGCACAGAAGCTCACATTGACCCAGGAGTACTTTCTATGGTAGATGGTAATAGTGAATGATCTGCCTCCCCTGATGATGTCACAGCTAACAGAACACCAGACCAGGTGTACCTTCTATGAAGAGAAAAATGACAGAGAACAAAAGGTTAAAATCTGAAATAACAACAAAAAATGGAGAGCAGTAGGAGAACTCAGCAGAGAGAAATAGACCCTGATGTCCTCCAGCAGCCTAAGCCTATAGCAGCATAACTATAGAGGTAGCTCAGGGTAACATGAGCCACTCTAACTATAAGCTTTGTCAGAAAGGAAAGTTTTAAGATTAGTCTTAAAAGTAGACAAGGTGTCTGCCTCACGGACCAAAACTGGGAGTTGGCTCCACAGGAGAGGAGCCTGATAGCTAAAGGATCTGCCTCCCATTCTACTTTTAGAGACTCTAGGAACCACCAGCAGACCTGCAGTCTGAGAGCGAAGTGCTCTGTTAGGAACATACGGGGTAATCAGAGCTCTGATATATGATGTAAAGTAGTAAAGTTTTAGGAGTGTGAATAGTTTTGCAGAAATATTTGTAAAAATATAAAGAAAGTGCAGCTCACTGAACTTTTAAGCTACAAAAAAAGATGCTTGAAGAGAAATGATAGAAGAATATAAATATAGAGGAAGACAAGAGCAGCTCTGGTTTGTAGGAGTTAGAGAAACCGATATAGGGGGCGCTCAAGAGTCTGATGTTCACACAAGGGCCAATTTTACTACTTTCAACTGGTCCCAGTGCAGGAAAAGGAATGAGAGGAAAGTAATGGACTTTAAGAGCATTAAACGTTGGGAAATGACACACTTTTTCAAGTTTTGTTTCACAGCAAACAGTGAGCTCATTGTGTTCAGAGAAGAGTAATACATTGAATTTAATTTGGATAATAAAGATATGTTCTCAACACAGTTTGGGGATCAGTATGTTTGGAAAGGAAACACATGAATTCTGTGGATAATTTCTGTTCATTTCTGTTTGTCAGCTAATATCCTATTTATGTGGCAGTGCTCTGGGAAATACACAAAGAACAGCAACACAAGCAGCCTCCATCGCTAATAAAGAAAGATTTTTGCTGCAGAATGTAACACAAAGACTGCTCTCCATAAGAGACACGATGGATGGGGCTGCTCAAGTGGGAACGTGGAAATAATTTTTAGCATCTCAGGTTAAAGCAGCCGTGGAGGAGCGTCAGGGTGGGACAAAGCGACATGCAACCTGTCGGGATTTAATGAAGTAGAGCAACAGCGCCGGACATGCTCGGGTTCACACAGAACCAATCCCAGGATGGCTCATAATTACTCTAAAAGCCGCTCGAGTCCAGCAGCAGCTCATCGTTCACATAATTAAAAATGGGACGCTTTTGCTTTACAGAACATTTTATTCTTGGCTGTCCTTCAAAAGTGTCAGATTGATGCCAGTGCATAGTCTTTTAGGATTACCAAAAACTATTTTTATTTCCTAAAAACCAGAATAAAGAAGTGCTGACTTGGCGAGTCACTGCTTCCCGATTCCATTTCTTGTGAACAAACTACATTTGTCAGCTTCTGCAGGTTAAAGGTTCATATAAACAGCCTGAGCCGCTGAGACGTTTTTACAACCAGAGTTCCTTTAGACCAGAGGTGTCCAAACTTTTCATCACGTGGGCCAAAATCATCAAGGCAGAAGTACTAAAGGGCCAAAAAAGAATTTTTGAAACAGAAACAATTTCCCAAAACAGGTACTGCAAATTGCTTTTTGTCTGCTCCACAAAATATGAGTGTGCGGTATTTTAATTAAACAAATGAATCAGATTTCCTGTTGAAATTTTAAAAGACAGTCATCTAGTTTAATTCTTTTGGACTCTATTGAAAAAAAATTTTAACAACATTCTTGGCTGTTCTTAGCAAGAAGAAGAAGAAAGTTTCCTTGAAAACAGTTGTTTTATTTTACCCAATTTTTAAAAATGAATTTAAAGCAGGTTTTAGTGCGCCAACATTTGCATTTGAGTAAAAGTTATTGGATAAATGTGGTCCTAATTGCTATGAAACTAAAGGGAATGTACAAATTGCAGACATTAGAAAACAAATGCTTAGTGTTGTACCTGACATTTTTGACAAGTATAGATTTCAACTTGTCTTTAATAATTTAGCCTTAATTAAAAATGAAAAGTCTCGATCTGCATCAACCACCTGTACTGGTTGTGGGCTAAATGATCCTGAAATTGCAGTCGGGGGGGCCACAAAAAATCTGTCCAGGGGCCACAAATTGCCCCCGGGCCACACTTTGGACACCCCTGCTTTAGACGGTAGAGGGCAGCTTTGGTCCTGGACCCTCTATGGCCGGATGTCTGCTGCAGCCTTCACCTTATCTGGACTTCTACTAAATGAAAACATCACTAGTCATCTGCTGCTGTGAGATATTAATCACATAACACTTTGATAGAACCTCAGTGCTCCAGAAAATCTTGAACTATTAGACAAATGCAACGATCAAAATACTACTGCTACAAAAATACGTATTGTTCTTTTCAGAAGCTTCACAGCATGCTATTTGTCAGCATAAAATGGGAAAATGTATAGGGAAATATTAGTAACTGTTACTTCTAACTGCCACTTTGATTTTGATTTTTTTTTCTTTAATGACAGTAGGACTCTAAAGTCTCAAGTGTTTAGGGGTAGGAGTTTATAAGTTCTCACTTCTTCCTACCCCATTTTGAGCATGATATGTTAACTGAAACAAAAAAAATCTGTATTTTCTCTTCTTTCTTATGCACTTCTTGTTACTGTGCACTATTTTACTTTTATATTTGTATCATGTTTGAATAAATTTAAAATTTCAAATTTCAATTTCAAATTTCTATGATCCTTGGTGTTTGGTTTTTAGTTTTCATTTGTGTTCATGTTTTGATCACTTTCTTTTTGTTCAAAAGGTTTTATTTCTCTGTGTTCATTGTTGTTAGAAAGTGTTGCAAAATGAGACCACTCCTTTAGGTTTAGTTTCTTACTCCTTGTGTTTTGTTTTATGCATTTTAAGTTAATTCTCTTAGATCAGGTGTTTTTTTTTTTTTTTAGTTAGTTTGGTTCCCTCTCAGTTAATTAGTCTCTTTTCCTCCCAGTTAGCTCTCTGCCTCAGCACAGATACCACTTTCCCCTGATTCGCTCGCTTGGATACAAAGTCATTCTCCACTCTTCCCTCAGTAAACAAGTTTACTGGTTTTCATTGCTGGTTCCTCTCATTGCTCTGCTACATGCTTCCTGTCCTGTTTTTATTGTACAACACCTGTAGGTCTTCTATTTTAATTATTTAACCTTTGCTGTGTGCATCCCAAGTTCCTCTCTACATGTTGGTCCTAATCACAACGTAGCACACATGACATTTTACAAAACCAAGTCTATGGCAATTATGTCATTTACCTTTGTTTTATGGTTGGTGCAGGTTTATAACAACCATAAAAATGTTGTTAGTGCAAATCTGTACCAGAACCTCTCCATTACAGGTGAGCTTGTTCTTGGTCCTGGTGCTGGAAGCTGCAGGGAATACAATTAAGAAAAAGCAAGGAAACTGTTGTATGTGCAAAAATAGTTTTGATCTGCAAACATTTACTAGGGTACACAGCAGTGAGGCTATGAGTGGCATTGCATGTAAAATAATTTAAAGTTTATCTGATAACTGACCAGGAGGCAGTTAACTGAGGTTAGTGCATGATAAACCCAAAAAAGAGTCAGTTGTGGTAGTCAGTGTGTGATGGTACCACAATGTGTACTTTTGGGTTTGAGAGCAGATGGAGGCGATAAATATTTAGAAGAGATGCTAATAATATGAAATTCATACAGAGAAACTGGATTTGGAACAATGGGGAGAATATTTGTTTCATACCAAGAAACGGTTTGAGAACCATGGTTGTAGTTCTTGAAGAGAATCAGAGAGTAAAGTAGAGTGGAGCTGGGTTTGGTGGAAAGGCAGAACTGGGTCTCATCTAAATAGCGGCGAAAAATTACAGAAGAATGGATGGAAAATTGGAACAAGAGGAAGGAGATAAAAGTATAAAAAAGAGACCTTAGAGCAGAACCTTGAGGAACACCAGAAGACACGGCAGGTGAGATAGACTTTGAGGATTTCAGTTTAATTCAGAAAGGTTAACGGTCCTGGTGCTGGGTCCCAGGTATTAAATGTTCACTTATATACAGAAAGGCTATAATTTATTTATTTATTTTCTTTTACTTTCTTTTTAAGGTATCACATTACACATGTCAGCTTAAATAATAATACATATGATTTAGCAATGGTATCAAGGTGTTACTCGATTGTATCTGTTGCTTTATGTCTGTTGGTTGTGCTGTTCTTTTTGTGTCTCTTTCCAGGTGATGGAGCAGACAGAGGAAGTTTTATCATTCTCTTCCTTTTATCTCTTCTTTCTTTCACCTCTTCTCTTTCTTTCTTTTTCTCTTCTTGTTCTTCCTTTACTCTCCTACCTTCCCATTGTAGTGTCCATATAATTTGAAATTCTCCCTGCAGGAATCACAATAAAGCTATTTACATGCACAAATCAAGCGCAGCACTATCGCGAAAGCTGTTTGCTCCACTTGTGAAAGCAAAATCTGTCGAGCTCTATCTGGCATTAAGACATCAATTCTTATTGCCACATTGCTAGACAGGACACTGGAAAAAAAAAAAAAAAAAAAAAGAAAGGTTAACGGACTTAATTAGCAGTGAGCCCCAGAATTAAACTCTGTGTAAGTCCTCTTGTAATCTGGGGCCGTCTCTCCGCCCTCCTCCTAAACTATTGTTCGCTCTCTTTAGGTCGCCCCGTTCCCGTGAGGAATCTCAATATTCTCAGCTACTGCTCCGGCTCATTATGCGCCGCTTGCCAGCTTCCTGTCTACAACCAGCCGCCTCATTTGGGTGACAAGCTATTGTTTAAACTTGTCTTACAGCAGTGAAGAGTCTGTAATATACAAGAGGAGTTTCTCACACCACACCATCTAATTAGGGCCTGGCTTGGCTTAAAATGTGTCCTTTCAACAAACTGCAAATTATTTTAAACAAAAACGTCATTTGCTCCGCTTATTCGAAGCATTATGAGCTGAAAGCTGAAGGATTTTCCCACCTGTTACACAACTATGATGTCATGCCTTTTAGGAAAAAGCGACTCCCACTCACACGTCAGCGCCGTTTGTTGCATTGACATGTTCCTGCAGACACTAAAATGGCAATGCAGTAAAACTGTGTTGGACGTTTGAGGCTTATTTTTGCAGGGAACGGCTGTGCCGACACGCCCTGCCTTCCCCAGCTGCAGTATCTTCTCTGTTTGGGCCATTGTTCCGTCTGCAGCTGTGCACTTCGGTGTTGTTTAACAAATCAGTTCTGATTTTCCAGGAAACTGACAAATTCCCAAACAGACCAGCGATTAAGGTGGAGGTTTTCGGTTTCACTAAATCATTTGGGGATGTTAAAACGCGGCAGCCGTGACCAAAGCCCTTCCAAACAACCGCATGCCTGTCCTGCTGCAGGAGGCCACATGTAGCTTGCATGCAAACAAAGTGTATATTGAGGATGGCCTGTGCAGCTGAATGAGGCTTCTGTTCTGTTCAATGAGGCAGCTGACAGCTTTGGCTTTTTTTTTTAAAGCAACCTGCAACAAACTTGCATGGTTGTAAGATACTAGAAATGAGGGTTGTGCTTTTTTTTCACAGTCCCCTGGAATATTTTGCCATTTTGTTTGCAATTTTCCAAATATTTAACTTCTGAATGATGCAGCTACAGAATTTGCAGGATGAAATGTAACAAACTTTTGATCCTAAATCCACAATCAGGGTTGGAGTTCGTTGCTGAATTCAATAACGAAGCTTCTCTGTCTGCACTGAAATAGGAAATTGAGGATCTGTTGGTTCTACTTGAGCATCTTTAGTTATTTTAACACTATTGTTTCATGTTTTACAGAGAACATAATAATATTGTGTAGATGCTGTGACTGTAGACAAAAAACACTTGAATTTATTGCCTCTATCTAAGCATATTGTGTTGATTTAACACTATTATTTCCAGATGTGGGTAGGAACTAGTTATATTTACTCAGTTACAGTTACTTTAGTAACTTTTTGAACACAATGTACTTCTAGGAATAGCTTTACTTCACTGTACTTATACTTTTACTTGGGTAAATATCATGAAAAAGTATTGCTACTCTTACTTGAGTAAAATGTCTGTCTACTATGTCCACTGAGTAACTTCACTGAATAAAGAACCAACTTGTTTCAACTAAAAATGCACCAGAGACACATTTACAGTTTATATTGAGGTAAGACTTGTTTTGTTTGTACCAAAGTTTTGTTGTTTTAATGCTATTTTCCATCTAAAGACCATTTACAGGTCAACCAACCATACAGCAAACACTATATATTGTTATTGCAAAGTTAAGTACTTTGCACTGTCCTAACTTACTGTATCTACATTAACTGCTTGGATTCATAAGTTTTATGTTTAGAAATTCTTCTGCCTGAATTTGGTACTTTGTAATTACTGTTGTTTGTAAATGTTATATCTTAGTCGTTAAATTACCAGAATTTGCACATCATTTAATATTTTTGCCTGACCAATTACATACTTTTAAAATATTAAATCACTTGTTATAGATATTTACTCAGTACTTGAGTAACCTTTAACTATTTTACGCTTACATGAATAATTTCTTCGTTGGCTACATTTTACTTTGACTTAAATAAAAATATATTGAAGTAGTGCTGCTCTTGCTTGACTAAAGCTTCTGGCTGCTCTACCCTCCTCTGATTGTTTCAGGTACTTAGAGAAAGTAAGAATACTGTGTAGATACTACATAATAAGTTAATGCAATACCAGAAATTGATTTTCCTGAAATAATCTGGTACCCTGGTTGCACAGAACGCACTGTTGGTTCACGTGAATTGTCGGCCTGTTGCACACAAGCGTATTCTCCTCACCCGTCTGCTATCCGCTAAACTTAACACCACAATATGTAAACCTAAAGAAGTCAGGGGAATTCATGAGAAATAAATGTCACACAACAGCCGTAATTCAGATTCTAAATCCAAAGGTGACTTTTCCAGTACACTGATCAGATAGCTGACGGTACGGAGACACCTTTAGTAATCCACAGGTTGCAGGATTAAAACCGGTGAGGTTTCCTATTACTTAAAACACGCCCCACAGTTTTAATTGATTATACAGTTTTGAAGGGGAGTGACTGAGTTGTGTTGGAGTAAAGTGACCCAATTAACATTGAATTAACACATTATAAACTGCTGCAAAGGCAAAAGGTTTGTATGCAAGAAAAGTCCACAGTTGAATTAAGTGGATTCAAAGCATTTTCTCTTTCCAGTGTGGATGGCTGATGCCCACAGAGAGGCTGTTTATTCATTTTCCTGAGGTAGTGGAAGCCTACCAGCCTGTCAGGGTCAGCCTGGCTCTTCATTTAGCAGCTTGCCAGGAGACTCTGCAGAGCTGAAAGAATGTGTGAACGCTGCCCAGTTTCTCATTTCAAGGGTTGCCCAGGGCTGAGCATCGACTGCTGCCGCCGATGCACGACTTGTTCCCCCTTTTGCTGTTCTGCTCGGGTTCATTTGAGCGTGGAGACATCAGAAGATTTTACATTTAAACAATGTTAAAAGGTATGAAGAAGAGTTTTATTTCTCAAAATAGGAAGGGATAGAAAATAGGAAGTTTATGTTGTGATTTTGCTGTTTTTTTCCCTAATAATCTGTTTAAAAAAACGTATAAATACAAATATATCCAATTACAGTTTATCTACATATTCAGTGACGCCCCATTTGAGCGTTTGTATTCATCACTAATGTGCTTCTGTAATTATTCTTACTTTGTCAACTCTCCCCTGGTTACCCTAAATAAAATAATAAGCAATAAACAGTAAAGTTTACAGAGAGTTCCGGCTGCTGTATTACACTGAAACACTGGACCACCTTCACAAACCTTCCTGCTTCACCCTTCTCCACCTTAGAAACGAAGCGGCCACCGACTGTGAAGTCAGCGTGCTGCCTTTAGGTGCTGTAGGAAAAGTCTAAATCCTGGCTTACCAGACACGAAGTGATGAACTGAGGGAAATAGATGCTTTGTAAAAAAAATGTGTTGTTGTGTTTTAGTTAGCAGAGTTTTCTTAGCGTCGTAGAACAACAATGATCCATGTATTTCAAAGCCTCCCTTGACTTCTGTTGAGGTGGATATACAGCTTTTATCTATAAAGCGATTCTCAGGTGGGCCTTTGGTTTCTCCCTGTGGGCAGGTGCACAATTCAGTCCAGCTTGCTGGTACTGATTTATTTATTTATTTTTTAACAAATTTGTTTTTTAATAAATTGCTTTTTTTTTTTTTTTTTTTTAGGTTGGCATCCTCTAAATTCATGTTGATGTTAAATGTGCTCCACCGTGGACAACGACACTGGCAGCATCTTCCAGTTTGTCCCTCTGGGTTCCCGGGCTATTCTTGAACATCCTGCTTAATTGATCCAGTTTTGAGTCAAATGGTTGAAACTTTTGACACAACTGGAGAACACTGGCTCATGGTTGTATGGGGCAATAAGCTAAATTTGGTATGGGACCCTTCTTCCCATTAAACGTCAGCACCACTGGCAGCGTTCCAACGTCGATCTGGTGAATTCTGGGAGAAGGGGGCCAAATTTAACTGGCTGAGCCTAAAAAACAAACAGGGATAAGTTATTTATAAGAGTTCTAACATTAAGAAAAGGTTGAACTTGTAGCATTAGATTGTAACTCTGTCTAAACAATATTCAAAGTATTAAGATTATTGTCAGAAACTGTCAAATCAGATTTAATAGTATTCTCATTCTCAATTAAAAAACTTTTTTTTTTTTAATCTGTAGTCTGTGTTAAAATTCAAGCATTTATGGGAGATAGTTTTGGGGCCCTAAGCAGCGGCTTACCATAGTTTGCTTATTTCTTGGGCCGGGTCTGCAGCTGGATCAGCAGGACAATGATTCCTAACAAACACGAATTCAAACTGGTTTTTGAAAAGTTAAAGCTTCTGGAATGGCCCCAAGTTCAGTCCTTTTGGAAAACTGTGAACAATGCTTGTTTTTTCTTTTAGCTGTAAGCAGAAAATTCATCATAACTAACAGAAATAAAGAGGTGAAAACATCAATCTATGTGTAATTAATATGTATGATGTGGTTCACTTTTATAAAAGAGTTTCTGAAATGAACCAATTTGAACTCTGTCTAGATTTATGACTTGTTCATCCTTTTGTTGCTGTACTTTCAGTACAACCTGAAAACAGAAGCCGAAATGCATCCCTACAAAATGATGAGCTCATTTCTATCTATCGTTAATAACTTACATCTCACTCTTATAACTGACGTCTCTGCCACATTTATTAATTTATTAATTATTCATGCACAGTTGCATATTTACCCTCGTTTGTTTCTGTTAATAACTTTCTCTACTCTTCACTTTCTCACCTACAACTTGTCTATAACTGTCCATGCCAATATAGATGCTAACTCTTCAGCGCCTCTTATCTTGCTTTGTTGTTATTCTAATTTTTTTGTTGTTTAATCTTATTAGTTAATTCATTTTATGTATTTATTTAATTACTTGTCTTGCTTTATTAATACTTTCTTCTGTTTTTCTGGTTCTGGCATCAATACAATCTTGTTTTAATGCTGACAACAATTAATGCTTTAATGTGCAATGACAAACTTCTGGTCTTAAATAAACCTTAACTTTTTGCAGGGAAGAGCCTCACCATTTGGCTCCAAAGAAATCATAAGAATAGTATTTTTATGACATTTTTGATGGGGTAAATTACACACACAACAATATGCGAGGTAAGTTCACTATTATGTGGTTTATTGCATTACATTTGATCATTTAATAATGTTAAAATGTGGATTTTGCTATATGGTAATGCTGTACCATTAAGATTACAATTGTACTGCTAGCCCAGCATGTTGATGGCATCCACTGACTAGAGTTTGCTATAATAAAGCATTTTGTGAGTCCTTTCCAGATTGCATATGAATATATTTGAAACTCTTTTCTTCCATTTACTGAAAGAATGCAACATTGTTTTCTAGTTTCTTACAGAAGAAAACCAAACAAGCCCTTCCTGTAGATAGTACTAAGCACTGATCACTGGCCTGCAGCCATGGCAAAAAGGAGCAAATACAGAAATGTTTTATGGGTGTTATCAGAGTGCAATGCACAAAGTGTGAGACCTACCTGTGCCTCACACCTGAGAGAAACTGCTTCATCAGTTTACGTGAGCAGTAAGGCAAAGACAGCAGCATAAATCAAACGAAAACAAATATTCAAATGAAAAATTACACTGAAACGTTGAAGAATATATTTTTTTAGTTGTTTTTAATTATTGGATGATTTGCATTGTTAACTATTAATGCTACTGGGATCTTTTTAGACTATAACCTGAGTTGGAAAATAAATGTTTTTACATTAATAAACTGAACTCTCTTGTTTTCATTAATTTCATACAGTGTTGCCAAAAGGCAACTTCACCAAACAATAACTAAAAAATATATATATTTTTAAATTTCTCTTGATTACGTTTACTCGGTCTATGTAATATCTTAAAAAAAACATCCCAAGCATTTCTTCCCCCAACTGGCATCGTTATGCATACAGTAGAGGGTTAAATATTTTTTCTTTTATGTATACGTTTTATTTAAAAAAATATATACCAGGTTTTGTTTAATGTTAATTAGCGTGACGTTGAAACAAACTAAAGAAAGCGTTTAATTTTGTTGTTTTAAACGATATTTCTCAACTAATATTCGGCATTACTATGTAACGATAATTTACGGACCGTACATGAAAGCATCATTTTCCATGGATTCTGATTGGCTCTCCGTGTCCAGCTCCTGCTTCCCATTGGCTGCTGCGGCTTCGCCCGGGGTCCTCCTCTACCTTTTGTGAGCGGGTTGCGCTCCCGTTGAATCGCCTGCTCGTTGTTTCCCGGAGTCCGGCGGAAGAAGAAGTTGTCCCCCCGCTCCGTGGCGCCTCCAGCTCCGAGTCCAGCTATCTACCGTCGTGTCGGTGGATTTTCTTTTCCCCCAGCGAGCCCCGGGGATGAGCCGGTGAACCGGACGGGGAAGGAGTCGCCTGCTGCTCGGCTCCGGGTTGCGTTGGGAACAAACAGCCGAGAGGGAGGGGAGGAAGGACGTAAATAAGCCCGGAGATGGTTCACTTTCCGCGGGCACCTTCGGCGACTTTACTGCGGCTTTAACATCCGGCTGAAAACGGACGAGGAGAGACTGGAAGACGGGTTTGATTAAAGCGCTTCTCGGAGACCAGCCATGCCGGACCAGATCACGGTTTCGGAGTTTGTCGCAGAGACGAATGAGGATTATAAATCTCCCACCGCGTCCTACTTCACCACCAGGATGTCCCACTGCAGGAACACGGTGGCTGCCCTGGAGGAGGTGAGTGCTTCTGGCTCCGTGGAGCCCTTAAAAACATTGAGTCCACCGGAGTGGGCAGGGAGAACATTCAAATTTTATTTATACAGCCATCTGTCATCTCAAGGCTCTTTTCAAAGTCAAATTGGTGAGAAAGTTTCCTCTCTAAGGAAACCCAGCAGGTTGCATCAAGTCTCTCCAAGCAGCATTCACTCCTCCTGAAAGAGCGTAGAGCCACAGTGGACAGTCGTCTGCATTGTTGATGGCTTTGCAGCAATCCCTCATACTGAGCATGCATGAAGCGACAGTGGAGAGGAAAACTCCCCTTTAACAGGGAGGAGAACCTCCAGCAGAACCAGAACCAGGCTCAGTGTGAACGCTCATCTGCCTCCACCCACTGGGGCTTAGAGAAGACAGAGCAGAGACACAGAAAGCACAGAAGCTCACATTGACCCAGGAGTACTTTCTATGGTAGAGAAGACAGAGCAGAGACACAGAAAGCACAGAAGCTCACATTGACCCAGGAGTACTTTCTATGTTAGAGAAGACAGAGAAGAGACACAGAAAGCACAGAAGCTCACATTGACCCAGGAGTACTTTCTATGTTAGATGGTAATAGAGGATGATCTGCCTCCCCTGATGATGTCACAGCTAACAGAACACCAGACCAGGTGTACCTTCTATGAAGAGAAGAATGACAGAGAACAAAAAGATAAAAGTTGAAATAACAACAAACAATGCAAATTGGAGAGCAGTAGGAGAACTCAGCAGAGTGAGAGACATAGACCCTGATGTCCTCCAGCAGCCTAAGCCTATAGCAGCATAACTATAGAGGTAGCTCAGGGTAACATGAGCCACTCTGACTAGAAGCTTTGACACAAAGGAAAGTTTTAACATTAGTCTTAAAAGTAGACGGGGTGTCTGCCTCACGGACCAAAACTGGGAGTTGGTTACACAGGAGAGGAGCCTGATAGCTAAAGGATCTGCCTCCCATTCTACTTTTAGAGACTCTAGGAACCACCAGCAGACCTGCAGTCTGAGAGCGAAATTGCTCTGTTAGGAAGTGAAGCAGGCCACATGTCCGTGGTTACTCTGGAGGAGCAGTAAAGATCACTAGCTCAGGTGGGAGAATAGGTTTGTGCTCTACACAAATCTGGCATCTGCGGAAAGGCGTGGGAAGAAAAAATAAACTAAAATAAGTCTTCTTGTCAAACGTGGAAGAAGGTTCTCTGGTCAGACTGAACCTGCACGGCAACACCCAGAGACATTATGGCTAATTCAGGTGTTAGGATGGCCTAGTCAAAGCCCGGAGACGAATTCAGCTGAGAATCTGTGGCATGACTTGGACATGGGTGATTGCATATTGCTCTCCATCCAGTCTGTGTGAGTCTGAGCTGCACCGGCAGCAGAGACCTGCAGCTGTAACCACGGCAGGTTCTACGGAGTAGGAACCCAGAGGAGCCGGGTCCAAATGCACTACGCACCGTTCAGATCGCTGTCACACGAGATATCCGTAAAAAAGGCGCTGGAAGAATACATGAGTAGTTCTGCAAAGGATCTACGTACTAGTGCATAAAAATCCATACAAAGATTAATATTGATGTTTTTAAAAACGATATTCTGGCTTTCAATGTCTGTGCACCTCCCAACCCCTAGGGGGCGTTATCACAGCCATTACTGTTAACAGCGAGGAAGTGAGACGAATTTGCGGAACGGCCGACAGGATTTTAGAAGCACCTTCGTCCCTAAAATCAGACGTTTGGGCACATTTTTGATTTCTGTGATACATTTAATGCATTGAACCAAATGCTGTTAGTATATCAGTGTTCAATAAATTTAACATAAATATAATATTTGGCTGTTTTTTTTGTTGATTGAATGACTCTGAGCATTAATTTGACTGTAATAAATATCGATAATGGAGTCAAATCGATAATCGTATGGAGTCGTTCAGATCACTGTCCCACCTGGCAGTTACGCAATGCCTTGCCATAAAAAAGGCGCTGGAAGAATACATGAGTAGTTCTGCAAAGGATCTACGTACTAGTGCATAAAAATCCATACAAAGATTAATATCGATGTTTTTAAAAACGATTTAATATCCATATTCTGGCTTTCAATATCTGTGCACCTCCCAGCCCCTAGGGGGCGGTATTACAGCGCACCATTACTGTTAACAGCGAGGAAGTGAGATGAATTTGCAGAACGGCCGACAGGATTTTAGAAACGCCTTCGTCCCTAAAATCAGACGTTTGGGCACATTTTTGGTTCCTGTGATACGTTTAATGCATTGAACCAAATGCTGTTAGTATATCAGTGTTCAATAAATTTAACATAAATATAATATTTTGCTGTTTTTTTTTTTTTTTTTTTGTTTTTTTTGTTGATTGAATGACTGTGAGCATTAATTTGACAGTAATAAATATCGATATTGGAGTCAAATCGATAATCGTATGGAGTCGGCTGCTCCTGGATGACAGCCGGCCCTACGGACCGTGATGAATGCGTAACTTTCTGTTCAGACGGGACAGAAACTGGGAGGCGAGCCGGGAGCGTTCCTCCTCCTGGATGTGGAGACATGCAGCTGAATTCACAGCAGATTAATCATCAGACTTCTTATTCCTGCAGAGACGGCGAGAGGAAGAGCCGCCCTTGCTCCACTTTTACAGCCTCCACTCTGTCCCTCCTCTAAACTGGCAGGTCGTCAGGAGGAAGGACACTTCCGCTTTTGTTCCCCCCGTCAACCCCCCCTCCCCACAGTTTCCCTGCTCTGTGTCGTACAGCAGAGCCTCGCCCTGCTGCACGGTAAAAATAGATTTCTCCCAGATGAGCGGCTCAGAGAGAGATGTGTGTTAGTGGATGTTGGGGACGGTGCGCCGTTCAGTCCCTGGTTTCATTAATTAGGACTGAACAGTCCACAAAACGAGGCCGTTGAGGACAGTTTTATTATTTTTTCAGTAGATTTGTCGCCTGGAAGTGAGAGAAATGAATCCACATCTGCACAGCATCCCCCCCTCTGTCTGCCAGGCTGACAGGTTTCCACCTGCTCCCCATGGCAGGTGTCACCGTGCGGGCGTCCCTTGTGCTGCCTGCTTTAAAATATTCCTTTTTCTCGCCAGAGGAAAGCGTTTTGTCCCTGGAACAGAGCATGCGGGAGTAGGGCAGAACGATTTTGGAAAATAATCTAATTGCGATTTTTTTTCTTAATATTGCGATTTAATGCGATTTTTTCCCCCAATTTAATTTATCATGTGTTTTTAAACATATACAAACAACAAATCATTTTGTTTCCTCGCTGTGCAGATTAGTTGCTAAAAGACCCACAGCATCTAAACTCAGAGCAGAAATGATTGCGTTCTGCCTACAATATATTTCAATCAAAATTGCAATTTTGACTTTTCTCTGCATTAACCACAAGCAACAAAAATGGCCTCTAAATAAAGATTTTTGTAAACAAGGACTATTTTAAATATGAACTTTTAATGTTTCTATTAATCAGAATATTATTCAAGAGAACAGCTTTTAATTTAATTGGACATCAATCCTTGTTGAACATAAAGTGCAACCAACAAGCAAGTCTATGTATTAAACTGATTGACCTGTACTTAATAATATGTATGATTATATAAACTCTAAAACAAGTAATAAAATTAGATTATCTCACTGCTGCAACTGTCTTCCCTTCCATGTGGAGGCAAACCCACTTTAAACATTTTACTGACCTAAAGGACGTGTTTAATTCCCTAATTGTTACATAGCCAAAAATTGCAGACCTCTGCGATTTGAAAATTGTGTTTTTTTTAAATCACGATTATATTGAAAATGCGATTAATTGTTCAGCCCTATGCGGGCAGCGCGGACATCTCTGAACAGCAGGCCAGCAGTAATTGCCGGCTTGTGTGGCTGAATTGTCGGGTTGGGAATCTAATTCTGCAGCTTTTGTTTTCAAGCGTCGCCGCGGTTGAGGCTGCAGAGCATGCTGGGAGAGAGGTGCAGCGGCGGCTTGTTGTTTCAGGCTCAGGGAGCACAAGGCTCTATTGTTGGGACGGCAAACTTTGCTCTGTTGGACTAATTAAGCGGCGCAGCGGACGGCGACACTTTCCGCTGATTGTCTGCGGTGCCGAGGCTCAGTTAATCCCAAACAGAGGTTGAAGATGAATCTCCTCTTGTCTTTTCACTCATGCGTGACTCTAAACTCAGCCCAGAAATAGAGAGTTTCCTCCATTGTGCCGATTCTGAGGGGAATCGGTCTCGCCTTCACCTGAGGAAGCTGCAGGAACGCCGCAGACTCTTTCAGGAACCGCCTTTTTACACTAGAACACAAGGAACCCACGTATGATGTAGAGCTGCACCGGGCAGCAAGTCAGTACGGCTGTGTGAAATATCCCGATGGCAAAGGAGTGTTTGGGTGCAATATTTGGTGGGTTTTAGTATTTTATCTGTCATGCAGAACATAACTACATAACACAGCTATAATATATTTAGGGTAGCGACGCAGCGATGTGAAAGTTCGGGCCATAATTGTCATTTTACCGATGGTAAAATGACTGTTTTGGTCGATTTTTACCAATATTAAATGCATTTTTCTACCCTTTTGACATTGTGGAAAAAAAAAAAAAAAACACATCTCTGCTTCAGATCACTGTCACATGACCAACCCCCTCCCACCCTGAAGCAGAAATGGCATCAGCATGTTTACAAATAAAATCCTAACATCGACCGATACCGATGCTATAATGCCGATATATCGTGGATCAAGTTGACTTCCTGAATGTGAACAACAGTACTCCTAGAGCTCATGATGCTAAAGAAAGAAAAGTGTCCATAATAATTAGGGATAATTATTATCAATGTCGTTATCGCCGTTTTTCTGCAAGAGTCTTGCAATGAGATATTTTTCTGAAATCATGGAGCTCTGGTATAATCAGTGGTGGGCACAGACCAAAAAGTTAAAATATTAGCTTTGCTACTGTTAAACTGGTGATAAATAAGGACATTTGAGGAAGCTAATGCTAGCCGCTAACCAGCTCTGCCACAAGTCTTCAGATAAAAGATGCTGCGTTGACACACAGCACATGGCGAACATGCATGTTTGAGGGGATTGCTGTTTTAGTTCAGGATAAATGACTTTAAATTAAAATTTTATACAGCAGTTGAAGCATTTGAGAAGAATATTCTGTCCTTCTGTACCCAGACTGCTGCATTTTAGAAAAACAGAGCAACCAGCTCTATTACCTCCACCTTGTAAACAGCAGGGTTTCCCCCACCGTATTATAAGCCTGGCAGGCTAAGCGTCATTTATTTATTTTAAATGCCTCAATGTTTGAGAGCAACATAAAACAGTCAGTAAAGTTCCTGTCTGGGAGAACACCTACTGATCTAGATAAGCTAACATGCTAGCTGTTATTAGCTCGGCACACACATCCATGTTGCGCCCCCCCACCCCTTCGAGCTGCATATGATGCAATACTTCTGCTTCCTCGCTCAGAAAACACCCCGATTCCCCCCCCCCCCCCACCCGCATTCACCTCCCATAACCCATCATGACAGCTACTGCCAGGATCACCCCATTTTCTGGGAGAGACCCTGAAACGGTGTAAATGAAAGTCACTGATGATATGCAGGCCTGGCAACACTGCTGGAAGCCTGGAACACAACGCTGAGTCTTTCTGGAGGTCCTTTTCCCCTCTATCAACAGACTCTAACAAACATGTAATAAATCATGACATTTTGGGTTACTTGTTGTTGTGACATCAATAAAATCAATATCGTTATATGTGGTGTGCACTATTTATGAATGAACAAGGAATAAATAAAAATCTCTTATGTTTTCCTACCCTGGACATACTGGTTAAATGGCCAAAGGGCAGGCAGTAAGCCGGTCGGTGTTCTGTAGGGACGGGTCTGAGTCCAGTCTCCTTCCGCCTCACGCCGTGCCGGTAACCAACCCAGAAAGCTCTGTTTGCTGTTAAATTAAAGGGTTAGGTTGACACACTAAAGGCCCATTCATACCTCACGTAAAAGACGGATACGTGTCAATCAATCAATCAATCAATCAATCAATTTTATTAGTTTATTATTAGTGTGAAGTGTTTCATACGTTCTAACCGTCGATTTCGTCCGTATTTTGACACGAAAATTGGGAGCTTACGATTACGGACGAAACGGATCAATACGGAGCAATACTACCGGAAACGGTGGGGGCGCTATTGAGTTTGTAGTACAAAATGTCAACAAAATCACGAAGAAGGTTGTAATTCTGGGCTTTAAACAATGCCGGGATTCGAGGAACGACTTGCGGAGCTTGTCCGCAACTACCCACACATATGATGTGTCGTGTCCGGGGCACAGGGACAAACAAGAAGTTTACTTACGGAGCAAATACAACAAAATCACGTCTTGGACCGTCGCCATGTTTGATCAATGACCAATCATTGGCGCCCAGCACTGCCACCTAGAGGACATATTGGTTATTGCGCACCTCAACGGACGGAGGTATGAAGGAGTCAACGGATAGAACGTACGGACAGAAATACGGACGTGTAGGCCAAACGTAGGGTATGAATGGGCCTTAAGGCACTGCTTAGAGAAGAAAACCAGTGTATACCGGATGTTTTCATTCAGTTTCAGCTCTCCAGTCATTCTTGGTAGTTCTTTATCAAACTTCTCTGCCTTGCAGATCTTCTCCAGGCCTTTCAGATTGGTAGGATATCCGTCATCTCTTACTGAGATTTAGTTCTGTACAGTGATGCTGAAAAATGTAACTTCTCTTCATCTTCATTTTTCTTTTCTTTTTTTTCCCATTATTTCCAAATCCAGCTTGACAGAAACTCCATTTCCTTCTGAACAAATGTAACCCCAGAGCATGATGCTGCCACCACCGTGTTTCACTGTTAGTGGCGCACAGTGTTGTCATGATGCCGCTAAACCTTTTGGGATTGTGTCCAAAAGTTCAAGAGTAGTTTTGTCGGACTGTAGCTCGTTCTTCACGAGGTTTTTGGAGACGTTAGCCAGGCCTGGATGCTTTAATTAGACGTAGAGGTCTGTGTTCATTTTGTACCACGATGTCATTGAGACTCTGAAACTGTTGAGTTCAACCTGGAAGAGACGCACAAATCCACAAACTGGTCTGCCCGGTCCAGAATATCGGACATGAACCCCTTTTAGGTAGATCGTGTCACTAAGTGGAGCTCCCACGTCCACAGGAAGGTCTGCTTGGTGTCCAGATCTGCTTTGATCATTAAGCTGAAGGATAAAAGATTAGCAGAGGTGGGAAGGATAAACGTGGTCAGTATTACCTTTATCCTTATTGTCTTAAACACTTTAAATATCTGGTTAACTTCGTGCACCTCTGATGCCTTTTTGATCAAACGTTCCAGCGCTCTGTTTCCTGCTGCGTTTGCAACCCCGCTGAGGTATCACCAGGGATGTGTGTTGAGACACGTTCACCGTTTGTCTGCAGGAACCTGCCGACGCTCAGGGTTTAATTAGTGGCAGAGGGCGGTGTGATTGTTTGGTCGCAAATCTGCCGTTCCAGATGGTTTGTTTGGGACAAATCTGCTCCCTAATCCGGGTGCCAAGGCGAGCCGAGCCAGAACCTGAGAGGAGGAAAGTTTCTGGGTTCCACGAGTAAACAATGTCACCAGTGATGGTCAGAAGTTTACATACACTCATCTGGGGCTCATATGAATATATTATGAAACGTGCATTAATCGTGATAAGCTCCATTACCATGGATGGATGGATGGATGGATGGATGCTGCAAAGAAAAGTGACCAAAGTCCGTCCAGAACTGGTCCCAGAACAAGAGTCACTAATAGGGCTGGGCGATAAATCGATTTAATCGATTAATTCATATTTACAATTCTTTAAGATTTCATTTTTGGAAAATCTGGATTTTATTTTGCCAATACACTCATTGGGTTTCCATGAAGAGAACAGCATGTGATGCTGAATATATGTTTAGGCAAATATATTGTCAAAATATTGTTAAGTTGAAACTTTTTTTTACCATAATACGAGGTACATTTACTTATTTACTTTTTTTAACTTAGTTTGAAGTTCAAAAGTGTAGTGAAGCCTGTTCTTAGCTCAATGTGTAATACCACTAGCAGCAAATGTTTTGTTATATTTTCATTGTTTATAATGGCATGGCTGCCATCTTGTTTTACATGTTTCACAGCTTGTTTTTAGTTGCACTTTGATTTCAGGTCAACTCCCTGACGAAATGCTTGACATAAAAAGCAAGGTTTTAAAATAATTTCTTTAATTTCTTTTTATGAAACAAAAAGGAGGAAAAAAATCGATTAATCGGATTTGGTATGATAAAATCGGAGATTTATTTTTTAATCCATATCGCCCAGCCCTAGTCACTAAGTGACATTTATTCACAGATCAGTGTTTGTATGTTTGAGCCAGTCTGTATGATTTGGACTCAAATCTACTCACGGTGATGCATTCAGAGGCTCTACTCCTCTACCAGGAGTCGTCGCAGCTTTAATGGGCTGTGCAGTTTTTTCCTCCTCTAAAACCTAATTGCCTCGCTTAATTAGGCTGGTAGTTTCAAAGCGCCTGCTATCTGGAGGCCATTCAGACACTTTGTGTGGACGTGTGTGCCAAAACCACAGCCGTGAAAACCAGTTTATCCAGTAAGAGGATATTGAGCTTTGTGTCAGGACCCCCCCCCACAAAGTGTTTTTTTTTTTCTGCTTGTGGAAAACACTTGAACCGACTTTCTTCTGCCCACGCTCAGAAACTGGAGCTTCTGGATTGTGTTTCTACCTTCAGACCTTTTTCAAAGCTTGCAGTTGTAACGCATGTTTGTGTTTTCTTTTTTTTTTTTAAACTTGTTACAACTTGTCGCCGAGGTCATCAGAGGCAGTTAGTAGGCTTTGTTTTCAGAAACACACAAAATTTGCCTTCAGATAATAGAAAGATCACATGACAGTAGCTATGTTTACACGGACAAAAGCAATTAGAGTAACCGGCCGATCGGAGTAAAAAAGGCGCCATGTAAACACGGGAACCGGATTAAGCTCAATCGGAATGAAATTGTAATCCGAATGAGAGAGGTGGTTTATGATGATTGATAATCTGGTCAACAAGCATATAAATAAGCGCTTATCAGGCTTAAGTTATTCTGAATGTGGCAATCTGACCTGTGCGCATGTTAGCCCGACGTAAACCTGATGCATTTCCGATTTGGTGAGAGGCGCTCCTGATAAAACCTTTCTCTTTTCTTTTTGAAAAAATAATAAAGCTCAAAATTGTTTCTTATTCAGTAACGTTTCAACCGTAATTAGAACATCGTGCAAGTCCAGCCTGGGCGCTCAAACAAACAAACTTGTATAAAACTATTTTTTTGGTTTATCAAAAACGGAAGTACTTCTTCTTCTGTTCTGAATAAAGCCAGATGCATATAAACACACATGGCCAGATTAATTGATTGTGCGCCCAATGCGATTATTTAATCTGAATACATTTTAATCCAATCGTGACATTTTGTACATGTAAGTACATAGCCAATGTCTTGATCTAAGTTTTTACTTATTTTGAAAGAGCTTAGGCTGAACTTCTTCAAGGAAACTAGTTTTAGTAATCAGAGGCTTTCTCCCTGTAGCCTGAGATGACGTTACCCCCCCCCCCCCCCCCCCCCCTCCAAACACAAGGCATGTCTGGTCAAATAGCCAGTAAAACATCAGTCATGTTTGCATGTAAATAAACAACTGTGTCATCAGCGTAAAGATGGAGAGAAATATTACTTTTTGTCGACTCTTAGATGAATTGACAGCAAATTTTCCTCCAAAAACCTGTTCTGTTATAACACTAACCCTTTGCATAACACAAAAATGAGACTTGTTTTAGTAATAAAATCCTCCTCCTGCCTTACAACTATAAATGATCTATTATCTCTGTATTTACACGTGTGAAGGTTTGCAGCATGTCAGGTGGACGCTGAACTGAATCCGCCACAAAGCCGAATTTGGGAGCTTGTGTGAAGTGGGGGGGGGGGGCAGGACTCTCAGATTATTCCTGGATGTCGGTTTGAAGCCGTACACATGGCTGCTGCCTAATCTGCCTCAGGATTTCCTGTAGGGGCAGCAGCAATGGCTTATGGGAATTTGGAGATTTCTGGATGTCTGTGTGAAACATAGGAGGAGGGCAACACATTAATCCTCATCGCTGTTCATCCTCTCATCTCAAACTAGTAAATGTTAAAGCACCCTGCTACAACTTTAATCTGTTCTGTAGACACAAAAGAAATCTGACTTTAATTTCCATACAACCAGTACAACACAGGCCTGACTTTGCATAACCTGTTTTGTTTTCCTTTATAATTGCGTCTATTATTTAAAGTGCAACGATTTGTGCCTGGACGTGTTGACATTGAGGCCAAATGTGCTCCTGTAACGATCTCCCAGGTGTCGGTGTGTGATGACACCGCAGTGCAGGTCCTGCCTTTGGTCCTTCCCCCCGTGACCGGGTCAGGAAGAGCAGCTGCTCGGCGTGGAGCAGGTGGCCTGGAGGAAAAGTTTTTACAAGCATTCAGACAGTAGGATTAACAGTGCAGAGACAATCCTCATCTATTAGCTTCAGAGACGCAGTGAGGGATCAACGGGCGCATGGCCTTAATGTGCTGTTTGGCCCAAGTGAGCAACTTAAACCCTACAGCCACCGTCTAAAGGAGCTTAATGCCTCCTATAATTGAAGTAGGATTAATGACAGGATCTGGTCTTCCTGCATATTCGCTCTGGATTCACCGTCCTGTTAACCTGACTCCGCCAGATGGATTTGCTCCGCATATCCATCTGGAAACCTTCCGTTGAAGTAATTTTGGGAAGGGGCGAAAATACTGGTTAGCTGATTGGCCTATGTTGGTGATAGACGGGCCAAATAAACCAATCAGATCAACGAAGCGTATGACGTGCTAACAGCGACAAGAGGAGCCAATTGATAGATCAAACTCTTGCCGAAACCTGTCGGGAGAAGAGCAAAAACATCTTTTCCTCTGAGAAAAGTCTCCAGAGCAGTGTTTTGCTCTTCTTTTAGTGAAGAAATACTCTGTAATTCCGATAAAACTTGCTCTATAGCCACGCTAACGCTAGTTTCATCGGCTGAAGCCGCCATGTTCTTTAGACTGAACTGTCGCGCTTCCCGTTGCGTCACACCTCAACCCGCCTCAAAGCCAACGCTGATTGGACGTTCGTTTGGTGAACGGCTCCAAATTTTCTTTAACGGAGAGTAGCCAGACTGATCTGCGAGTGAAACCTTGAAAGCTCACGAGATCAGGATGGTCTCACGAGGCTACCGTCCTGTGGCTCTGCCGGGCTGATTACCTGGAGGACAGGTTGTTGGACTGTTGATGTCACATTTGCTAACAAAGCACATTTATAAAAACAAGAGTTGAAGTGCTTCACAGTTGCACCAAAAACCATGAAGTAGCAAATAATAAACTGTCATAAAAATAAGTAAAACAATGAAAAGTTAGGATTTCTAAAGGCTAATTAGCATCTGAACAGAGCAGGCATGTAGACGCAGGGTTTTCCTCTTAGAGCCTCCGCAGCAAATACTCGATCATCTCAATGTTTTAACTTTGATCTCATAAAGTCTTTAAGGAAGCGGCTGGTTGACTGTAGAGCATTTAAGCGGTTTTGCCCAGTTGGGCTTTCTTTGAACTCTTTGGGCAGGTTACTAAAATTTGGGCTCCTTTTCACAACTTTTGGTGTATTTTTAGGAAGCATTCATTGGAAAATTCTGTTAAAATAATTGGCATTATGTGGCATTGAAGTAAAACGCTTGTACATTGTAATGGCCTTTTCTTTTAGTTCATTATTTTTGAAATTTCTAGAATCTTTTGCACTTGACATCACCAATGATGGATAATGATTGGTTAATCCAGGGTCAGTATGAATTGCCATTGGACGATGTTAATTATAAACGCTCTTAATGGGGTTAAGACTTCAAATGGTCAACTTATAAATGTTTCATGGCTATGTAAGAGAGAAATGATCTACTATGTGAAAGAGAAATGTTACATTTACACAGGCAAAATAAACTTTTGTGAGCTTTTATCTATCTTATGGTACTATTCTTTCATTGAGCCAATGAAGTGACTCAGACAGGTCTGCTGCACACAGACACTGAAGACAAGTCTGCAAAAGACTGAAGCACTTTATAAACGCTATACTTTTTACAATCTCTTGTTCTTTACATAATAGGCTATATAGGCTTTTTTTTTAAAGCATTTTGTATAATGCATGTTACCTGTTAATTGTTTTTCCAATTCCACACATGTCATACATTTTGAACACCACAATGAATTGAATTAATAATAATTCTGTGCACCAACAGTTTTTCACATTTTGTTCATATTTCTTCTTATTCAGCTGAACAAACATCTTTAAACCACTAAAAATTGTACTGTAAATGAGAATATACCAGTGTACACGGTAGTAATTTATTGATATGTCCTCCTTTTTGGTGTTATGCAGATGGTCACCCTATAACGGAGAAATACGGTGATATTTTCTCTAGTTTATCGGAATAAATCAAAGCAAGAGATTTCGTACGTTTTGAGTTTTAGCAAGAGGGCTCAAGGTATTCTCCCGTTTGAATAAATGTTTGAATGGGCGATGTTTTATCACAGACCCACGAGCCTTATTAATACCAGGCTTCCTTATGGTTCTGGTTCTATGGATCATGGTCGAGTTCTAATCGATTTAAAGCCTCAGTTGTTGGTTTTTTTCCATCCTTCCACTATCAGGATGCTATTTTTTAATATTGTTGATGCTAGTTTGCTCAGTTCTCAGCTTCTGTTGGTTTTATTGTATGTTTCTGCAGTCCTTGTCAGGCTGGGTCCGTTTTGTCGTCTACCACGACCCGGCCGAGGGAAAAGGCCTCCTTGCCTACCCAGAGGTTAGAGGTTGAGCGGGGGAGCCATTGGGGGGGGGGGTGAAGATCTAAAGCTGATCTCGTCTGTCATTGTACCACCGGTCAAGATCATTTGAGTCGGCTGGTGTTGAAGGCTATTGTGTCCTGAAGGGTCAGGCCTCTTCATTAATGGACTCCTGCTCTGGATCTGCAGTCTGCGCCGCCCCGTGCAGCCCGGGCTGGGCGGGCGGGGCGGGCGGGGCGGGATGGGTCCTCACAGCTGTGTTGTCCGGCTGTCACTCTCACTCAGGGAAGGTACCGCGACTAGTCCGTGTGTCGGAGGAACTCCTGAGAGCCTCTCAGGGGGATTCAGACTCAAAAAAGGTCAGTTTGATGATGCTTGGGTTTGGCAGGTGTAACGACGCGCCCGGCTCACCAGACGAGACGCATGATGCATGAGGACGGGTCCACAGAACAAGGCCAGAGCAGATTTTAGCCGTAAATCAGATTTCTGTGACATGGAATGAAATCCAGCGTATAATTCAGGATATTTAAGGGTTAGTGAGTTTGGTCCAATGACTCCAGACGTTCTCCAACATAGCTAAGTGACTTCAACCTTCACTCTCCTGCTCAGAGCCAAAGTCACATCCTGTTGGCTGCTGCTGCTGCTCAGCCGACACATTCGACCGACCGAAGTGAGCGTCCTGAACGCAGCGGTGCAAAAACATCGGTCACCAAGTATCAGAAGCGAAGCCTTTGTTCTATAAAGCCGGAGAACAACTAACAACTGCATTAGATGTGTCTGCACAGGAGTAACCGCAGAGAACTGGACATGAGTTTCAATAAGTCCAGGAACGTCTCCACATGTGCAAATATCCTGATGCACGTTCACCGTTTTCAGCTTTTTTAGATGTTTTCAGCTCTGGATACAGCTACATAGTATCCTCAGTCAGAGGTTTGTACAGACTGACCTCTACGGGAGATCTTTCCTGTTCCTTAAGCCGTCAGCATCTAGAACATCTCTGATGAAACCTGCAAAATACCAGCTTAGACATTTAATGTCCATCTATCTATCTATCCGTCCATCTAGGGCTGGACGATAAAGATAAAAAAGCATATCGATTAAATAAAAATCATATTTATCGATATCAATAATTATCAACAAAGTCAACACATGTATTTTACGTACAGCCCCAGCCATTTTATGCTGTTGCTTAGCAACCTATTTTTAGGTACAGAACACACAAACACTGAATTCAAACTCAAACCTTTATTCAACCAACTTTGTACCAAAACTGCAAGATTTTTAAAAAAGAACGTGTGCTCTCTGAACTCTCTGAAGGGGGTGGAGCTTGGTTCCTGGGTCTGCGTTGTGATTGGTTGGGAGGATGTAATGACTGTAGTATTAACCTACATGATTGGCTAGAATGCATAAGGAAGGAAAACTGTTATTCTATTGAACTTTTTAGTGACCCTTTTTTCTATCGTCGATATACGTCTATCGATCAATATATATTATTGAATTATCGTCCAGCCCTAGTCCATCCGTCCGTCTATTTATTGTGTAGAAACCCAGCTGACGAAATTTGGTTCTGTACGCACACAAAATGACAAATAAAGCTATCTATGTCTATGTCTGACCAATGTGGGAGCAGATGTGGTTCTACAGCAGTGTTCTGATCATTATTACTAAGTTCAGTGGAAGATAATCTAAATGTTCTGTAAACTTTAAAATACCCATCGGTTTTAGTGTGAAGCTATAATCGGCAGCAGACACTTTTATTTCTGTTAGTTAAATTTAAAAGGTGTTAATAGCTGTGCTGCTTTATTCTTAGCTAACTTCATCTCGCTATGACGCCGTCCTCATATTGTCAGCTCCGATTGGGCAATACCTTTTTAATAATGACAAGGACAGACGGCAGCCGGTATCCGTGGGTTTTTTATTAATTTTTTATTAATTTTTTTAACAAAAGCTTTTTTACATTCACCGTTACTTCTATAAATAGCGTGGTGCTGTGTGACGTCTTCTGTTATCTGCACATGTGGGTCGCTTTGCCTTTTTTGAACCGTTCAGACCGTTTAAAAGTGATATGAACAGTCGCCTTAAAAAAAGAATAATATTTCAGTCTGTTACTGCAAAGCTTTTTTATTTTACTTTCTGTATTTTTCTGTTTAATTTAAGGGTTAGAAACTAGAAGCTTCAGGTTTGTTTTGTAAAACTATTTAATCAACAGGTAAACTCGAGGTTGAGCATGTTCTGCAGATTTCTAATTATACTGAAGTTGAATGATTTTGAAGCGTTTGCAGCTTAGAGCCTTAGCTGTGAATGCGTACAAAAAACAGTTATTTAACTTTTATATCTTCCTTGAGTTTATTTGATCAACTAAGCTGTATAAACGTCTCGATGCTGAGGTTACTGCAGAGGGATCAGCTTTTTATCTGAACGCATAGACTGGGCTGTATGATTAACACTGATCAGTGGTCAAAAGTTTACATACACACTCAATATCTGCACCGATCCTGCTTAGTTTGGCTTTCTAAGGGTTAATTTGAACATTTTTCAAGGTGCAAAGACAACGCAGCTTAAAACTACAATGATTTTTAAAGTTGAGAATCAGAGGCTCAGACTTGAGATCATGGTGGATTTTCACAGATCCACAAAGGATCGCAGTTATACATAAAGTCTCACATATATACATACAACCTGCCTGCTATTGGTATAAATGTTCCAGAATAAGTGACAGAAGAGCCACACAGCTATTTAAGCCATCAAGAAGCTTCTGACTGAATTTAAATATGTGGGTTTCCTGCCACAGAGCTTTGAGATATAGTCTGTTCCTGTCTTACGGGGTTACGGTTCCGGGTATTAGAGAAGCTTAATGTTCAAAACCAGGTTGAATGTGTGTTTTAAGGGCATCGTTTGAACTGGCAGTGAAACAAACCCATGCAATCATACTGCCACCACCATGCTCCACAGTTGGTGCTGTTCTTTAGCTTTAAACATACTTCCTGTCATCGTGGCCAAGCAGCTCAATTTTTGTCTCGTCTAACCATCAAATGTTTCTCCACAAGTGGTTTGTCGAGCTTTAAGGCTAAGGTTTCTCTTTCTTCATTGGTACCCCTTCATTACGTGTGGATATAAAACTGGCTTCACACTGACAGTGAATCTTCAATCTTATGATGTATCTGTACTTTGGTTTTTCTTGACCCCCTTGACTGGAGGTGGACCAAGCAATCATCTGTTGACCAGAATCAGCCAATTTGACACTTGATTGGCTAGTTGGAAACACGGTGAACGCACCATGCCAAGTGACTTCAGGTCACGATGACAACAACACTCTTCAGTGTGGAAGTTGTTATTGCAGGAAGAAGCTAGTCAGTGTTTGAAATTCTTTGCTTGTCACTCTGGGGGGAAAATTAGGTTTTCCTTGACTTACAGCTGGAATAGTTTCAATTAAATTTTATTTATATAGCACCAATTCATGAAACATATCATCTTCAAGGCTCTTTCCAAAGTCAGATTCCATCAGATCCTCCAGGTTGGTGACAAAAGTTTCCTCTCTAAGGAAACCCAGCAGGTTGCATCAAGTCTCTCCAAGCAGCATTCACTCCTCCTGAAAGAGCGTAGAGCCACAGTGGACAGTCGTCTGCATTGTTGATGGCTTTGCAGCAATCCCTCATACTCAGCATGCATGAAGCGACAGTGGAGAGGAAAACTCCCCTTTAACAGGGAGGAGAACCTCCAGCAGAACCAGAACCAGGCTCAGTGTGAACGCTCATCTGCCTCCACCCACTGGGGCTTAGAGAAGACAGAGCAGAGACACAGAAAGCACAGAAGCTCACATTGACCCAGGAGTACTTTCTATGTTAGAGAAGACAGAGCAGAGACACAGGAAGCTCAGAAGCTCACATTGACCCAGGAGTACTTTCTATGTTAGAGAAGACAGAGCAGAGACACAGAAAGCACAGAAGCTCACATTGACCCAGGATTACTTTCTATGTTAGATGGTAATAGAGGATGATCTGCCTCCCCTGATGATGTCACAGCTAACAGAACGCCAGACCAGGTGTACCTTCTATGAAGAGAAAAATGACAGAGAACAAAAAGTTGAAATAACAACAAACGGTAAAAAACGGTAACATGAGCCACTCTGACTAGAAGCTTTGTCACAAAGGAAAGTTTTAAGATTAGCCGTAAAAGTAGACGGGGTGTCTGCCTCACAGACCAAAACTGGGAGTTGGTTCCATCTTCTTTCATTGGAGCTCAACTTGGAGCAGAAATAAAAATGAAATGCAGCCCTGCTTTCATTAATGAGCTGACATTAGCTGTCTTCATCATGAGTATCAGAGGATTCCTGCAGCAAAAACCAAACACACAAAGCGGTGTTTTACATCGTTATTAGATTTAAACATTAACAGAGTAAAATGTGTTCCTTTAACACTGAATCTGAAACGCCTAGAGCAGACTCTCCCATGTCCCACTGTGGCGGAGTTCATATTCATCCTCATGATACAAATTTAGGTCTAGATGGGCTTTTGGATGTTTTCCATTAAGGAAGAATGTGCAGAGAAAAACGAGTCTCCATCAAAGAAGCCTTTTCTGCTCGTTGCTAAAGGCTCTGATGTTCTCTGCATGGCAGGTTTGATCTTTAGACGCTTCGTCTTGGTTTGTGAAGGATCTTGATTCATGTCAGTTGAAGCTTTTTTTTTTACTTCCCAGTGGAGATCAGAGAGGTTTGTAAGAAATGCAGACCTTTTTGTTGTTCCTCTGAAGTTTGGCTTCAATCACACGAACATGTGGCCACCTTTGTTCAGCTCATTTTGTCTTCACTGAACTCCTCTGTCATTTATTTTTACATTTTTTTAGCCGGCAGAGCTGTTGCTCAAACACAAACGTTGTTTTCTACTCAGAGAGCAGGTCTCCTTCAGCCCTTATTCAGCAGCGCCGCGGCTAAAAAGAAGCGACCTCTTTCCAGGACCTGTGGAGGACAGAAAGCAGTTTTCTCACCATGTGGCGCTGCAGCTGGGAAGCAAATCTCTGGCCCACTCTCTCACCTTGTAAACTTTTAATAGACCTCAGCAGTAAACATGCAGGTTGGTTTCCTCTGACGCTTGGTGTTGTCGCCCTGTGGGACTCCTGGCAGCTGCTAGCCAACACTTTGGTCCTGCTGAGAGCCTCAGAGGCGCCTTAGCTGCCTCGCAGGTGGAGAACATGTTCCTCGCTGCTTCCAGAAGAGTCTGCTTCCACTCAGGAGAAGGCAAGGCAAGGCAAGGCAAATTTATTTATATAGCACAATTCAGTACAGAGACAATGCAAAGTGCTTTACATGATTAAAATATAGGAATAAAAGCAAGTAGGGATAGAATGTAGAAACAAAAAAGAACATTGAAAACAGTAAAACAGTTTAACTAGAACATTCAAAGGCAATTTCAAACAAATGTGTTTTTAATCTTGATTTAAAGGAACTCAGGCTTTCAGCACTTTTACGGTTTTCTGGGAGTTTGTTCCAGATCAGTGGAGCATAGGAACTAAATGCTGCTTCTCCATGTCTGGTTCTGGTTCTGGTTCTGGTTCTGCAGAGCAGGCTGGAGCCAGAAGACCTGAGTGGTCTGGAGGGTTGATGCCCTGATAACAAGTCTGTGATGGATTTAGGTGCTAATTCAGGGATTTATAGACTAACAGAAGGATTTTAAAGTCTGTTCTCTGAGATCCAGGGAGCCATGGAAGGACTTCAGAACCGGGTCCATGTTCTCTACGTTCTTAGTCTTAGTGGAAGGACTTCAGAACCGGGTCCATGTTCTCTACGTTCTTAGTCTTAGTGGAAGGACTTCAGAACCGGGTCCATGTTCTCTACGTTCTTAGTCTTAGTGGAAGGACTTCAGAACCGGGTCCATGTTCTCTACGTTCTTAGTCTTAGTGAGGACTTCAGAACCGGGTCCATGTTCTCTACTTTCTTAGTCTTAGTGGAAGGACTTCAGAACCGGGTCCATGTTCTCTACATTCTTAGTCTTAGTGAGGACTTCAGAACCGGGTCCATGTTCTCTACATTCTTAGTCTTAGTGAGGACTTCAGAACCGGGTCCATGTTCTCTACATTCTTAGTCTTAGTGAGGACTTCAGAACCGGGTCCATGTTCTCTACGTTCTTAGTCTTAGTGGAAGGACTTCAGAACCGGGTCCATGTTCTCTATGTTCTTAGTCTTAGTGGAAGGACTTCAGAACCGGGTCCATGTTCTCTACTTTCTTAGTCTTAGTGGAAGGACTTCAGAACCGGGTCCATGTTCTCTACGTTCTTAGTCTTAGTGAGGACTTCAGAACCGGGTCCATGTTCTCTACGTTCTTATTCTTAGTGAGGACTTCAGAACCGGGTCCATGTTCTCTACGTTCTTAGTCTTAGTGGAAGGACTTCAGAACCGGGTCCATGTTCTCTACGTTCTTAGTCTTAGTGAGGACTTCAGAACCGGGTCCATGTTCTCTACGTTCTTAGTCTTAGTGGAAGGACTTCAGAACCGGGTCCATGTTCTCTACGTTCTTAGTCTTAGTGAGGACTTCAGAACCGGGTCCATGTTCTCTACGTTCTTAGTCTTAGTGAGGACTTCAGAACCGGGTCCATGTTCTCTACGTTCTTAGTCTTAGTGAGGACTTCAGAACCGGGTCCATGTTCTCTACGTTCTTAGTCTTAGTGAGGACTTCAGAACCGGGTCCATGTTCTCTACGTTCTTAGTCTTAGTGAGGACTTCAGAACCGGGTCTATGTTCTCTACGTTCTTAGTCTTAGTGAGGACTTCAGAACCGGGTCCATGTTCTCTACGTTCTTAGTCTTAGTGGAAGGACTTCAGAACCGGGTCCATGTTCTCTACGTTCTTAGTCTTAGTGAGGACTTCAGAACCGGGTCCATGTTCTCTACGTTCTTAGTCTTAGTGAGGACTTCAGAACCGGGTCTATGTTCTCTACGTTCTTAGTCTTAGTGAGGACTTCAGAACCGGGTCCATGTTCTCTACGTTCTTAGTCTTAGTGGAAGGACTTCAGAACCGGGTCCATGTTCTCTACGTTCTTAGTCTTAGTGAGGACTTTAGAACCGGGTCCATGTTCTCTACGTTCTTAGTATTAGTGAGGACGCGGGCAGCAGGTTCTGGATCAGCTGCAGCGTTCTGATCCACTTTTTAGGCAGACCTGTGAAAACACCGTTGCAGTGATCAGTTCTACTAAAGATAAACATGGATTAGTTTCTCCAGATCCTTCTGAGTCATCAGTCCTTTAATCCTAGAAATGTTCCTCAGGTGGTAGAAAGCCGACCTTGTAATTGTCTTTAGATGCTTTTGAAGGTTCAGGTTCAGAAGTGGCCGTAGTTTGGGGAGCTTCTCGATTCGGGGGCTTTACTGGTGTGCGTGCTGTCCCGCGCTGACTGCTATCAGCCGGCTCTTTTCCAGCTGGCTGCTGGAGGAAAGCTGCAAGCTCGGCCCCCGCCGGACCACTTCTGTCCAAATATTGACTTTTCACACTCGGCACGGAGACAAGTTGTGAATGAAGCTGTTGAGAGTGCACACTCGGATACGTTTGTCAGCACTCGATGTGTAAAAAGCCTAAAATAAACGCAGGTTTAGTGGCTGCCGCATAATAATGGCCGCCTTTGTTTTATAGCATTCTTAATAAGTGCTGAGGAAAAAATGTCAGGAAGCCTACAGAATGACGGGCGGCACCGTTGTTGGCACCTCTAATGATCCCTTTGGATAAATGAAGCCTTCTTGATGTTTGCTTGACTTTCTGGAAGCTGGTCAGAGTTTCTACTCCTGCTTCCTGTGGTAGAAATACAACGCTCAGCTGGACCAGGACCTAAGCAAGAAACTCTGCATGCCACGGCAGCAAAAGGCCTTTTCTGTCCTAACACCGCCGACTAAAACGTGCAGCAGGGTCGCCATTTGTTGCAGTTCAGATACAAACAGTTATTTCCTTACAATTAACCAAATAAATGTGCTTAAACTAAAGGTAAATGTGCATTTTGGAGAGAATTTTAGTGCCCTAATTGGGCTCCTTATCGGCAGCTATCTCTGCTCGGGTTCCTTATGAACGTTTGCTTTCGGTTTGACGTTTGTAGGGTGAAATATTTGACATATTTTCGGTGAGTCGCAGGACAAGGTGCTGAGAAAGGGGAATTTCGTTTAAGCTGACAGCTGCTGACGGCTCCAAACCGCGTCGTTGGTGAAAAACATCCCAATGTAATTCATTTTCCGTCCTGATGTTCTGTCTGGTGCTGGCAGGTGTTTTTTTATCTTATTTATTTTTATTTAATTCAGCAAACTCACAGAAATATAATCTCAGGTCACCTCAGAAAACATTTTATTGGCAGTTGTCAGTAATCAGACCATAAAAGCAGATAACAGTCCAGTTTACAATCCCAACGGGTAAAAGGTTTACCATCTGAGGAAGCTGGGCATGCATGTGGCCACAGTGGAAAGGAACAACTTCCCTTTAACAGGAAGAACCAGAACCACTCCATGTGTCGTCTGCAGCATCTGGCAGGATTCCAGATGTCTTACTAGATTTATTCTCAGTTTTATTCAGGCTGAATCTAATTAAATCTGATCAGAAAACGTCAGTAACTCATGTCGTAACTTTTAAATCCTCATCAGCTTTTGGGCTGCTGGAGATATCTTACAGCTTAAACACGGTTAAACCTTTGCTCGATAAAATCTTTGGCAGGAAAAAAGCCGATTTAGAAATGGCCCAACAGGTTTTCCTATACTTTAACTCTAAGGATTATCACGTCCTGCAGGATTTACACCAGCAACAGGCAAAGCAGTGAAGCATGGTGGTGGCAGCATCATGCTGGGGGGATGCCCTCCGTTAGCGTCAGAGTAAAAGGGGGAGGAACATAAATGCACACCGCACTGTTCAGGTTTGGAGTAAAACATGCCTTCTTTTTCATTCATTTTACAATAAAGTCACATAAAAGCTGTTTGGCTGGACAAAATAGAACTAAACAAAGCACATCCATAAAATAAAAATCATATTGATTGATATCAATAATTATCAACAAATTCAAAACATGTATTTTAAGTGCAGCCCTGAACATTTTTATGCTGTTGCTTAATTATCTATTTTTAGATACAGACATGAACACTTACTCAACCCTTTATTCAACCAACTTTTTACCAAAACTTGCAGTTTTGGTAAAAATAAACAAGAACGCGTGCTCTCAGAACTCTATGAAGGGGGCGGGGCTTGGTTCCTGGGTCTGCGTTGTGATTGGTTGGGAGGATGTAATATTAACCTACATGGTAGAATGCAAAAGGAAAGAAAACTTTTATTATATTGAACTTTTTATTGACCTTTTTTTCTATCGTCGATATACATCTATTGATCGATATATATTATTGAATTATTGTCCGTCTGTCCATCCATCCATCCATCCATCCATCCATCAATCCGTCCGTCTATTTATTGTGTAGAAACCCAGCTGACCCAATGTGGGAACAGATGTGGTTTTCCAGCAGTATTCTGATCATTATTACTAAGTTCAGTGGAAGATAATATAAATGTTCGGTAAACTTTAAAATACCGAAGGTACTGAAGGGGGCGGCGCTTGGTTCCTGGGTCTGCGTTGTGATTGGTTGGGAGGATGTAATGATGTAATATTAACCTACGTGATAGAATGCTAAAGGAAGGAAAACTTTTATTCTATTGAACATTTTATTGACCCCTGTTCTCTATCATCGATATAAATTGTTAGTGAATTATCATCCAGTCCTAGTCTGACTGCGCAACAGAGGTAAAACCTGCATGGAATAACGTCTCCTTCCTGTCTGTTTCCTCTCATGACAGTCGCTGGGGGGGGGCTTACGCGGTGATCCAAGGTTGTTTCAGATGGGATGACCCCAGCAGAGCCAGGAGTGGGCCTGATGGTGGCAGGGATGCTGCAGCAGACGGGGGTCGTTGCCTGGGATGTGTTCAGCGTGTTAGAAACGGACCTGTGGGTTTTATAGACGCCATGATGCCTCTGGCAGGGCAGACATGCTGTCATCAGCAGAACAATGGGGCTGGACCTCCATCCTGTCTGTCAGTCCGGGCGACGTGCAATCACCCAGGAATGTCTTCGTTCTTCCTCGTCTCTGTAGAAACAGGCTGAAACTGTGAGGATAAAACAGCGCTCTGCTCGCCGTCCCGTTTTCTTCACACAACCTTCTTCTGGAAGCTATTCGCTTTTTAGCTCATGTTGTTCTGGGTTGTTAAAATGGCCACTTTGCCCTTTTTATTCTCATTATTTTCAAAATACTAGCTGATGAGATAAAGATAGAGGGAGACTTTAGATTGAAGGGTTCGTCCAGAGAAGCAGCGAACAGAGCTGATCTCTGATGTCTCTTCAAGGAACATAAATACCATCCGTCGGTCCTTTCCATCAGCAGATACGCCACATTCAGCTGCAGGAATTATAAACTTTAAGAAGACGAATCACTGGAGCGTTGAAAACAGTTTTCAGGATCCCTGCAAAACGCTCGTAAACATCAGTAAGCAGCTTTGTCAGCAGACCTTCAGACCTCTTGTGAAATGGAAATATTTTGAAAATCGGATCTAAAAGATTTATTACATGTAGTTTGAGTTTATAAATATCAAAATTATGTTTTCTTAATTGTACGTAATTTACAGAAAATGCCTTTTTTGTTATTTAATGAATCTCATAATTGTTTGTTTTCTATTTTGCTAACTTTTTATAGTCACATATATTTTTAATAGGGCTGGGCGATATGGCTTAAAAATAAAATTTCAGATTTTATTGCACCAAATTCGATTAATTAATTTTTTTCCCTCCTTTTCGTTTCTCAAAAAGAAGTTAAATAAGTTATTTTAAAAGCTTTCTTTTATGTCAAGCATTTCGTCTGGGAGTTAAACCTGAATTCAAAGTGCAACTAAATCAAAGCTGTGAAACAAAATGGCCGCCCTGCCGTAGTAAACCATGAAAATAAACTAAAGGCTTCATTTAACTTGTTTAACTTCAAACTAACGTACATTTTCTTTACGGTAAATTGATCTTAGTATCTGGTAAATGTCTTTATAAGGGTGGCCATCGCTTATGGAGGCTGCTGCAAGCGTTTACACATTAACTGAGTCCTAATGGCGACTCTGCTTCTTTTTTTTTTAAAAGTCTTCATCTTTACTCTGTCTTGACTCATTTCATTTTATTTTAAGAAGCAGTTAAAAACCCACTTATTCCAACTGATTTTTAACCAGTTTTTAACTAGTTTTATACCATCATGTTGCATTTATGCTTTTTTTTTTTTTTGGATTGTTCATCTAGCTAATCGCTAATTTGATACATTAAACTCAGTCCCTAATGGTGACTCTGTTTTTTTTATTTAAATAAGATAAAGGAGCCACTTTACTGTAACTCTGATACCAGAAAACTCTCCAAGTTCAAAGTTGTCCAGTGTTTCAGGCAGGATTGAAATTTGGTGTTAATCTCTCTTGTTAATCGTATGAATTATGCATTTAGTGAGTAGAGAAAAAAAAAACAGATAATACAGTATTTAACGTGCCGATCATGGACTGGAGGTGTTGAAGGGGAAACCGTGCATCTCTGCAGGGATCCTGACCTCCCTCCTAGCGCGTCGCTCCGTGTCGGACTCGCCGTGATCCCGGCACATCGTGAACGAGCGGATCTCCACGGCAACGACCTCCGTGACCCCGCAGAGTCCTGGCCGTGTGTGTAATCCCACCGATGAAGCTCGATAATTTAGCTCACTCCTCCTCCTCCTCCTCCTCCTCCTCCTCCTCCTCCTCCTCAGGCTGGAACAGAAATGCTGACGATGGCTGAAATGTTGCATTAGGTGGAGCAGCTCCTCGCTCAGAGGCAGCCCACGTCTCTTTGTCCCCCCCCCCTGTAGCAAGGATGCACAGCAGGGGAAATTCCCTCCTCCTCCAAACGGGGTTTTGTCCTGAAAAGAGCATTGTGCTGATAAAACGTCAGCGGCTATGCAGCGGCTGGCTGCAGAGCTCTTCACAGCTGAAAGGTGCAGCGGTGATGGATGGAGAGGCCGGCCCTGATTTAGGGGAGTGTTTGCTGTGTTCAGCTGGTTTATTACCCTGCTTATCCACTTCAGACCACTCTGCCGGGATTAAAGCGTCTGCTGAAGCCCCAGACTGTGTGAGAACTCGTGTTAGAGCGAGGGAAGCCTCGGTTGACGGAGGCCGCCCCAAAAAGGCTAATTTAAAGGAATCAGGCGTGTTGAATCAGGGGGACGCATCAAGGTGTCCCCCTGATTCAACACCCCTGATTCCCATCTGTGGTTCAGCAGCAGCCGGCCTGCAGAGTGAGGGGACATGTGAATCAGACGCGTCTAAAACCTGCAGGACACGGACCCCCGGGGGCCACAGCTGGACTGAATGTGATTCACAGACTGGTTAGTTAGACTGGGAAGGAATCTAACTACCAACCTGCCAGTCAGGAGGACACACGGACAGTTCAGTGGTTTGTGACCAAGTTCATAATCAATAATAATAATTATATTATTATATTATTAAGAGAAATTTAGCGTTTTAGCATTTGTTTCTTTTCTATACTCTTTGAAGTAGAAATGGTTTTGTGTTTTACATGTTTTCTTTTTCTTCTGTGTAAAGCACTTTGAGTTGATATAATGTTTTTTGAATACTGTAAAATGTAGTTACAGCAAATATGGATAACTGAGACAAGATGGATGTAAATACTGTAAAAAAGATGAAGTAACAGAACTGATGTACAATTATTGTAAGATAAAGGGTAGATAGATTTGCTAGTGTTATGTCTATGAATTTTAAAGTTATTCTTGAATGAAATAAATAAATAAATAAATAATAAGGACAACAAAAGCTTAATAGAACAGATAGAAACATAGTAATGGGAAAAGCGGCTAATTAGGAAGCTCCGCCCCTTTTAAAGAGTTCAGAGAGGACACATTCTTTTTTTTTTTTTTTTGTGGTTTTGGTAAGAAGTAATTTGAATCAAGTTTGAATTCAGTGTTTGTGTGTTCTGTATCTAAAAATAAGTTGCTAAGCAACATCATAAAATGGTCAGGGCTGCATTAAAATATATGTTTTGAATTTGTTGATAATTATCGATATCGATCAAAATTATTTAAATTTTATCGACATGCCTTTTTTCTATATCATCCAGCCCTAATACGACCTGAAAGCAGAGGAACATAAAGTCTCCAGCCAAATTATGAAAGACACGACTTATTTGGAGCAAACATTTATTCACCATGTGGCAGCTAGCTCTCTGAAATTTACTCGCCAAAGGGAAAATTTAGTCGCATTTGGCGTCTGGCGAGTGTTAAATTCTTCAACTTTAATATTTTTCTTCAGTATATTAACAAGTTTTCAGCCTAAAATCTCTCGCTGCCTCTCAGGGTGTAAATTTGAAGTTCTCTTTCTGGTGTCTCCAATGTTCCCTGAGGCTGAAAGCTGGTTTTCTGGAGCAGATGCAGCTCATGGGGCCGGGCTGTGAGCTGAGAAGATGCTCTCAGCATGAAGTCACCTCCGTGGTTGAGTTGTCTGGCAGAAGTGAAGCTTTAGTTTCCACCAGCCGTACCTGCTGCAGCTAAACGGCGGCTGTCTGAAATAACGAGAAATAACGAGGCGTCTGCTGCGGATGAGTCATTTACCAGGAGCCGAAGGAAGTAAAACCGCAGCTTCGTAAATCTCGCTTTTACTCAGTGTCTCTGATTAAAAAGCAGCAGCTTGTCTTTATTCTGTCAGAAACTGTGAGCTGAAGAATTTTATTGAAAGATGTAGACTCTGTTTGAGTTTGACAGGAGCAGATTATAAAACTTCCTGACTTGTGAACAAAGTACACGAGAGCCGAGTGATGTTTAAGTAACAAATCTGTTGGAGCCAAGATTTGATTTTAACACATTTGTCTTTCAGCGCAGCTATAATTTCAGTTACTGCTGTCCAATAAAGTTTCAAAGTGTGGCTTTAACTTAAAAGCAGGGAATGTAAAATCATCTGGGCTTCTGTCTCTCTAGAGCATACTTATAGTTGTATCTGATATATTGGGTTAGTTTAGACAAGAAATTATTTTATTTTCCCACAGTGGGGACGATAAAGGGCGTGACGGTCTGTTCCGTTATAATTATTTGTAATGGAAAAACAAGCTAATCTGATCTAAAGATGATTCTAATCCAACAGAGGATGAGCTTTTATCAGAAACAAGAGTAAATATGGGAAAAATTTTCCATAATGTGACATACTCTGGTAAAGAGGAAATATTGAAGTTAAACAGTGGAAAAACGGGGGCTGGATGATAATTCAATAACAATATATATCGATAGATGCGTGGTGCGATCTATAAAAAGTTCAATAAAAGAACAGTTTTTTTAAGACTCACAGTTTGGGTAAAAAGTCGGTTGAATAAAGGGTTGTGTTGAATTCAGTGTTCTTTATTTAGAAAAAGGGCATCAAGCACCAGGATAAAACGGCCAGGGCTGCTTAGAATATGTCTTTTGAATTTTTTGACAATTATCTATATCAATCAATATTTATATTTTATCTAAATGCTTTTTTTCTATGGTTATCTGCACCACACCATGTGACTTCATGCTGGTTTATAATTGGTTACATAAAGATTCTCCACGTGGCCGTAGCCAATCGGTGCCAATTGAATTTGCAACGCAAAGTCAACAGTAAGGACTTTTCTATTAAACTGACTGTAAAGTTGCAATAATTAACGAACTTCACGAGAGTTTAATGTCACGTTGTTAACATTCAGTTCCCTGCTTGTAAAACCTGTTTCCTGGACTCATTTTCCAAGAATGTGTTTAATGTTCGATGAATATATCAGTTCTGATTAGTTTGTGGATATTTTCTTGCAAATGGACAAATACTAATATCCTTGTATCATATTCAACTTTTTCTTTTACAAAACTGAGTTTTTGAACCATTGAGGTACATTATATAAAATAATGAAAGTAATGCCTTTATGCACTTTTTTGTTAATTGAGTATAGATCTCTTGCTCGGTGCATTTTTCTTTGGTTTCAGCTATTTGAAATACAAACGTAACTTCATTGTTCAAAGGAAACAATGACTTAATATATTAGTAAAAGGCATCAAATGTAAATTTTGTTTATTCCACTAAAATAGGCATGGTCTGTTTCCTTGTTTGCTGCTTTTATTATTTATTTATTATTCCTTTTACTTTAACTGGCCTTTACTACAGCTAAAGACAGGAAATTCAGGTTTAATGTATTGCCAGAAAACGCAATAAAGACAACAAGAGTGGGAGTGAAAGTGATTTACCAGGTTTGGGATTGGGACGGGACACACATTTTTTCCGTGGGAGTGGGAAGGGACAGGAGTGAAAATCCACTCCCGTGTCACCATCTACTCCACGCACCATCTGGGGAATCATGCTGTTTAGATCAGAGCAGGATCATTTGTTAGGGTGGCCTAGTCAAAGTCCAAAGCTAAATCAATTTCATGCTCTCCATCCAGTCTGATAATGTCCAAAGAAGAGTTGTGTAATAATGTCTGCAGACGTGCAGAAGGCGTTTCTACAGAAAACCACAGGCCACACTTTTCAGATCTTTACTCGTTTAGGAATCCATGCATTGTGGTCCGTCTTCAGCTTTCCTCTGCTGATGTTCTGCTGATGTTCTGCTGATGTTCTGCTGATGCTCTGCTGATGTTCTGCTGATGTTCTGCTGATCCCTGTAACCCCCGCTGGTTCCTGCCTGCACCCCTGAGTCTCCCTGTGCTTTGTGTCTCCGTCCAGGCTCTGGATGTGGATCGCAGTGTCCTCTACAAGATGAAGAAGTCGGTGAAGGCCATCTACGCGTCTGGTCTGGGTGAGTCGGCGATTTTCATTTCCTTATCTCCTCGTTTCGGAGTTTAGACACCAGACTGACGTGTTTTCAGGTTTTTTCAAAAGCCAAAAAAAAAGAAAAGTCCCGAAACGTTTCCCTAAATGAATAAAGTAGATGTGTCAGCTTAGACGTGACTCCTTCTGGTTGAAGCAGCTTCTCTGATGGGTTCTGACGCCGAGTCTGGACCCGGACCCCTGGGTGTTTGGGCTGCGGTGTTTTCACTGTCCTTTGTTCTGGTTGCCCGACAGAACCCTGCGGAGGGAGAGACGGCGAACAATGTGCTGAGCGGGTTCTTTCTGCCAGGACAGAGCGCGCTCTGTTCAGGCCGCAGGGACAGCTGTCTGATTCAGACCCTGAAAGGAGCAGCTGGACGGGGGGGGTTGCCCCGTGTGGGTGCTGAAGCATGATGTTCTCACTCTGCCGTGCCTTTAAGCAGGAGTTTACGCCGGTTTGTTGTGAGCCAGAAAATCCAGCGTTTATCTGTGTTGACGGTAGAAACTGCCCACATGAACCAAGGTCACCTTCTGGTAGGTTTATAAAGACGAATAAGTAGTGGCGGCTGGCCCATAGGGGGCGCTGCCCTCCATAGATGTAGAGGGGAAAAGTCAAAATATATATAGATTTTAAAAGTATTATTAATGTCAGTTTTTACTTAATAGTACGTGGCTACATGTAATAAGAATTATTAAACACCTCTACTGATTGACTCCATCATTTATCAGTGCATTTCCACCAACAGAATGTATAATTTCTCTTCTTCTACACTTGTGGGGCTGTGACTCAAGGAGCCCCACAAGTGTAGCGAAATAACCAATCGTATGCTGTTGCTAGGGAAGATTTATGAATATTTGGCCAATCAGCATCGCCAAAATGAAGTAGCGCATACTTTTAGTTAATTTTTGGAATGTAAACAATGCCTACGACTTGTTGTGCTGCCGGTTGCACACAGAGGCATTCCAAATCGTCGGATGTACGTTTCTGTCGTTTACCGAAGGACGAAAAAGAAGAAAGAAATGGATAATTTAAATGAAAATAAAAAATAAAAAGGATGCAGGCAGACACTCCCAATCGACTGGGGCAGCCATCATACCACGACAGAATTTGCAGTCTACACTTCATCTCCGGTAAATACAACTTAATTTAGCACTGGTCATTGTTCTACTTAAATCATTATATAAATAAAAAATTAGGATATATATTTAAGTCAGGATGTAAACGTTCGTTTCGTAATAATATACGTACATGTACAATGTATGCAAACTAGGCATGAGTCTGTGAAAAGGATTAATAAGACAAAACCACCAAAATAATTCTTTGTGAACAATGTTTTTTTTATTAATTAAATGCTTATTGTGGAATCGAACTAATTTTCCGACTTTTAATTTATGTACTGCATGTACTGGATTAGGCAGGGAAATCTATTGTCCAGCCCCACCAAGATTTATTTTTCACCAGCCGCCACTGGGAATAAGATCGTTTTCTGGTGCCGTCAGTGGGATTCACTCACTAAACATGACATTGGGCTATCCTGGCTGAATATCGCAGTAATGAGTGCTGAGGTGGAAGCCGCCCTTAGTAAAAGCTGTGATCCTCTCAGAGCTGCTACATCAGGCAGATTACGACGGAGCCTTCAAAATAATCGCAAATTAAAAAAAAACACAATTTCCAAATCGCAGAGGTCTGCAATTTTTGGCTATGTAACAATTAGGGAATTAGACGCGTCCATTAGGTGTCAGTAAAATGTTTGAAGTGGTTTTGCCTCCAAATGGAAGGGAAGACAGTTGCAGCAGTGAGATAATCTAACTTTATTACTTGTTTTAGAGTTTATATAATCATACATAGCATTAAGTACAGGTCAATCAGTTTAATACATAGACTTGTTTGTTGGTTGCACTTTATGTTCAACAAGGATTGATGTCCATATCAACTAAAAGCTGTTCTCTTGAATAATATTCTGATTAATAGAAACATTAAAAGTTCTTGTTTTAAATAGTCCTTGTTTACAAGCATCTTCATCTAGAGGCCAATTGAACAAAAAAATTGTTGCTTTTGGTTAATGCAGAAAAAAGTCAAAATTGCAATTTTGGTTGAAATATATTTTCAACCAAACGCAGAACGTAATCATTTCTGCTCCGAGTTTAGAGGCTGTTGGTCTTTTAGTAACTAATCTGCACGGAGAGGAAACAAATTGATTTGTTGTTTTGTATATGTTTAAAAAGACATGATAAATTAAACTGGGGGGGGGGGGGATCACATTAAATCGCAATATTAAGATAAAAAATCGCAGATAGATTATTTTCCAAAATCGTTCAGCCCAAGCTTGAATCGGGGCGAGGGATCCCCAGACGGTACATTTCTGCGTCCATCATCAGGTTTTTTTGGTCCATCGCTCTCAGCAGGTGTAAGAAATTTCAAATGACTGCGTCCAACCCCTGCAGCGTCTTTCTTTTAAATTTTTACTATACTACTTTATACTACTTTATAGGAAACAAGATGAAACACAGGTTTATGAGCAGGTTTAACCAGCATGATTAAGTTTAAATGCCGTTTTCAGACTGACGCTGGGTGTTTATCGCCTGGTTCTGATCCAGCAGCAGGAGAGATTTCCTCCCTGATGTATTGCTGCTGTAAACAAGGGATCGATGACGTTCCCCCACACACACGTTCCCACTCTCTGGCCCGTACAAATGGTTCAGAAAGGTTGAAGTTTCACGCAAACACAAGTTCCCATTTTGTTAATCCAACCCTGATCTAATAAAGCCATCTGCAGACATCCTGTTTGGAGAGCAAAGCTGCCCTGGACATGTGAGCAACCAGCTTCAACGTGTGGTTTGCCTGAAATGCAGCAAAGAAAACAAAAATCAGCCCAAAAAAATATTTTAAAAATAACTAAATCACGGTTCCTTTAAACAGGAACAACAACTGCGACTGTCCTTTCTCGCTTTCTGTCCGTCTTCACGTCTCCAGCATACGATTAAAATCATTTCAAGCTGTTTGCTTTTTAAAGGCTGTGCAGCTTTTTGTTTTTTTGTTTTTAATACAAATATTCTCAGAAATCTGTCCACAGGTCAAACATAGATGTGGGGGAAAAACAGCATTTTCTTACACGGCGTGGGAGAAAAGGGAGGAGCTGCATAAATCTGCTTTTAGCTGTTAATCAGATTTATCTGGCAGATGATGCACAGATATGAGCCTGGTGTCAGTTTCCAGTGAAGGGTGTGAAAATTTCAGCTATGGGAAAAATTAAGTCCTCCCCCTGATCACTGAAGCTGACTCTTACTGCATCAATCTGTCATTTTACTGTTTGTAAAATAGTTTTTGTTGCTGTTTAGATGTTTAGAAGATGAGATCTCAGTGAGAATACCTGGAAAAAATAAAGATTGAATAAAAACAGAAACCTAGAAACACGGCTTCTGTTAAGAACCCAACCCAGAAATACATCCAGGTCTACGTCTGGACTTTGACTAGGCCACTTTGATGCCTGAATTCTTCTCTTTTTCAGCCACACTGTTGCAGGTTATTTGTGACGCTTTAGATCTTCAAACTTGGAGGGATCTGGTGTGCAGAATTTACCGGAACAAACAAGATCAGGAGCTAAAAGACTGTAAGGTTTAAAAGCATATTTAAGAGTAATGTGATATGCTTTTAAACCTTACAGTCTTTTAGCTCCTGATCTAGTTATTATTATTTAAGAATAATGTGATTACATATTATGAATGTAATCAATAGCAGTAAGATATTGGGTGCATTAAATTTTTTTCAAAATGTTATTGTAGAATAACTTATTTCCTAAAATCATATTTTTTATGTATTATAAAATGTAACCATCTTTTCTTTTTTTTTCTTTTTTTCTTTTTTTCTTTTGTTGTTTTTTTCTTTTCCTTTTTTTTCCTTCTATCTTTTTTCTTTTGTAGTCCAATGTGAATTGGTTTTGGAGGGCGGGCATTATAAGCTTATTGCTCCTGTCAATACACCCTTTTTCAGACTGTTTTTTTAAATGTATGTTTACAAGGACATATACTGTCATTTATTGCATGCTTGTGTGTCTGAAATAAAGTAAATAAAGTAAAATAATAAATAAATTTACGGTCCACTCAGTGGTGAAAGTGGCTGCAAACAAAAGGCCTGAATCATCACCCCCCCCTGCTGTATTAGCAGACAGCCAATAATGCTGCTTTTATAGATATCCTCACTGCCCATACTTGATAAAGATGAATGAAGCGTGCAGATAATGTCTGAAATGTGGGACAGCTGTGCAGAATCTGACAGATAGAAACTGTCTAAGTTCAGTCTCTGCCTGCTGTATGTGTGCAAAAACTGTGAAAGCATCAGGTTTGTGTTGCATGGCGACTAGGCGGGTAAAAAAAAAGCCCCAGGTGAGGCACCACTGGGAGCCTGAATGTTCAGCACACGGTTGTCAAATCTAAAAACCTGTCAGCAATGAGGAGGGATGCTAGAAAAACAATCTGCAGAGTCAGCAATAAGAGTTTCTGCACCAGCAGCCTCTCAGAGACGCGCAGGAAAACCGGCAGCTGCAGAGATTTATGTGCACGGGTTGTTTTTAAGAGCCGAGCGTCGTTCTCCTCTCGCTTCACCTTCATGCGCTGCTTTGTGAAATCCCGATAGAATGCATTCAGGTTTGCAGCTGCAGCAGAAAAGACTCTTATGATTACGTTCCTGCTGCGGACATTTACTGTAAATGTGTTTGAGTGAACGTAGGGCTGGGCGATAAATCGATTTAATCGATTAATTCGAATTTACAATAATTTAAGATTTCATTTTTGGAAAATCTGGATTTTATTTTGCCAATACACTCATTGGGTTTCCATGAAGAGAACAGCATGTGATGCTGAATATATGTTAAGGCAAATTATTGTCAAAATATTGTTAAGTGGAAACTTTTTTTTTACCATAATACGAGGTACTTCATTTACTTATTTACTTTTTTTTTTTACTTAGTTTGAAGTTCACAAGTGCAGTGAAGCCTGTTCTTAGCTCAATGTGTAAAACCACTAGCAGCAAATGTTTTGTTATATTTTCATTGTTTATAATGGCACGGCTGCCATCTTGTTTTACATGTTTCACAGCTTGTTTTTAGTTGCACTTTGAATTAAGGTCAACTCCCTGATGAAATGCTTGACATAAAAAGCAAGGTTTTAAAATAATTTCTTTAATTTCTTTTTATGAAACAAAAAGGAGGGGAAAAAAATCGATTAATCAGATTTGGTATGATAAAATCCGAGATTTATTTTTTAATCCATATTGCCCAGCCCTAAGTGAACGTCAACGTATCAAATTACATGAAATGATCAAACAAACAAGACAACTGCTCACAGAAATACTATTTTTTTCTTCTTAAAAGCTTCATGTGCAAATTAAATGTGCTCCTTTTCTCAGATGCTCACATCTGGACTAATTTCTCATCATGCTGACCGGACCTCTAAATTCTAGCAACGTTTAATTTGAAGTCATGATGATAAAAATAAGCTTTTTTTTTTAGCTTTTCTTTCTCATGTCCTGTAATTCTCTCTGTTTTCCTCCTCTCCAACGTGGCGTCCGGTGTTGTTTCTGCCCCTCTGTGCATTAATCTGAGCTCACACATTGTTCTGTGTGCGTCAGCGGACCGGGCCTCGCAGAGCCGGGCCGGAGGAGGAAGCAGAAGCCGGCCTGCGGTCCCACGATTAAACCCCGCGTGCAAATGTGGAGTTAAGGATCTGCAAAGCAAACTTTTGGGGACGTTGGATAATCCTCTGCAGATGCCTCAAAGCTCTGCTCTGTTTATCTTTGCAGACGGATGAGATGCAACCTGCGCGTCGGTAAAAGCTGCGCGTTGGCCCAGCGGTGCAGTTCTGTACAGCTCAGAGGGATATTTACTTCTTTAAATAACTTTAATGTCTATAACTCAACCAGGCTCAGAAAGCTTTCGTCTGGGTTACACACCCAGGCTGTAATCAGGGGGGATTTCTGTTAATTCTTTAGGATATTTATTTGTTTATCCATAAGTTGAATAGAAACTCAAACAGAAATTACCTTTTTCGAGACAAATAAACCTTCTTCCAAGCAATTTCTATCCATAAAGCTGGTTAAAGACCCTGAAATCCATCAGAGCTGTTAAAGTCTCAGGTTTCCAGGTTGTTTTGAGCTCCATCTCTCTGACTGAGCAGTGACTGTACAATGATTGTGGATTGTTCTAACTAACTTAAGGAAGTAAAGTAATTAATCGTCATGATTTAGTGGCGTAAAAATGAAGTCCAGCAGAGCTGAAGGCGTTTTTATATAAACAGAACAATTCAACAGCTTCAATATAAACTGCATTATTATGGAGACGATGAGAACCCGGCCCTTAACACAAACTGAATTATATTTATATGTAGAGTTTTTACTCGTTTTTAACTCTGTACAGAAATTTGATTAACAGTAGTTGTTTTAAAGCTCTTTAGAAATATAATTTGATTGATTGATTGATTGATTGATTGATTGATTGATTGATTGAGCTGCTTCTGCCTAAAGTAGCAATAACCAGCAGGTGAAAGTGTCCTAGTTAAAGGTATATTTCCTTCTCGATTATAACTCTACATTAATGTTATTAACGACCTATGCATTGCTGCATTCTTTGAGGAAGTGATGTCCGGTTGTGGTCTGACGTCCGTTACGTGTTCAGAAGCCGTAGCAGAGGCGTGCCTGCCTAGATTTAATCAGCTAACACCACGTAGCATCTGTTAATTAGAGGAGCCACCGGCCCAGGTGTGTTTTATTAGGGTTCAGTGTGATAAACTAACGTTGAGTGTAGATCAGCAGCAAACATCGATTTTAACTCTTGCTACAAATTATTATTTGAGCTTAGGTCGTTACTTTGACTAGGCCATTCTAACTCACTTCAAAAACGGAAGTAGAAATAAGTAAAATGTTCTTTAAAATTTGTGTATGTGTCCTTGAATTGAGCAGGTAAATAAAATGATTTGCCAATGGAATAAGATTTTGCACTTAAAATAGGAAGAACTCATCTCCATCAACTTATTTCAAGTGCAGGATGTCTAATTATCTTATTTTAGGGGTAAAGATACTCATTCCATTGGCAGATAATCTTATTCACCTGCTCAAATCAAGGACAAATACACTAACTTTAAGAACATTTTACTTATTTTTAGATCCGTTTTTGCAGTGCTCATAAGCCTGCTCCGATCTAAACCATCTACTTTCCTCTACAGCAGCCGGTCTGCACTGCAGAAAGTCACATTTTCTTGAATTGAGTGTGTTTGTCCTCGATTTAAGCCGGTAAATAAGATTATCTGCCAGTGGAATAAGATTTTTGCACTTAAAATAGGAGCAACTCATCTCCATCATCTTATTTTTGGGGTAAAAATACTCATTCCACTGGCAGATAATCTCATTTACCAGCTCAAATCAAGAACAAATGCACTCATTTCAAGAACATTCTACCTCCTTTAAGTTCCTTTTTTAAGTGCAGGCCGACTGCTGCACTGCAAAAAGGGAACTAAAAGTAGGTAAAATCCTCTTGAAATGAATGTATTTTTCTTTGATTTGAGCTGGTAAATTATTCTTTCTGCCAATGGAATAAGATTTTTTTACTTAAAATAAAAACAATTCATCTCTATCATCTTATTTCAAGTGCAGGATATCTAATTATCCTATTTTAGTAGTAGAAATTCTCAATCCGTTGGCAAATGGTCTTATTTAGCTGCTCAAATCAAGGAAAAATATACTAATTTTAAGAAAATTTTACCTCCTTTTAGTTCCTTTTTGCAGTGCATGCCGGCTGCTGTAGAGGAAACTTATTGTCTGACGCCTGCAGGGAGCGACTGGGGGGGGGGGGGGATTCCTGCCTTTTCCTCTCATGTTAATAACACGATGGATGTCTCTGAGGCCGTGACCTGAGCCACATGTATGAACCTGTTGCTCTGATCTCTGTGTCTGGGTTTGTTTGATGACTTTAAACCTGGGAAAAGTCATTTAACCTCATCCCTCCTTTAAAATATACTTGTTGTTACTCCCACAGCAGCCCACGGTTTGTGTTATTGCTGTTGTCGTAGCAGCAATCCCCCGTGGTGTCCCTCCACTTTATCCACCGTCCCAGAGGCACCAGCCGGCATCAACAGCCCGGTCCGACCGGGGCGACCCGCCTCGGCCTCGCCTCCGTGCTCCAGCTGATTTAGGCTCAGCGAACGTGAAGGTGTATCGGGTCAAGCCAGATTAGAAGAGATAAAACATAAACGGCAGATGTTTTACCACAGGAATTAGAACCTAGACCAGGGATGGGCAACTTCCATGATAAAGAGGGCCACATTTTTTTTCAGCACGACCATTGGAGGGCCACATGACCACGCACTTCAAATAATTGGATATGAAAGACGCTCCAAATTATTCTCAATAAGAACAAATTTTAGATGAATTTATATCTGTATGTTTACTGCACCAACATATAACTATTTTCTGCATATAAATGCATTTTAATATGTCCTTAAGCAAAAGACAAACCGTTTGCTTTAAAAAAAAATTGCAAAAAAGGAATTTAAACTCCATATCAATGCATTCAGGAGCATGGGTCATTTCAAATTTACAAGGAAAGAGGCATAAAACGGAACAGAACTTAACTCAAACAATAATGTGTTTATCCAGAAACTGTGTGGGCTTTCTTACAATACTGAATGCTCTGTAATTGTATTTCTGTTACTTTTTGATTATGCACATCTGTTAGCTTTTTATTCTGAAAAATCTAATGTTCCATGCTCCTGAATGCACCATAGCTTTCTGACGCTCACGAATGCATCACACTGGTCTGTGAACGCTGTGCTGCACGTCTGATCTTCTGCTTAAGACAAAGCTTTGCAGTTTCAAAACTCACGTCGGCTCTCATGGTTTATGTTGTGTATGAATGACAAGAGACCAAAAAAAAAAAAAAAATTCCCCATGTCCATACTTCTTCCCATTTTGTCTGAAAAATGTGACTTTTTCGTCAAGTATTCCCTTTATTCCACTGCTAGTGGCCAGGGCTCTTGACTTTCTTCCTCGCTGTTGCAAAGCGGCCCATGCCCACTATTGTTTGGGTACGGCCCCCCTATCGGTCAAAAGTATAATTACATTTTTATTTTTTTTTAATCACTATTAAATTATTATTGATCTATTCGCGGGCCGCACTAAGTGATGACGAGGGCCGTGTGCGGCCCCCGGGCCGCCAGTTGCCCATCCCTGACCTAGACCCTTCCCCAGTCTGTGAAGCATGGCGGTGGCGGAGTCATGCTGCGGGGAGACTTCCCTTCAGCAGAGACCAGGAAGCTGGTTGGAGGTGATGGGCTGTATGGAGCTGAATAGAGGACGGCCTAGTCAAAGCCTGGTGGTAGACTCAGTGGAGAATCTGCGGCCTGAAGGCTGGAGCATGTCTCTGTTCTGGCAGCGCTCTGTGGAGGAAGGACACATGGACAGAGTCTGGGTCGTGATCTTAACCTCGGAGTAGATGGAGCTGTTTCATGAAGCTCTTTGTAGGATAATTTCAGGGACCAGCAGCAGTGTTCAGCATCTGCAGCCTGAAGCGTGTTTATTTCAGTGAAACCGTGCTTTTGGGATTAGGGCTGAACAATTAATCGCATTTTCTATATAATCGCGATTTTAAAAAACGCAATTTCCAAATCGCAGAGTCTGCAATTTTTGGCTATGTATCAATTAGGGAATTAGACGCGTCCTTTAGGTGTTGGTAAAATGTTTAAAGTGGGTTTGCCTCCACATGGAAGGGAAGACAGTTGCAGCAGTGAGATAATCTAATTTTATTACTTGTTTTAGAGTTTATATAATCATACATAGCATTAAGTACTGGTCAATCAGTTTAATACATAGACTTGCTTGTTGGTTGGACTTTATCTTCAACAAGGATTGATGTCCAAATCAACTAAAAGCTGTTCTATTGAATAATATTCTGATTAATAGAAACATTAAAAGTTCTTGTTTTAAATAGTCCTTGTTTACAAACGTCTTTATTTAGACGCCATTTTTGTTGCTTGTGGTTAATGCAGAGAAAAGTCAAAATTGCAATTTTGGTTGAAATATATTGTAAGCAGAACGCAATCATTTCTGCTCTGAGTTTAGATGCTGCGGGTCTTTTAGTAACTAATCTGCACAGCGAGGAAACAAAATGATTTGTTGTTTGTATATGTTTAAAAAGACATGATAAATTCAACTGGAAAAAAAATCACATTAAATCGCAATATTAAGAAAAAAAATCGCAATTAGATTATTTTCCAAAATCGTTCAGCCCTAGTTGGGATGGAAATAATGATGTTTTCTGTAGCTGCACATGTGGCTGACATTGTTGCTGAGACTCTCCTGGAGTAGATCATTGTGCCGTCATTACTGACCTCTGCCTGCGTGTGTGTGTGTGTGTGTGTGTGTGTGTGTGTGTGTGTGTGTGTGTGTGTGTGTGTGTGTGTGTGTGTGTGTGTGTGTGTGTCCTCCAGCCCACGTTGAGAACGAGGAGCAGTACACCCAGGCTCTGGAGAAGTTCGGGGAAAACTGCGTGTGCAGAGACGACCCTGACCTGGGTTCAGCCTTCCTCAAGTTCTCCGTCTTCACCAAGGAGCTCACCGCACTTTTCAAAAACCTTGTGAGTATGTAAACGCCTCGGAGGCAACGCAGCACGTCTCAGGTGAAAACGGTCCAGCTCTTCTATATTTGGCCTCTCTTCTCCCTCCTCCAGTTCCAGAACATGAACAACATCATCACCTTCCCCCTGGACAGCCTGCTGAAGGGAGACCTGAAGGGCGTCAAAGGGGTAAGGCTTCAGCAGCGCTCGTTATGAAAGGTAGAAGCTCGTTTCACACCTTCGGAAATAAGGCTGTGCATAAAAATCCATACAAAGATCAATATTGATGTTTTTAAAAAATTATTTAATATCGATATTCTGGCTTTCAATGTTGATGTACCTCCCAGCCCCTAGGGGGCGTTATCACAGCCATTACTGTTCACAGCGAGGAAGTGAGACGAATTTGCGGAACGGCTGACAGGATTTTAGAAGCGCCTTCGCCCCCTAAAATCAGACGTTTGGCACATTTTTGGTTTCTGTGATACGTTAAAAGCATTAAACCAAATGCTGTTAATATATCAGTGTTCAATAAGTTTAACATAAATATAATATTTGGCTGGTTTTGTTGATTGAATGAGTTTGAGCATTAATTTGAAAGTAATAAATATCAATATTGGAGTCAAATCAAGTTAAACTGTGTATTGAGAATCGTATAAAATCCTCGATGAAACCACCAGGGGTTTGCAAAGATTTAAGTTCTGGAAATCAACCAGGTGCTGTTTTCTATTTAAAAAAAGTTCTGAAGTGAGAATTTGATCAAAACACAGCCATCCATAAATATTTCTAAAGGAGGGCTGAAAGTATGGAGGGCCAACACTGACAGAATTAAAAAATAAAGTGAAAATATGTGAGTGACTCAATAAGTAAATCAATACAATTAAAATGTACCAATTAATTTGAAAAAAATTAGCAATGATTTAATGTGATTTCATATGATTGTAAAAAAAATATGCAATATATTTACCACATTGACCTTCATGTGTTTATTATCTATTTTCAACATTTTTATTAAAGCACTTTTAAATCACTAACCTTGACTTTAACAGATTTGTGAGCGCAGTTTACCACATATAATCGGTCAGTAAGCACAACTTTAATCATATATAAGGCGCACCCTCAATTTTTACGATTTAAGGATTTTAAGTGCGCCTTATATTCCGAAAAATACGGTAAGCCCTTCTAAATCACAAAGTGCAACCTAGATCCATTTCTTATGTTTTTAATTATTTCAGTTTCAATCCTGCATAGAATGGTCCCCCTACTTTTTAGCATTAATCAAGAAACTTAAAGTTAAGTTTGTTATTTGTAAAAAATAAAAAAAATTTTGCTCTTAACCATGACCACCGCTGTGCCTCGCTAAGATGTTGCCGCAGTATAGAAAATGGTATCAAGTATTTTTCTTAGTATCAAAATTGAGTTTTAAATTTTGTATCGTGACAACCCTAATAATAAATAATCATCCATTTTGTTTTTATTCTTTAAAAATTCAGTGCTCAGGCAACTAAAACTTATAGAATAAATACATGTAAATTAACATACCTTGCATCCAGAAATTATTCCTAAAACTAAATATTGTGTAAAAATATTTGGACATCTGCTAAGAACGCAGCAGAAAATGTCCATAAAGCACTGCAAAAACAGAACTAAAAATAAGTGAATTCTTCTTGAAATGAGTGTATTTGTCCTGGATTTGAGCAGGTAAAAAAGATGATTTGCCAATGGAATAAGATTTTTCCACTTAAAATAGGAACAGTTCATCTCCATCATCTTATTTCAAGAGCAGGATGTCTAATTTTCTAATTTTAGGGGCAAAGATACTCATTCCATTGGCAGATAATCTTATTTTCTGGCTCAAATCAAGGACGAATACACTAACTTCAAGAACATTTTACTTGTTTTTAGATCCGTTTTTGCAGTGAGACAAATAAAGGGCCTGTTTTACCTGTGGGGGTTTGGTTAAAGGCAGCTTTCCGGTTCATTCTCCTGCTTTTTGTCCGGTTTATCCTATTTTTCAGCTTTATCTCCACTAACTGTGTCACATATCCTGCTGTAAGGAAATCCTCTGTGACTCCAGTAAATGACGTTTATCTGCGGGAAGTCAGTTAGCTCTGAGATCGGGAATCACCATCTGTTACGTTTCACTAGAAACCATCGGCTGAGTGTTTGGTACCACGGACCCAGATTACGGTCCAATAAAGACAAATAATCAGAGACGGAGGGACAGCTGAACGTGTCCACCAGCCGGGCTAAGACCCGTCAGCGGCGTCTGCAGCTCTCTAATCCAATCAGAGCTCGTTAGAGTCCCTGACGAACGCTGACCTTTCCCTTTGGAGCCCCCTGATTGGCTGTGGCTCCTGTGAAGCTTGATGAGATTAAAGTGAGCGGTCTAACGAGGCGGGTTGCCCTGGAGTCGTCCTCGTGACCCTCGGCCACTCGGCTGCTCTTTGCCCCCAGAGGACCGCTGTCCCGCGGGTTTTTTCCTCCTCGTCTCTGTTTTAACTCCACAACTGCAGGAAGAGGAGGGAGGAAGGACGGTTTGATTAAGCCATGCTTGAAGTGCCTGTCGTGAAGCATTGAGGAAGTCTGTAGAGACAAATTAAGTTAAGAGTGAGATAAGGCAGCACATTCTGGAGGCGATACTCTCTCTGACTCGAGATTAAATAGATTTGTGATAAATAGTAAAACCCCGCTGGGCCCTCTGGATGTAAAAATGTCCGATTTATGGTAAGAGCTTCAGATTAGCATGTAGCAGTTAGTCAATGGAGCTCAGGTAATGAGGAATTTAATCTTTTAATACGAATTTAAACCACGCTGCCTTCACTGAAGTCACAGTCCTCACCATCAGCTATTGAATTACTTTAAAAGATGCACACAAAAAACTACTAACAGCAGTTTTAGTTCTTATGATGAAGAATTTTAAAGCTTTTTCTCCAAAAAATTAAAAATGTTGGCTTGACAGTGTTCAGTTTAACAGAAGAACAGAGTCGGCTTTAAGAACAGTAAGAAATAAAAAGATGGAATAACAAGCTGCAAACCCACAAACCGGAGCTTTTTCTTGAAGCAGCTTGTGATGAACTTCCAGCGCTTTATGCTCCTTAGTGACATCAGTCATCATCTCACATCTGCTGCCGCGGCAGAAGTCCTGCAAATGTCCCAGATTGTGAGGACGTCTGCTGTCTGCAGGACTCTGCATGCGACTCCAGAGTTTTCTGACCAGTTTATTATTGGACGTTGGCTCAGCCTTCCATGAACTAATTCTTCTGGTCATTTAGTTGGACGCTTGGACTCTTGGCAGTCCTGAAAAATAAAAAAAGGAAGTTTCATCTGAAGAAAGTTAACATAGAGTTTTACGCAGATCGCTGTTGTTACCTTTGGAGGAAATAAGGGGAAAGACCTGACAATACGGCATCAGCCGTCTGGCACGGTGGTGGCAGAGTCATGTTCTGGGACCATTTAACTGAGGGAGGGATTGCTGCATCATGAGCAAAGAACAGTTTATGGCAAATATTGAAGCAACATCGCAAGACATCAGCCAGGAAGGAAAAAACTGAAGAGAAGCTCGGCTCAGTGAGGAACGAGGAACGCACCAAGCTGCTTAAATATTCTCTGCTGGTCAGTTTAATTCAATTCAATTTAATGTTATTTATATAGCCCCAATTCATGAAACACATCATCTCAAGGTTCTTTCCAAAGTCAGCTTCCATCAGATCCTCCAGGTTGGTGAGAAAGTTTCCTCTCTAAGGAAACCCAGCAGGTTGCATCAAGTCTCTCCAAGCAGCATTCACTCCTCCTGAAAGAGCGTAGAGCCACAGTGGACAGTCGTCTGCATTGTTGATGGCTTTGCAGCAATCCCTCATACTGAGCATGCATGAAGCGACAGTGGAGAGGAAAACTCCCCTTTAACAGGGAGGAGAACCTCCAGCAGAACCAGAACCAGGCTCAGTGTGAACGCTCATCTGCCTCCACCCACTGGGGCTTAGAGAAGACAGAGCAGAGACACAGAAAGCACAGAAGCTCACGTTGACCCAGGAGTACTTTCTATGGTAGAGAAGACAGAGCAGAGACACAGAAAGCTCAGAAGCTCACATTGACCCAGGAGTACTTTCTATGTTAGAGAAGACAGAGCAGAGACACAGAAAGCACAGAAGCTCACATTGACCCAGGAGTACTTTCTATGTTAGAGAAGACAGAGCAGAGACACAGAAAGCACAGAAGCTCACATTGACCCAGGAGTACTTTCTATGGTAGATGGTAATAGAGGATGATCTGCCTCCCCTGATGATGTCACAGCTAACAGAACGCCAGACCAGGTGTACCTTCTATGAAGAGAAAAATGACAGAGAACAAAAAATTAAAGCTGAAATAACAACAAACAATGCAGATTGGAGAACAGTAGGAGAACTCAGCAGAGTGAGAGAAACAGACCCTAAATTTAATCCCACAGAGCTAAAATGGATCTAATCTGGAAGGCTGTCAGGTTGTTGGTGAAAAATCCTCCCTTTCGTGTTGCTCTGCTCCACTTTGTCCTTCCCAGAAATATCGGGGGAGTATTTTTAGCCATTGTTGCCATTTTCCTCTCCCTGCCTTGGACATTTCCTTCCTCTAACCCTTTCTCTGCTCTCTCTTTACATGGCCGCCTGTCTTTCACCGCTTCCTTCTCAGCCCTGTTCTTCTGAGTCGGATGTGGGGGGGTGGGGGGGTCCTTTCTGCAGACGGTGAAGGTCACCGGGGGGGGTCAGAGGCTCCAACAGAGGCACTAAGATGTGAATTTCTCCTTATTGAGCAGGAAAATGAGACATGAACTGTGGAAATGAAGCTCCGCCCACACCTGTCAGCGATTATTTGTTTACTGTTTCAAATTAAAAGCCTCCGAGTTAATTAGTGATATTAATTGGTGCTGCTGCTCTGTGGGGGGTTTTCTGCAGCAACGACGACTCAGCAGATATTCTGCTGCATTTCAGCCAAAGTCTCCGCAGCTCCTTGAACTTTTTGCACATTTTTGTTGCTTTTTATGGCATTTTATGGGGATTATTTGTGCAATGGCCAGAAAGTCATGCGTGGCTTTTCAAATGATTCTGTTCCCCATTTAAAAATCTTAAAAGTGCGGCCACCTTTCTCTGCAGGTACAGGTGCAATGGTCTTACGGGTTTTTACTCCGCCAGCTTTGCACATCTGCACAATAATATTTTTTGCTCATTCCTATCTGCAAAAATAGCTCTAGCTGGATTTAGAGCGTCTGTGAACTTCAGTTTTTAAAATCTTCCTACAGATTCTCCATAGAATTTAGGACCTTACTTTGACTAGGCCATTCTAACAGAGCCTGCTGACGCTTGTCCTGGTTTTATTCTGTTGCTGTCACAGAAACGTACAGCACGCTGTTTAAGAGCTGGATCTGTAAAGGATTTAAACGCCTTGCATCTTTTATCTTTAGCTGTTTCTCTTTGGTCATAGAGCTCCAATGAGCTGCAGGGAGTGGCTGTAACCTGAAGACAACACGTGAAAAAGATCAAGAGATATTAAAACACGTGAAAAGCGCCGGATGTAATTATGTCTATTCAGTTTATTCAGATTTCTCTCCTGTTTTCTTATTGCAGGATCTGAAAAAGCCTTTTGACAAAGCCTGGAAAGACTACGAGACCAAAGTGTAAGAAAACCTTTTTTTTATGCATTTGATGAACAGGCATGTAGATATTTTGTCTATTTTTTTTTCCAATTAATTAATTTAATCCTGGAAATGCTGCCCAAGTGGTGGATGGTTCAGATCTGAGTCCATCAGTACAGCCGGAGCTTCACTCCCTGGTTTCTAGCTGATATAAATGATGCTGTTTGCTTTCACCAATTACTTTGGTTCTGTTTTTATCCAACTGACAAAAAAAGTTATAGTTCTGGGTAAAAAAAAGCATTAAAATGACATTCATGTCTGTGATGAATGAGGGTCAAACCTTCTGCTCTGACCTGCGGGTTGGTTACACTGCAGAGAGGAAACTAAAAGCAAATACAATGTTCTTGACATTTGTGTGTTTGTCCTAGATTTTAGTTGGCAAGTGTTAATGATCTGCCAAAGGAATAGGATTTTTGCACTTAAAATAGGACATTATCAACTCCATCGTCGCATTTCAAGTGCAGTTTATCCAATTATCTTATTTTAAGGGTCAGAATACTCATTCCATTGTCAGATAATCTTATTTATCTGCTCAAATTAAGGACAAATACACTCGTTTCAAGAATATTTTACTTGCTTTTAGTTCCCTTCTTGCAGTGTAATGGGTGTAAAGTGATTTAAAACTGTAATTGCACTGCAAAAACGGAACTATAAGTAAGTAATATTTCCTAAAAATGAGTGTATCTGTCCTTGATTTGAGCAGGTAAAAAAAGATGATCTGCCAGTGGAATAAGACTTTTGCACTTAAAATAGGAACAATTCATCTCCATCACCTTATTTCAAGGGCAGGATGTCTAACTGTCTTATTTTAGGGGTCAAAATATTCATTCCATTGGCAGATAATATTATTTACCTGCTCAAATCTAGGACAAAAACACAAATTTTAAGAACATTTTACTTATTTTTAGATCCATTTTTGCAGTGTGTAACATTTTTACTCCCTTGTTTGTTGAGATGCACGCGTTAGAAACTAGAGAAAATGCAGATTATTGGCTTTTTTTGGCGTATTTTCTTGGTGATTTGCATTAAGCTCTCAGGGATCCTCACCACGTCCCACCAGCAGCCCGTAGTGACTGAATAAGTCTCGCCTCCAGCTGCTGGGCTCATTGATTTGTAGTTTTTACACCATATCAGACCCTTTTTTTCTCCCTGTTGCTCCCCGACAGGACCAAGATCGAGAAGGAAAAGAAGGAGCACGCCCGGCAGCACGGCATGATCCGCACGGAGATCAGCGGGGCCGAAATAGCCGAAGAGATGGAGAAGGAGCGCCGGTTCTTCCAGCTGCAGATGTGTGAGGTCTGGATCAGAACACCTTTTTCTCTCCTCTGCTGCCTCGCTGCTTTTCCTGCTCAATCTTTTGCCAGATGAAAGTGACGCGATTCGGTCTGTTTACAGTATCTCCTCAAAGTCAACGAGATCAAGATCAAGAAGGGCGTGGACCTGCTGCAGAACCTCATCAAGTACTTCCACGCGCAGTGCAAGTAAGATTCTGCAAACCGAAGCCGTAGGTGCAGCCCAGCGGCGTTTTAGCTCGTTCGCCAACGCTTTCCTGCTGTTCAGTTTCTTCCAGGACGGCCTGAAAGCCGTGGAGAACCTGAAACCCTCCATAGAGAAACTGGCTACAGACCTGCACACGGTACGAGCGCCGCTCCTCACCTCCCAACGTTTTCCTCTCTGCTCGTCGCGTCACTTTTTCCTTTTTCCCCTCTCTGCGTCAGATCAAGCAGGCCCAGGATGAGGAGAGGAAGCAGTTAACTCAGCTGAGAGATGTCCTGAAAACGGCTCTGCAGGTGGAGCAGAAGGAGGTAAGGCGCGCGTTCACCCTACGACGAGTCGGCGATTTGCAAACGTGTTTGAACTTTGTCACATTACAGCCATAAACTTCAGTGGATGGCTAAATGCATTATCATTATAAAAAAAATATATATATATTAAATTTTTTTTCAGTGTCCTGTCTTACAATGTGGCAATAAGAATTGTTGTCTTAATTCCAAAAAGAGCTCATCAGATTTGACTTTCACAAGTGGAGCAGTACGGCTTTAGCCATAGTGCTCCGCTTGATTTATGAATGTGAATAGTTTTATTATGATTCATGCAGGGAATATCTCAAATGATATGGACACTACAATGGGAAAGTAGGAGAGGAAGGGCAAAACAAGAAGAAAAAAAGAAAAGGTGAAAGAAAGAGGAGATAAAAGGAAGAGAATGATAAAACAATTATTGAAAAAAAACATGTACTTTGTTTAATTGAAAATCTACAGTTCCTATATTGTCCACGAGGGGCGCTGTGTTTTAATTAGCAGATTAAGCTTCAGGTGTGAAAAATTTTAATAATTTCTTAATTTTTATCAGTTTGACGTATTTTCATGTAGGACAGTGTTTTTAAGCTCCAAAAAATGTGAATAAATGTTTTTCAACATTGTATAATCACTGTGATCAGTTCTTATGCATAATGCACAAGTAAATGTTTAACTGAGTAAAAGTATTGTTGAAATTGCACATACTTTTCTTAAAAACGCTGAGGTTATTCATAATATATTGTGTAAAAGTTAAGTTTATTTAATATAAAAATCAACAATAAGTCCACATTTATTAGTTCTATTTAATCTTGCAATGAGTTTACTCGTGTGGCCCTCTTGAGATCAGATTAAGCTGAATGCGGCCCCTCAACCAAAATGAGTTTGACACCCCTGGTTTAGACCAAAGGATAATCATGTGTTAGAATGGCCTAGTCAAAGTAAGGACCTAAATCCAACTGAGAATATGTGGAAACTGATGTTCCAAGATTCTCTCCATCCAGAACTTTCTACACGTTCAGCCTGTAAACGAGCAGATCAATTAGAGACGAACCCCAAAATACCAGCTGCTGTAATCTTTGGTTTTATTGTAGATTTATTCGTAAAATATATTTTCCTTCCACATGTGACTTACATTCGACTTTATGATGGTTTATTACACACACAAAAAAACAAAACTCATTAATGTTTTTGGCTGTAATGTGACCACGTGTGAAAAAGTAGAAAACATTTGCAATAATAGAGATTAGCTTTTAGTTGTTTTTTTTCCCTAAAAATGTTCCTCTTCTCTCCTTCTGCTGCCGTGGCGGTTTGTAAAACAAGGCGCGGAGAGTAAGTGGGTTTGTTTTCTTCCAGTGGTCGATCTGCCTTTATCCTGTAGCTCTGTTTGCTTTTAGCATTTTCACATTTTAAGATCAACTTTATCTTTAGCTTTCTGTCTTTTACCATAAAGTTACAGGAATGTCCCGTTTTATGTGCTTGATGCAGACTTTAGTTAGTTTAGGGTCTTTTTCAGTTTGTTTGTTTTCTATTTCTCATTAAGGAAATGACCCAATTCTTACATAAATGTTGTTGTTTTGTCCACCTTTATTAATGGTTTTCATGGTTTTTGTTAAAATTAAAGAGGAATAAGCTTGTTTGTTCCCAGCTTTTCAGGGACTGACACATTTTCTCTTTTTTTAAATTTTTTTTTGTCTGTAAACTTGAATTTCCAACAAATAAAATCAGCGCTGAATCAAAACACATGAAGAGATTTAAGCCCTCGTAAGGTTTCATAATAAACCTTGTCCAGACGGATACCTTTAGGAAGTCGTGCAGTTCTGTTGCACATATTTAAATCATTAAAGTGAATATTTGGATGAAATATCTGTCATATTTCATCCATGTGTTGCAGCCTCTGGCATGAAGAACATTTCCTTTTTTCCGGGAAGGAATAACTTTAATTAAATCTTCCCGAATTCTTTACTGAGTCCTTTAATTAAAACCTTTGCTTTGACCCTTTTTATTGTTAATGTTTAAAATTAATAATGGAAAAAGTCATAAATTTAGTTTTTGATGAGCTGTGGGGAACAAAATAGACGGTAAAACCAAACCAGGTGACTTTTTGTTACTCAGATATCCATAATGTCTAAAAAGTAGTGAGTTTATAGATGGAGAACTTGGTCATCTCTGGAAATAAACGCCAGAATCTGACCCGCTGATCACCAGTTTGTGCTGATTGAAGGAAAATTGGTGAAATCCTGTCTCTGGCTGATCAATTAGTGCCTTTTTAGATGTTCACTCCCAGCTAACTTGTGGTTTCTGCCGGCTGTCTATCCGACCAGGACTCCCAGGTGCGGCAGAGCACGACCTACAGCCTGCACCAGCCGCAGGGCAACAAGGAGCACGGCACCGAGCGCAGCGGCTTCCTGTTCAAGAAAAGCGACGGGTGAGCTTTTCAAACGGGCCTCAGAGGACAGATCTGGGCCAGTGGCTGCACACGGTTCTGTTTGCTGGGCGGCACACAGCTCAGAAAAATAAGACTTTTTAATCAGAGGGTAACATCAACACGGCAAAAATGGAACTTAAAGTAGGTAAAATGTTCTTAAAATTTGTATATTTTCCTTGATTTGAGCAGCTAAATAAGACTGTTTGCCAATGGAACCCATAAAATAAGATAATTAGAGATACTGCACTTGAAATAAGATGATGGAGATGAATTGTTGCTATTTTAAGTGCAAAAATCTTATTCCATTGGCAAATAGTGTTATTTACCTGTTTAAATCAAGGAAAAAATACTAATTTCAAGAAAATTTGCTTACTTTTATTTCCCTTTTTGCAGTGAATACTGCAACACTGCAGTGAACACTGCAAAAAGTAAAAGTTTCTTGAAATTAGTGTATTTTTCCTTGATTTGAGGAGCTAAATAAGACTATTTGCCAATGGAATGAGTATTTTTACCCCTAAAATAAGATAATTAGGTATCCTACACTTGAAATAAGATGATGGAGATGAAATGTTCCTATTTTAAGTGCAAAAAATCTTTTTCCATTGGCAAATAGTCTTATTTACCTGCTATAATTAAGGAAAAGTACATTGATTTCAAGAAAATTTCACTTAGTTTTATTTCCCTTTTTGCAGTAAAGTCTATTAAAGGCGTAGTAGCCAAGTCGCTTTTAGAATAACTGCACCGGACCGTCTTACCTGCTACCACTGGTACCACTGGGCCTGGTTGGCTAATGAACCGACTCGGTCCAAAACCGCACAGACAACCTTGTTCATTGCTGTGAAGAATAAGATGAAACACCACACTGCAAAAACTGATCTAAAAATAAGTAAAATGTTCTTAAAGTTAGTGTATTTATCCTTGATTTGAGCAGATTATCTTTCAATGGAATGAGTATTTTGACCCCTAAATTAAGATAATTAGACATCATGCACTTGAAATAAGGTGATGGAGATGAGTTGTTCCTATTTTAAGTGCAAAAATCTTATTCCATTGGCAAATCATCTTATTTACCTGCTCAAATCAAGGACAAATACACTCATTTTAAGAAAATTGTACTTATTTCTAGTTCTGTTTTTGCAGTGCAGAACCAACAGTGCAGACGAGCTGAAAGCCGCTAATAAAGCAACTCTGGCTTCCAGAACTCCTCAGTAGAACCACAGGCGGATCGCCTCCAGATCACTCCACATTGATGCAGTGCCGTAATTCTTTGACCTTAAGGCGCACCGTCAATTTTTTAGAAGATTTAAGGATTTTAAGTGCGCATTATAGTCTGAAAAAAATACGGTAATTCATGCAAAAGGAGCCCAGACCAAGTCCTCACTACAAGAACTCCGCTTATTTACTTGAAGTGTTGAAATAAATAAACCTTCTGCTGCTCTAATTTATTCAAATTTCACGTTTTTTGGCGCCTAACGGGTTAATGGCCTTCTGTATGTGTGCAGGTTGAGGAAAGTCTGGCAGAAGAGGAAATGCACGGCCAGAAACGGATACCTGACCATCTCACACGGAACCGTAAGTTTCTCTGCAGGCAGATCTGAGCAGCCTGCAGTGACCTCTGACCCCTCAGTGAGGGGAGGCTCCACATTCCTGCTGACGCGGCTTGTTTCTCCTTGTGACTGTTGTCTCTGGTAGGCTAACAGACCGCCTGCTAAGCTCAACCTGCTGACCTGCCAGGTGAAACACAACCCTGAGGAGAAGAGGAGCTTCGACCTCATATCGCGTGGGTTCAGCATCCTTTTGTTTCACGTTGTCTGCTCTGGGTTTTCAGCATTTTTCCCCCACAGACTTTGGTCACTGGGGGAAGAGTGGAGGGGTTTTAGTCCGGTGGAGATCCACGCTCGTGATGGGAAACTATATCAGGAATGATGATGATGATGATGATGATGATGATGATGATGATGATGATGAGCTAGATTACAGATTCACTCGTTGTGCAGGAGGTGGTAGATTTGCACGTTTGCGCTGCCCTGCAAACAATTTAGTCACATCTGCAAACTTCAGTTAATATTACCGGGCTTCATGCGAAATAAAATAATAAAAGTCTATAAATGTGATGTGCTTTTGTGTTCAGGCTCCCGGCGTGAATGCTAGAAGCTCTTTTTTTCACCGCAGGTCCTTTAGGGATGTCTCTGCCAGCTGGATGGAGAGCATCTGTGAACATCAGCTTTCTCACTGCAAAAACGGATCTAAAAACAAGTAAAATCTTCTTAAAATTTGTGTTTTTGTCCTAGATTTGAGCAGGTAAATAAGATTATCTGCCAATGGAAGGAGTATTCAACCCCTAAAATAAGATAATTAGACATTCTGCACTTGAAATAAGATGATGGAGATGAATTGTTCCTATCTTAAGTGGAAAAATCCTACTCCATTGGCAGATCATCTTATTTACCTGCTCAAATCAAGGACAGATACACTAATTTTAAGAAAATATTACTTATTTTTAGTTCTGTTTTTGCAGTGCTAGTCTTGCCTCAGATTGTCAGTTGGATTCGGATCCTTACTTTGACTAGGCCGCTCTAACGCACGGATATGCCCTTCCTGGCTATGTGTGACGTTTTGTTGATATATTACAAAAAAAATCTTACTCCCTTTGGTTAGTAATGTATATGCAGGGTTGTGTTAAATAGAGAAGCATCTAAACCAGGGGGTGTTTTATTTAGACTTAGACTTAGACAACTTTATTTGTCATTTTGCATGCCCAATGTGCGTACAGAATGAAATTTTGTTTGCATACAGCTTAAAAAAATCACAGTAAATTGCAGTAAATTCAGGATAAAGATTTCCTAAAAAGGTCTAAATTAAACGCGTCCTTTTTTTTTTCTCCTCCTAGATGACAGAACGTATCATTTTCAAGCTGAAGACGACCAGGACTGCCAGATGTAAGTGGCTGTTTACCTTCTTACCATCTAAACTTCCTTCCTAACCCTTTCTGTTGACATCTTTACCTCTTTTTTCCTCCATTCCTTCTCTCCCTCTCCTTCTTTTTCAGTGTGACTCAAGCCACTGTTTTCTGCCACTGAACTCATGTCTGCTTTATTTTCTCCTCTTCCTCCTCCTCCTCCTCCTCCCCATGCTACCAGCTGGATCTCAGTCCTGCAGAACAGTAAGGAGGAGGCGCTGAATCAGGCGTTTAAGGGGGACCACCATGTTGGCGAGAACAACATCGTGCAGGAGCTGACGAAGGCCATCCTGGGGGAAGTGAAGAGGATGACGGGGAACGACGTGTGCTGCGACTGCGGCGCCCCCAGTGAGTGGCAGACGTGAGCGGCAGAACCCTGCCGGCGCAGAGGTTCTGCAGAGGTTCTGCACCCCTAACACAACCTGTGCGCGTCAACAGATGGTCATTTAAGCAATGCCGAGTTAGAACACTGCAAAAACTGAACTAAAAGTAAGTAAAATGTTCTTAAAATGAGTGCATTTGTCCTTGATTTGACCAGGTAAATAAGATGATTTGGCAATGGAATAAGATTTTTGCACTTAAAATAGGAACAACTCATCTCCATCATCTTTTTTTTTTTTTTATTATCTTATTTTAGGTGTCAAAATACTCATTCCATTGGCAGATAATCTTATTTACCTGCTCAAATCAAGGACAAATGCACTAACTTTAAGAACACTTTACTCATTTTTAGATCCGTTTTTGCAGTAAATGCACATCATAATAATAAAAACTGCTGAAAAGATCTCCTAATATTCATGCAAAATCTGAGGAACACAATTTCTAATGAGCAATACATGAGGACACCTCCATATTTATTCCCAATTTAAAATGTTTGCACCTCAGACATCGAGCCTGGCGCTCCTAACTGTTGCAGGAAAAGTGAACATCACAGTCCGATCCAAAAAAAAAGCTGTTTGAGGCCTTCATTGAGAAGATTGTTGAGGATTATAGGATTTAAAGAGGCCTCCAGAAATCTGAAATCAGAGAAAATAGACTACGTGTGGAGAAGTTTCTGAAAGAAAATCTGCAAATATGTCCGTTTCAGACGGTAAGACGGTAAAATAATTCTCCAAAAACCTTAAAATGCCACCACTGGACCTCCTTTCTCGTCCCATGATGTCCACACTGACGTTTGGTGAAGACAAAGAGCAGGTCTTTTTAATGTATTTTGTTAATTAGCTGCGTTTATTAATAATTAAATCACTTTGATCAGAGATAGTGTTAGGAAATTATTAGCAAAGTATTCTGTATTTAATCTGGCTTCCTAGTTGCTTTACATGGCTACATATTTACATGTAAACAATTATTTACTTCTTTGCCACCTGTGTAATGCAAATGTATTATTTTTATCATCTTCCTCTTGCTCCACATACAGGATTTTTACACTGATCGGTTACAATTATTAACATTTCCAGCCATTTAAGAGGATGATAAGTTAAAACTGAATCTGAATGTTAAAATTTTACATTACAGAAAAAACAACAAATACCTTAAAACATCTTAAGCTTTTTTAAATGTGACTATGAACACGGTGCTTAAAACCCATAGTCAGTTTAAAATGCCATACATTTATAAGTAGACGCCATGTGTTGGCTATTGCTTATTAAAAAGTTTCTCAGACATTGGTAAGATTGCTCCGTTAGTGAAAAATGTGTTTAGTTCACATTTAAAACGATGGAATAAAGAAGTAAATTACAGTGTCATCAGCATAGAAGTGAATTTTCCAATGCTCTGCCTAAGATTGTTTATACTGTATATAGAGGCAAGTTTATTTATGAAGCACTTTTCAGTAACAAGACGATTCAAAGTGCTTTACATGAACAGAAAAACAGTACAGAGGGAAATATTAATAAAAACAAACATTGTATTAACCAATGAATAAGCTAAGTAAAGAGTTCTTTAGTTTCACTGGAACTAGTGTCATCACTATCATTCCAAGCTTAATTGTTTCTATTCATTCATTAACAAACATACAGAAAGCATAAAAGCGAGGTGGAGGTTTTGGTCTAAAGTAATGTTATCCAACTTTTCTAAAGCTACAACTAGAATAACGTCTTTTGTTTCAGTGTAATAAGAATAAGATAAATAAATCCTTGAGTTCTTTAGTTTAGAACGAGCTTCATCACTAATTGTTTCTATTAATAAACTAAGTGAAAATAATTATGGGCCGAGAACAGAACCTGTGGGAACTCTCTGTCTGAAGTGGAACCGTCTATCCTGGGTTCTACATGTAAAACAATTAGCAAGCCGTTGAACTGCTGGCTTAGAAAAATCAGTGCGAGACGTTAGCTTAGGATTTAAGGAACCGTCAGAATCGAAGGCTGCAGAGAGGATCGCAGAAAGATGGTCCTGCTTTTCTCACGTCTGTCACTTCCAAAGCCTTTTTTTTTTTTTAAAGGAAAACATCAAAGCTAGCTCAGGATTTGCAGATAATAAAGTATATTTAGATCATGTTGTTCTCTGCTGCTTCTGCTTCCAGATCCGACGTGGCTGTCCACCAACCTGGGCATCCTCACCTGCATTGAATGTTCAGGCATCCACAGGGAGCTGGGCGTCCACTACTCGCGGATCCAGTCTCTCACGCTGGATGTTCTCAGCACCTCGGAGCTCTTGGTAGAACCTTTCTCCTTTTATTAGACCATATGCATGTATGCTTGTTATGAGGGATTGCTGCAAAGTCAATGACTCTATGCAATCTCTATGCGTTGCCTTAGATGTTGAATCTGGTTGCAGTTTTCGTAAATTAAGAGTTGAAACGACGACGTCAACAAGCGGCTGCAGCATCCTCGGCTTTACTCTTCCTCTCTTGCATGTTTTTTTTTTTTTGGTTTGTTTTTTTAAATCAGGGTTTCTTTGCAGAGATTTACAGCCTGTGGGACATCTGGGATTAAACGCTTCCAGCCATGATTGCTTTGAGACGCCACAGTCAGACACGGCTGGCTCCTCTCTCACAGCTCGGGACAGGACGGGGGCGTTAGCTGCACCGACGCAGGAAAACCACTCCTAACTAGTCGGGAGTTATTTATCTGCCTTTCTCTCTCTCTCTCTGTTCTCCACAGCTGGCCAAGAACGTGGGGAATGCAGGCTTTAATGAGATCATGGAAGCTTGTTTAAATGCTGAAAATGTGGTGAAGCCGAACCCAGCGAGTGACATGTGAGTCCTCTCCTCTGGAAGCTAAATATGAAATATGTGCATGCTAACACCGCTGCCTCCCTTTTTATCAGCCATTAAGTTCTTCTATTGCTCTTTACAGCTTAATCTGCCTCCTCTTCACCTGTTTAAGGGTGTATTTGCCTGGACTTCTCACCCAGAATCAGATTTCTATTACTCTTAACGCCACATGTGCAGCTTTTACTAGTATCAAATGGTTTCCGTGGCAACTGTCTATATTCCAGGTCAAGTTAAAATCCACCACAGTACTTCTTACAGTCTGTATGCAATGCCTACCGTAGTTTTTCGGACCATAAGGCTCATTAAATATTCTTCCCAAGTGTGTAACTGCCCTGTTTCTAACATAAGGCCAAAATAAACTTTTATATTGAATTAACTTAATAGGTTTATTGCTGCTAGCGCGTACTCCAGGCTGCCTTACACGAATGCACTTCTAGTTTAGACATTACAGTCAGGCAGTCTGGTAGACAGCCCAGGGGTCCTCAGGTAGTGTACCGTAATGCTCCTAATATTCACTGAGTGGAGCAGCTTCATTGCTAACCAGTCGTACTTACACATTTTAACAGATTTTTGAGCACATTGTACCACATAAAATCACCCAGTAAGCACAACAGTGATTATAGATAAGGCGCCCCATCAATTTGTGAGAAAATTTAAGAAAAATAAGATACATGCAGAGCAATCCTTGCACATAACTTTATTTGTTGGACTTTTTCAAGTTTTTGCACTGCAAAAAAGGAACTAAAAGTAAGTAAAATTTTCTTGAAATTTATATATTTTTCCTTGATTTGAGCAGGAAATAAGAGTGGAATAAGAGTTTTGCACTTAAAATAAGAAAAATGAATCTCCATCATCTTATTTCAAGTGCAGGATATCTAATTATCTTATTTTAGGGGTAAATATACTCATCCCATTGGCGAATAGTCTTATTTAGCTGCTCAAATAAAGGAAAAATATATCAATTTCAAGAAAATTTTACTTACTTTTAGTTCTCTTTTTGCAGTGTGTTACATTACAACCAAAAAAAGAAGGGGATCTGGTCCAAAATTAAACTCTTTGGCTGTCTTGCTGTGAGTGGAAAAAAAGTTAACACTCCTTCATGGTGAAACATGGTGGTGGCAGCATTATGATGTGGTGATGCTTGTTTGTTTTTGTTTTTGTATGTGTGTGTCCTTTCTGGCAGAGTAGCACTAAGAATTGTCTTAATGCCAAAGAGAGCCTAACAGATTTACCTTCACAAGTGGAGCATTACCGCTTTGGCCATAGTGCTCCCTTTTGATTGGATATTATTTTGGGATTAGTTCAAGTTAAATGGACACATAAACAAAAAAGTTAAAAGAGAAACAAAATGCTAAAAGGAAGAAAAGGTGACAAAAATAGAGTGAAGGAAAAAGAGAGTACAAGACAACATCCTCACCAGGAAATAATCTAAACCATGTTTTTTCTCTTATTTATACGTCGTGTTGCTCTGTCACATAAAACCCGACGAAAAAGCTTAAAGTTTGTGGTGTTAATGTCACTAAATGTGAAAAGGTCCAATAAAAAAGGTGTGAATATTTAAGGGCAGCGAACTTATTTGTGTCATTGTGTCGCTTCAACAGGCAGACGAGGAAAGACTTCATCACGTCCAAATACATTGAGAAGCGGTTTGCCAAGAGGAAGTGTCCCGACGCGGCGCCGCGGCTCCACACGCTGTGCGAGGCGGTGAAGGCGCGCGACATCTTCTCCCTCATCCAGGTCTACGCTGAGGGCGTGGACCTCATGGAGCCCATCCCGCTGGCTAACGGACACGTGAGAACGCCAACGTCTTTTCTTCAGCAGCTAGGAAGCCCTGAGCTGGTGTGGATAACCTGGTGGTGTGTGCGTTCTCTTCAGGAACAAGGGGAGACGGCCCTCCATCTGGCTGTCAGGCTGGTGGACAGAACCTCTCTGCACATCGTCGACTTCCTCACTCAGAACAGGTAAACGACGCAGGGAGCGTTCAAAAGTCCGCGCCTTGTTACGGCGGTGCTAAAAATCTGGAAGAGCGGCGGGAGAATCCAAACGGCGCCTCTTTAGAGGCTTCCTTGCTCGTAGACAGGCTTCAGTTTCAATCAGTCCCTTTGTTATGTAGTTTAAAGCTTTTTGCATAAAGATTAGATCCTTTCTGTAACTGTTAGTGGAACTGCTTTCCCGTCCTGTAATCAAGTTTTGTCCTACACTGCAAAAAGGGAACTAAAAGCAAGTAAAAAAATTTCTTGAAATTGGTGTATTTTTATTTTATTTGAGCTGGTAAATAAGACTTAAAATAGGAACAATTCATCTCCATCATCTTTTTTCAAGTGCAGGTTATCTAATTATCTTATTTTAGGGGAAAAAATATTAATTCCATTGGCAAATAATCTTATTTAGCTGCTCAAATCAAGGACAAATACACTAATTTCAAGAAAATTAACTTTTTAGTCTTTGCAATGCAAAGGTTTTTATACCCCTTGAACTCTCATTTAGCACAGAGTTGATGTATTTTACTTTGTAATATAACATAACCAAGCAGAGTAGTGCATAAATCACTAGTTTTAACTAATATAAATCTGAAAGGTGCGGCATGCATTTATTATGACTTAAATCAGCTTTTACTGCAGGTATTTTTGGATGATGCCTCTATCAGATTTGAAATTTTGCCCATTCTTAAAAATTATCTCTAAACCTCGATATTTCGACCCATCGCTTAGCTCCCCACCAGACAAAACAGACTGCAATATATTCACGTCATTTGTCAGCGGAGAAATGTTGATGAAAAGGACCTAAAAATCGAAGCGAGAGCTCAGCGTTCATATTGCAAGACTCAGCCACGCCACATCTTGATAATTCACATACCAAACAAACGTATAAAGGAACAACAATGTTCTTGCATCACAGGCTAAGGAAATATATTATTTTATTATAATCCAACTCTCCGGTTTCAGCCAGAAAGCTATAAAATAGATTTCGGTATCTGTTACGCTAGCCGGCTGCTTAATGTGTTTTTTTTTTTTTTATAGCACTCCAGGATATTGTTTGCACATTGTGAAGTTGTTCAATACGCAGGGCATATCTACCTTATTTAATGTTAAAAAAAGATAAATAAATTTTAACTGATTATCTACAACTGTCTTGTAGGCAACAACCGTGTGCTAGTTAGCGTTAGCATGTACCTTGAAACAAGGTCCCATACACACACCGGCTCTGCATTTTTAGAAGGAAGTGAATGTATGCCAGCCCCCCCCCCCCCCCCCCCCCCCCCCCCCCATTTGTTACGGTTACTAACGTTGGATTGGTCAGGAGCGGGACACAACGAAGGGTTAATTGGATCTAGGTCTTGACTTTGACTAGGCCATGCTGATAAATGGATGCGGTTTGAGCTTTATCAACGGGTTTTCCTTCAGGATTGTCCTGGATTTATCTCCTTCTATCTTTGTGTAAACTCTGACCAGCTTCCCTGCTCTTGCTGTAGAAAGTTATAATAATAATAATAATAATAATAATAATAATACATTTAATTTATACTGCACTTTCTATCAAACGATCTCCAAGTGCTATCATCAGAACATTGTTGGAGATGGTAGACGACCCACAGCATGATGCTGCCACCACCATGTTTCAGAATATAAATGTGTGTTTAAGGCAAACAAATACCCAGTAGCTTGTATTTCGGTCCTTCGGAGAAAATACCAATAAAGTTAATTGAAGTTTGTAGTTATAATGTGACAAATTCTAGGGGTATAAATACTTTAATGTAACGAATGCATGTTTTTGGAGGTTCTTAGCTGTGAACTAGAGAGTAAAGCTGGTTGATTTTTCTTGTTTCTGTCTGTTTTTTTTTTTTAGTTTGAATTTGGATAAGCAGACGGCCAAAGGCAGCACAGCGCTGCACTACTGCTGCCTGACCGACAACAGTGAATGTCTGAAGCTGCTGCTGCGTGGAAAGGCCTCCATAGATATCGGTGAGAAGACGCATTGGCAGAAAAGGTTCTGAATGTTGGATTTATTTGATGAATTAAGAGTTTTCCTGCTTTACACTGCAAAAAGAGAACTAAAAATAAGTAGAATTTTCTTGAAATGAATGTATTTGCCCTTGATTTGAGCAGGTAAATAAGATTATCTGTCAATGGAATGAGCATTTTTACCCCTAAAATAAGATAAGTAGATATACAGCACTTGAAATAAGATGATGGAGATGAATTGTCCCTATTTAAGTGCAAAAATCTTATTCCATTGGCAAATAGTGTTATTTACCTGCTTAATTCAAGGAAAAAATACAAATTTTAAGAAATTTTACTTACTTTGCCTTTTTGTAGTAAAGTCAGTTAAAGGTGTAGTAGCCAAGTCGCTTTTTGAATACCTGCGCCGGACCGTCTTACCTGCTACCCTGGTACCACTGGGCCTGGTTGGCCAATGAACCGGCTCGGTCCAAAACCGCACAGACAACCTTGTTCATTGCTGTGAAAAATAAGATGAGACACCACACTGCAAACACTGATCTAAAAATAAGTAAAATGTTATTGTTATTGTATTTATCCTTGATTTGAGCAGATCACCTGCCAATGGAATGAGTATTTTGACCCCTAAATTAAGATAATTAGACATCATGCACTTGAAATAAGGTGATGGAGATGAATTGTTCCTATTTTAAGTGCAAAAATCTTATTCCATTGGCAAATCATCTTATTTACATGCTCAAATCAAGGAAAAATACACTCATTTCAAGAAGATTTTTTTTATTTTTAGTTCTATTTTTGCAGTGTAAGCCTCAGTTCCTCCAAGCTGCTGTACAATGCAAAAAGGGAATTAAAATTAAGTAAATTTTTCTTGAAATTAGTGCATCTTTTCTTGATTTGAGCAGGTAAATATGATTATTTGCCAATGGAATAAGATTTTTGCACTTGAAGTAGGAAAAATTCATCTCCATCATCATTTTTCAAGTGCAGAATATCTAATTATCTTATTTTAGGGGTAGAACTACTAATCCCATTGGCAAATAGTCTTATTTACCTGCTCAAATCAATGAAAAATACACAAATTTCTAGAAAGTTTTATTTACTTTTAGTTCCCTTTTTGCAGTGTATTTTAGAGGAAAGATATCACCTCCTCTCCTCATCCTCACATTCACTTTAGGGCCTAAGTTCCCACACACGCCGCTATAGAAAACAAACGATAGCGGGCTTTTTCTCTCACAACAGTAATATTTGTGCTCTGGAGTCAACAGAACAAGCAGATAACAGAATCAGAGAAAAGGAGGTCAGCGTGGGAAACAGCTTAATCACACACTGCTCCTGTTGCAGTGGTAATAAGAGGGAAAATGGGCCGTATGTGTGTCCTCATCTGCAGGGGGAATTAAAGGGCAATCACACTTCCCTACTGTTTTCTTTTCCACTTTAAGCCAACGAAGCCGGGGAGACGCCGCTGGATATCGCTCGCAGGCTCAAACACACCCAGTGCGAGGAGCTGGTGAGCTTATTGCATTAAATCTCCCTGAGTCTCCGTCACTCCTGCGATCCACAGGAGCTGCCGGTCAGCTGTGTGTCGGTCTGTGTGTGTTTACAGCTCAGCCAAGCTCTGGCAGGAAAATTTAACGCGCATGTCCACGTCGAGTATGAGTGGCGCCTGAGACACGAGGACCTGGACGAGAGCGACGAGGATCTGGATGAGAAGGTGAGCGACTGCTCTGGGTTGGTGCCGGATGCAACGTTTTCACAGCGTTTAAGCACATATGATAGAAGAAGAACGCAGAACATTAACAAATTCAATCTGAAAGCAGCACCATGTAAGGTTTGTCACAAGTATTAGCTTAATTTAAAATATTAAATGATTTGTCACGTCAAAATTCAGCGCTTGGCGCGCAGCTTTGTGCAGCCTGCGCTTCTCATTAACTCGCCTATTTTTCGGACTATAAGTTAAAGTCACACAGTTTGGCTGATCCTGCGATTTACAATGCAAAAAGGGAACCAAAAGTCAGTAAAATTTTCTTGAAATTAATGTATTTTTCCTTGATTTAAGCAGATAAATAAGATGATTTGCCAATGGAATAAGATTTTTGCACTTAAAATAGGAACATTTCATCTCTGTCATCTTATTTCAAGGGCAGGAGGTCTAACTATCTTATTGTAGGGGTAAAAACACTCACTCCATTGGTAAAAAGTCTTATTTAACTGCTTAAATAATGGACAACTACGTTAATTTCAAGACAATTTTACTTACTTTTATTTCTCTTTTTGCAGTGTGAATATCAATTTTAAATGGTAATTTATATTGACCATGAACCAACAAGTAAACATTACCGTCTGTAGCCACAAGAGGGCGCTCTAGGCTTGTGAAAACTCTATGCTGCTCTAATTGAAACATTAACTTATAAACAACAAAGACAGAACACATGTTTGTATGTTGTTTCACTGTTTCAGTCTGCATTCATGCAGCAGAGCGTTGCGTGGTGCAGCTCTAAGGACCCAGACCGCAACAGAACCCCGTTTATTGGGCTTTCCATGAAGCTAATAGCAGCTAGCGCTAGCTTACAGCTCTGCTGTCTCGGCAGGTTACAACTTCTCTGATGCACGTGAGCTTTATGTTTCTCTGAAACATCCGTGTCGTACTGTTAGCTTAGCACGTAGCACCGCTACGCTCACGGTCTAATTTAGGCGTAATTTTAACAACTTTCAGCGTAAAGGTCCGTTATGCAGAAACGCGCTGGATAAAACCTGCTGGTTAGAGTTGCTAATTTACTCCATTCATCCTCCCAGGTATGTTTCACGTTATTCAGCTGTGTAGTTTAATAAGTTGCCTTACCAGATTAAATGTCAGTTTTTAGTCTTGGATTGTGTGAAATAAATGTTTAAATAAATGCGTATAGTCCAATGCAACTTTTTTTTTTTTTCATCTTTATGACGCATTTTTTGACTGATGAGACTTGTAGTCCAAAATATACGGTAACTTGAGAGGGTAGGATGAATGGATCATGTGACCCATTCTAGGTTATGGGATGCTGAATAACAACAAAACAAAACAGATATGACCTGATCAGACATGGTTTTGGTCATGTGATGTAGGATTTAATCTAGATGGGTGAATATAACCTCGTCTTTCCAAGTAACTCCATGACGTCTCAGTCTGCTGCGCCAAACGTGTCTGCTGTCAGATTCCAAAACACGGAGGGAGACTGTTTCATTTTGCAACGGTGCAGTTCTGCCGGCGGCCTTCGGGGGCGCTAAACCTGAAGGTTACAGGTCTAGTGCCCCTAGTGGCTAAAAGTTACACGGTTTATGCTTTAAAATTATTACTTCAAATTATGACTTTGAAAGTCAAGATTTTGAATCGTGAGACGTACCATCTGTCGTCTTTTTCAAGACGTAGAAATGGGCTTCCATTGTTTTTTTTTTTGCATAAACTGTAACAAGAAGGACAAATACAATTTCCTGCAGGAACATCTGCAGATATTTATGCACACGTAACGTTAAAAACACTGGTCCTAACATTCTCCCACCCTCTGACCCGTGAACTTCTTCCAGCCGAGCCCTCATCGGAGAGACGACCGACCCGTCAGCTGTTACACCCCCAGCAGTAACTCCCACCTACAGTCCGGACTGGGGCCTGCGGGCCGGGATGGTGTGGGTCTCAGTAAGGACAAGCACCGTGTCTTCATGCCCAGCCTGGTTAACAACGAGACGTATGGCACCATCCTGAACACCGGCTCCCCTCAGTCCACCTCCTCCTCTGCTCCGCCGCTGCCCCCAAGGAACCTGGGTAAGATCGCACGTTAGCTAAAACACTCAAGTTTGGAAGGAGTATACGGATTTTAATGTAATCATATCAACTCAAGACAGCCCTAATGTCCTTTTATCAGAGGTCATTTTAAGTAAACATAGTTTTTAAAAGTGACAGTGTAGAGCGCTGTGAACCAAGAGCCATTCCTCCTTTCCTGTCTCCTACAGCCCAGCTCTCCTCCCTCGGAGGAACCAGTCAGTCCTCTACCTCCAGCGCCTGGAAACCAGGATCTTTAGACCTGGTCGGGCGACAGCGATCATCCTCAGACCCACCCAACATGCACCCCCCTGTCCCCCCAATGAGGCTCACTTCTAATGCAGGTAATCATCTGTTTGACTGAACAAATCATCATTTGTTGTCCCAGTTGGAAAACTCAGTTTGCAGCAGGTCCTGCAGAAAAAGAAAGGATTCAAATCGCACACATGTACAAAACTATATTGATCATCACTCGTCCTGTTATTTTACTGGACACATCCATCCATTATCTATACCTGTTTATCCGTGCAGCGTCACTGGGGATCTGGTGCTTATCTCCAGCGGTCATTGGGCCAGAGGCGGAGTCCACCCTGGACAGGTCGGCAGTCCATCGCAGGGCAACATAGACACACAGGACAAACAACCAGGCACACACACTCACACCTAGGAGCAATTTAGAGAGACCAGTTAACACAACAGTCATGTTTTTGGACTGTGGGAGGAAGCTGGAGTACCCGGAGAGAACCCACACATGCACAGGGAGAACATGCAGACTCCATGCACAACAATTTGACCTTCTGGCTGCAAGACCACAGGGCTACCAACTGCGCCGCTGTGCAACCTCCGGCCACTCTTGACATCCTAAGTAAATGCGTAGAATATGCCTGATATGTGCAAAAAAGGCAATAATAGAAGATGTTAAACGTTTTTCAATAAAAAGGCTTTTTTTTTCTATCAAAATTAACAAAACTGCAACTTCCTAAGAAAGTACAGCCATTCTTAAGGACTACATATTCCCTAACTTTAGCATACTACATGCTGTCTGAACAACGAGCTGATCGTAGCATTTTTGCTAATGCTTGTCACTTAGATTTGGTTAGCATAGCAGATGGCCTTAGCTAACATGCTGTTATTAGCAGTTAGCAAATGCTAGTATGCTGCATAACTTTAAATGGAGGATAGCGTTTGCTTTTGATATATAATTTGCTCATTTTAGCATACTAGCTAATGTTAGCATTTTTGCTAATGGCTGTCACTTAGATTTGGTTAGCATAGCAGATGGTCTTAGCTAACATGCTATTAGCTAACATGCTAGCTAACATACTAGCATTTAGCAAATGCTAGTATGCTGCATAACTTTAAATAGAGGATAGCATTTACTTTTAATAGATAATATGGTCATTTTAGCATTTTTGCTAGTGTTAGCATTTTGCTAATGGCAGTGTAAAGTTTCCTGCTTGCTAACTTGCTTATTAGCACCTAGATAATATTATTTGCTATAAGTAGCAGTATGCTAATGTTAGAATTAATGCTAAATAAAATCCTTTTTTTCGTTCTTTAATTACTATTACGATAGTTTACATGGACTTTAAAGCCCAAACCTGATGTGTTTTAAGGCTAACTCGGTAGCAAAAACTTTAACATAGTGGTCGGTGGCAGGAAACATGAGATTTCCTTGAAGGATTTTTTTTTTAGTTTTCTCTTCAAAATTGTAAGGAGAATGTAACCTCACTTTATCAATTTCCAGTGTTTTTTGTTGTTTTTTTTTGCACATTTCTTTGGTTTACAGTACAGGACCTTGGCATCCAAATGAAACCATTCAAGTGACAATACAAGATAGATGTAGATTTATGTATGATTGTTTTATTTCCGCTAAATAATCATTGGTTTACATAGCATAAAAAGGCGTTACAGAGAGTCCAGTATTGAGGAGTTTATACTTCTAAACTCTTGTGTTAATGTGTGTTACAGGTCTGGGTCTCGGCCCTGTAGCCAAGATGGAAGCCATACAGTCCAAGTCGGGTCTGGGTCCGATGGGGACCCGGTCGGGGCCACCAAAATCTCCTGCTGGGTAGGAACACAAAGGGACGCTCCAGAGCCGATTTTACAGCGATGAGCTCAACATCTACATTTATTCTGTGTTTTATCTTCAGCAGCGATAAAAGCTTCAGCCGAGGATTCCTTAATCGAAGTGAATCTATAGAAAGAGCAAGTGAGTAAATAAATAAGGCGACCAGTTTACAGGAAGAAGCCTGTTGTAGCTGCTATTCATCTTTTTTTCCAACCATCCTTTTGAAAAATATGGAAAGTGTTGTTGCTGTGATGTCATTTCCTGTTTCCTGTTCCAGTTAAGGAAGTGCCAGGATGCCCCCAGAACTCGGTGCCTCCGGCTTTCGCGTCAAGGAAGACATTCCCAGTGAGTCTTTCATTCGTTTATTATAATCCAGATTATATTTTGGTTGTTTATTTTGCTGTAGACCTTCATTATCTTTTCATTTTCTAGTCTTGTTTTTGTGTTCTGCAGCCTCCCTTCTTGTTGTTCCAGTATTTCTGTTGGCTTCCTGTCCATTAAATTCCCTTCCTGTGATCCACATTTGGCCTTTGACTAAGACCCTCCTTTCTCACTTCTCAGTTTCTGGAAATATTAACATGCAAACATGAAACGTCTTCGGATTTGTGTTTTTCTTCGGTTTTTAGGCTTGAACCAGTTCAGATTCAGATGTTGATATCTTAAAATGTCCCAAGATCAAAAATTATGGATATATGAACACATTTGCACAGATTTTAATAGATATGTGGTTGTTTTAAAACATCTATTCCTAGCATTTGCAGCTGGTATTCTGCAAAGATTGAACCGAATCAAAAATAACCTTAAAATGTAAAAAAAAAAGAAACAAAATTATGTTGTAAAGTTATTTAAATGCCTGAACAGGAGATTTTTCCATTGCTTATCGACGACGGTATGAATAATTTTTTACATGATGTTTACAAACACTTTTGTCTAAAACAATGCCACTCACTTCACACTTTAGCTTTTGAGGGACACCAGACTATTTTCCATTCATAAACAAACTTTTTGGTCAAATTAAAATAATGTTAAATCCTCCAGAGGGTTCAAAGGTCGCCGTTCCTGTTGGGTTTAAAGCAGCTGAGCTCCTTAGGGACGTTTTGCTTTTGGATAAAACTCACATGATGGCAAAAACATAAAAGCAGTTTTCTTTGAAGAGATGTTTGCGGACTTCATTTTAAAGGTAAATAGCCACATTATATGCTTATTTAAAAAAAGACCAAAAACCGTTTGATTATGATAAATTAAAGTTATATACACCACGCCTCCATCTGACAATGTTTTGATGGTCTTTTGTGAGCCTAAAAATAACAACTCCATTGGGCGCTATTAGCGACAGTATCACAGAACTATCATAATGCCGGTTTGCTTAATTAATAAATTAAATAATACCGGACGGAGCCTGATCCTCTGCAAAGCCTGACAGAAAAGCAGCAGCTCAGGGTGATGAAGACCAACCGTTATTAATTAAATAAACCGATCTACAGCAACTTTAAGAGCCTCACATCAGAACATTTACTCACGTCAGTCTACTCTGCGTCACATCTGAGCCTCGGCAGGTTTAGCTTCAGTGAACACCAACGTTCTGACTGGATTCCCAGAGACATTCCAGGCTTTTCCCTCTTGGAATCATATTTCTCTTGCTTTTTCCCACTGGATCTTGGACGTTTCTTCATTGTTTCGCTGGGAGATGCTAATAGCTGTTAGCTGCTTCTTTGTTTTAACCCCTGCACTGCAAAAAGTGTAGTAAAAGTGAGTAAAATTATCTTGAAATAAGTGCATTTGTTCTTGATTTAAGCTGCAAGTTTAAATGATCTGCCAGTGGAATAAGATTTTTGCACTTAAGACAGGAACAACTCATCTCTATCATCTTATTATAAGTGCATTATATCTAATTATCTTATTTTAGGGGTCAAAATACTCATTCCATTGGCAGATAATCCCATCTATCTGCTAAATTAAGGACAAATACAGTCATTTCAAGAACATTTTACTTACTTTTAGTTTCCTTTTTGCAGTGTGCTGTGCATGCGCAGTACGTACTTCCGTTAATATCCTAAATAAACATGAAATGCTTTACTTACTAACAAATTGAGCAAAAACAAAGCATAAAACACCAAAAATAACAACTAATATGCCAGCAGGACGTCATAATCTTTCATAAAAACTTTGTATGCAACCAGAGTGAGTTGCTGACGTAGAAATAAAAAAAGAAGTAAAAAAACGCGGCTATGCACCTTTTAAAGAAAATGCTCACTTTCCAGCACATGGGATTTGTAACATGTTATATTATTTGTCTCAGAAGCAGAGACCAAAGCGGGTGAAAGCCGTCTACAACTGCGTAGCCGACAACCCGGACGAGCTGACGTTCTCTGAGGGCGACGTGATCGTGGTGGACGGAGAGGAGGACCAGGAGTGGTGGGTCAGTATCGCTCCCAGTCTCTGCACCGTGCTCCGACCTCTGCTTCAAACCATATTGGCTCAAATCAGAAATCTGACCTCATTTTAGCCAACAACACCCCCCCCCCTCCTTTTTTTCCGCCTGCTGCTGCTTCCTCTGTGGAGCCTCTTGTTTGAGCGCCAACCAGCTGCAGCTTGTTGTCCTCTGTGCCACCCCTGCAGATACGACCGTATTTAGTCTCCCTTTCTGTCCCCGCATGAAGCCCAGGTCCCCAGACGTCCCCCGTCTCTGTCCCGCACCCCGCAGATCTAGCATCACTTTTTACTAGGGCTGAACAATTAATTGCATATTCAATATAATCGTGATTTAAAATAACGCAATTTCCACATCGCAGAGGTCTGCAATTTCTGGCTATGTAACAATTAGTGAATCAGACAGTAATTATGTTTAAAGTGGGTTTGCCTCCACATGGAAGGGAAGACAGTTGCAGCAGTGAGATAATCTAATTTTATTACTTGTTTTAGAGTTTATATAATCATACATAGCATTAAGTTCTGGTCAATCAGTTTAATACATAGACTTGTTTGTTGGTTGCACTTTATGTTCAACAAGGATTGATGTCCAACTCAATTAAAAGCTGTTCTGTTGAATCATATTCTGATTAATAGAAAAATTAAAAGTTCTTGTTTTAAATAGTCCTTGTTTACAAACATCTTTATTTAGAGGCCATTTTTGTTGCTTGTGGTTAATGCGGAGAAAAGTCAAAATTGCAATTTTGGTTGAAATATATTGTAGGCAGAACGCAATCATTTCTGCTCTGAGTTTAGATGCTGTGGGTCTTTTAGCACCTGATCTGCACGGCGAGGAAACAAAATGATTTGTTGTTTGTATATGTTTAAAAAGACATGATAAATTAAACTTTGGTCGCATTAAATCGCAATATTATGATAAAAAATTGCAATTAGATTATTTTCCAAAATCGTTCAGCCCTACTTTTTACTTCAGGAATATTGTGAGGACCTGCTTAGACAAGACATTAGCGGGGTTTTTTTTACCGGGGAGCAGAGGAGGCAGACTTTGCTTTGCTGTCGTTTTTATTTCATGTCGCATTCATTTGTCAACATTACCGAAGCAGAACATGTCCCAGCTTTTCATTTCCAGGTCTAGACGGCGGTTAAAATGACTTACGCGGACATATTAAGTACATTCTCACCCCAGGTAATATGAACGAGGAACCTCGTTTTGAATTCAGTAGTGGGAGGTCTGTGGTGATGTAGACTCTTTTTAAGCTGTTTCTGCCGTTTAGATGTAGGTGGGTGTTATCAGTGATTCAATTTTGGTTCAGAAAATCCTAAAATTAGGTCATTAAGATGTGATTAATTTAAGAACTTTGTCACGTTCAGTGCCGTTAAAAGACACAAATCCTGCCGATTCTTCATAAAACAGCTCAAACGTCTGTGAAAATCAGTACCTCACCACTTATGTTCACTTAGATGGAGGTCTGGACTTGGACTAGGCCATTTCAACATGCTTTAACCTAAAGCACAGAATCATAGCTCTGGCTACAGGCTGTTTTTTTGTCTACCTGTCATCCCCACACCATGATGCAGCAACCACCGTGTTAAATAGCAGATGTTGTATTTAGGGCGTCGGTTTTCCTCCATACAGCGTTTTGCATGATGTGGAGGAAACGGATCGTCCTTCTGCCACGTTTGAACCAAACAGGGATTTTTTTAATGGCTTTGTTTCAGAAAGATTTTCCCCAAAGGCCAGATTTGTTGAGCTGTCGGTTGTCCTGACGCTCCCACCTGAGCTGTGGATCTCTGCAGCTCCTCCAGAGCCACCATGGTCCTCCTGGCTGCCGCTCTGATTAACGCTGTCATGTCTCGGCCTGTTTGTGTCGGTGGACGTCCATTAAAGATGTCTGAAAACCACAAAGACTGACTTTATGGTCAGAATTGTTACTTTTACTCTTTTCTCCACTGTTGGTTTCATAAGAGCATCCGCTATATAAACACTGCAAAAACCAAACTAAAAATAAGTAACATTTTCTTAAAATTTGTGTATTTGTCCTTGATTTGAGCAGGTAAATAAGATGAACTGCCAATGGAATATGGATTTTTTTTAATTTACTTAAAAACATCTCCATCATCTTATTTCAAGTGCAGGATGTCTAATTATTTTATTTTAGGGGTCAAAATACTCATTCCATTGGCAGATGATCTTATTTACCTGCTCAAATCTAGGACAAAAACACAAATTTTTAAGAACATTTTACTTATTTTTATATCCTGTTTTTGCAGTGAATACATTTGGAAATATAATTAAATACAGTTGGAGGGGAAATCTACTGCAGGTAGAAACAGCATCTGCGGTCAGACTGAGAGTAAATTAGAATATTATTTATTTTTCATTGTTTGCACAGTGAAAATTGCAAAGCAAAGATTAGCAGCAGTCGGGATATTTGCTGCAGTCTGACCAGAAGCTGCTAATGGGGGTGATTTCATTGGAACGCTGGAGGATTAAAACGGCTTTTGACTCTCGGATCCACTTTTTAAAGCCGTGAAACTTTTTTCTAGATGGAGGTGCAGGAAAAACAGAGTCCAGGGTGAGTGGAGCCTGTTGCAATGGAGCCTGCTGGGATCAGTAACGTTGTTCTGCTGCAGGTTCTCCCTGTTCTGCTGGGTCTGAGGGAACCGAACCGGAAGAATTAAAGACAAAATAGAGGAACTGGCAACGAAAATGGTTCATTAGTTGTAGTTTTAACTAAAATGCTTGATGCAAAAACTACAGATGACTTGTTTCTGTGTCTGGAAACTTTAAGATCTACGAAACTTTTGGATTTTTTTCCATCCAGCATATTTGTCACAGTTTGTTCGGCTGGTTTGGGATTAAATGAATCAGTATTGGATCATCTGGTTATTTATGTGTATTAAGCCTTAAAATAAATGTTTGACTGCAACAGCATGAAATTATGAACTATGATTCCCTTTAATTTGAGTACATTTGGTCTGGATTACTCCTGGAACAGGACCAGAATAACTCAATCCATTAATGTCCAAACCGCCGGCAGCAAAGTGAGGGGTGTGCTTACTTTTCTCAGCTACTGTCCACCTGCAGCGTTTGGTGCTGAAAAGCCAAATCTTGAACTTTTCTGCTCAGTTTAATCCCCAGAGGAGCTTAGAAACCTCCACGTTTGCTTTTCTGATGGCAGGAAGAAAAATATTATGTTTCCTTCGGCGTCTAACGGTTGCCTGGTGGCTCTTCATTTCTGCGTCGCCTCATATTTTAGTAGTTATTCCTTAAAATTAGACCTGAACCCACAATTAAATGTACTCAAATTAAAATGATCTTTTTTTTTATGTGAGATCATGCTGCTGCAGTGAGAAAATTCATCTATTTTAGCTTTTTCACTGTTAACTGTGTTTGACACTAGAGAGTGCGTGTTTTTTAGAAGGCTTAATTTAATAAAAACAGTGTTTCTGTTTCCTCCGTCTGACCTGCGGCTCTTTCTTCTTCTTCTAATTCTTCTTTCTTCTTCTTCTTCTTCTTCTTCTTCTTCTTCAGCTGGGCCACATCGAAGGAGAGCCGATGAGAAGAGGCGCCTTCCCCGTCACGTTCGTCCACTTCATCGCTGACTGACTGACGGACGGCTCCTCTTCATCAGGGGATGCTGCGTCACACGGCGGCCATCGCCCCCCCCCCCCTGCACAGACTCCCTGCCTTCCACCGAGGACCCAACTGTGTTTGGCTCCTAACCCAGAATCTGTAGAAAACAAGGATTTTTTGGCACCAAATAGATTTTCCTCGTTGGGAACCGTGTTGCCGCGTAATGAAGGTCACGTAAACAGTGTTTATCTCCTTAGATCCGGCGTATTTTAACGAGCTCTAAGACGACGTGCTCAAATTCCACGTCTGTGCATGAACCGTTTTTTTGTAGATTCGGTCTTTGTAGATCTGTAGGGGCCCTCGTGTGTGGAGGATAAGCCCAGCGGTGCTAAATTAACCTCCCGGTGTTCGCCACACTGCAGCCGGCGGAGCCTCCATCTCAACACAGCTGGAAGAAAAAAAAAACTATTTCTCTGGGTTTTGCAACAAATTTATGCATTTTCTCTAAATGCTTTTACTCCCACAGTCCCTGCCGAGTGCAGTTAGGTTCTGAATACAGGTCAGGGTTTGTTTTTAAATACATAGCCTTTCATTTGTCACATAAAAACAGCATCATTAGCCAGCCACAGCTGCCCACTGGAGGGATGGCACCCTGGGAGGAGAGCCACAGCCTCCGTTGGCCCGTTAATCCGTCATTATGCGCCACACAGGTGGAGCCGCTTTCCCCGGCTTCTCTGTGAAAAGCAGGAACACCGTGGAGGAAATAAAGCTGTTGAAACCTGGGTACTGGTACCCAGCCCGTCTCCCCCTCCTGTAACAGGTCCATATTTTATTTTATTTTTTTAGGTCAGACTATTAGTCCAGCTGGTTGTTACATTCACGATAAACGATGAAGCTCTTTTGTTCTCGTCTTTCTCGTGAAAAGAGTGAGGTGATGCGTCATCTGCACAGAATAAGCTGCCTGTGAAAAGAAGAGATTTAAAGCAAACGTGGGAATGTGAAGTAAAGCCTGTTGCCTTCAGAGGAGCCAGCAGGCTGCTGACCTTGATGTGCATCACAACCAAGTCCTCAGTCTGGGCTCCTCAGATGTAGAAAGATGCTTTTAAAAATACCGCGTAATTAACTTCCTCGTAGCTGCACAGAAAGTTCGTGTTCATGTTGCTGATTTTTCTGTGTTTAACCTGAAATCGGAGCCTTCCGCGGGTTTGTGAACGACGAGAAGAGAAGCTGCCTCTTCATCCATCACTGGAAACAGGATGAAGTCGCCCGTTTGTGTGTAAATAGATTTGGCTTTTGTTTGTGTGTATTTAATAAAAAATAAAAAAAAGCTGAGCTGCAGTGATGAGCAGCTAGAAAGGCGGGCTGTCAGGAACCGGGCCTGAGCATCACTAACCTGAATCATAACACCTGCAAGGCAATGGGAACGTACGACTGGAAAAATAAATTATGGAATAATGTTCACATGTGTGCGTTGTTATTAACTAGCTCACCGTGTAAAGAGCCACAACCAATTTTATCAGCAATACATGCAGGAGAAAAGAAAAAGTTTAAAAGCATTAAAATTAATGCATCAAGAGCTCCCTCTACTGGCGAGGAGTCAGAAATGCACCCAGAACAAAATCTATATTTCAGACAAATCTTGATTGGGCTGAAGTGTCGAGTACCTTTGAAGGACGGCACTCTGGATAAATGCATCAACAGTGATCTAAAGTATTCACACCCCTACAACCACAACCCTACATGTGTTATTTGGATTTTACGGTGTTTAGATCAACACAGCGTGGTGAGAAAGTGTGGAGTAGACGGGTTGTTTTACATGCCGTGATATATTTTTTTAATCAGATGTCACCTAATTAGTGAATACAGTCCTTCTCTGTTGTAATTTAACATCAATATAAAGTCCATCTGCTCTGGTTCTGGTCTTCTTTGAGGACATTGGTGAACAAACAGCAACATAAAGACCAAAGGATCCCAGCAGACGGGCCAGGAAGCGCTCAGCTAGAAGACTAACATTTAAACTTCACTTTGAAGACATTTTTAGTGATAAAAACTTTTAAAAATTGTCACTGTACTAAAGTAATGGTCATTTTTTCAGCTTTTTCAGAAAACACAAAATATGGCAAAAAGATGACGACCATTATTTTAAGAAGGTGACGAAATTATGAATTGGTTACGAAGATATTTGCTAACTCCATTAAAAACATAAAGACAATTACTCAAAGTCCAACATATAAGGCATCACATCAAATGATTTATTATTTTCCTCACATTTTGAACAGAACCAAAGTAGATCAGACAAACTCGGGTTTCTCGTACATCGAGTCCAGAACTGTAAACAAGAGTCCAGCCAGCATGCTCCACATGCACATAAAAGCAAAGACTTAAACATATCACTGCAATAAAACATAAAAAAAACAAGGATTTGGTACCAAAGGCTTAACCAGATAATTACATCAAAGCTGGATTATTTTTTTAAACGTACAAAATAAGAGGTTTTTTAACAGACTGTGAAAAAGTGACTTATTGTACCAATACTGTCATGAGCTCCTGACAAAGACAAGCGTCCGTCTAAAGTACCGCGTCTAGGAGCCGATTAAAGTCTCCCAGGAAGTAAAACCTGCCGACATGAAGACGTACAGGCGGGCCGGACCATTTTGTACCACTTAGCATCTTAATCTCTAAGAAATATGGATTTAATCACTGTTTGCCCTCCTTTTGGTGGTTAAAATAAAATAAAATAAAATGAGTAGCTCCGCCCCCTGCTGGAAGCCGCCGGTACCGCAGACCACCTATTGGTTAAAATATGTAAAAACACTGAAAGGCACAAACATGAGATGTTCTGGTCCGCTGTGGGTGACTGATGTGGAGCCGGCAGCCTCACGCCGAGGCGACGCAGCGTCTGTAAACGAGGTTTCAGGGTTTGTTGGACGACAGAGCGCAGTCGAAGGAGGCGGACAGCACCTTGCAGATGGACTGAGCTTGCTCCTGCTCAGACACACAGAGGAGGCGGATCAGGTGACGGCGAACACCAGCCGGTCGTCTGGATCTCATTTTCAATATTTAACGCCTCGTTTTTTTGAAGACTTACCGAGCTGCTGCACTGGTACACCCAGATGCTGCACTCCTCCTGCTGCGTGTCGGTGGTTTTCAGGGCCAGCAGGTTCTTCCCGGCTCCCAGGCCGTCGTCGTAGCACAGCATGCGCACGATCAAGTAGAGAGGGTGCCGGTGCAGCACGTCCTGTCCACAGGAGACGAGACATCCCAGAATGCAACCTTCTGCCGGCACCGTGCAACGTTAGAAAGGGTCAGCCAACTCACGCATTGGTCCACTGAGGCCACTTTGACGCCGTACTTGGACACGCCCAGGACCATCTCCTCATCGCCGGGAACAAACGGCAGTTTTCCGTCTTGCTGTGAAGAAATTAAGGATTTTTAGAGCCAAACGGAGCTAAAATATTAACTATTATACAGAACGTTACACACACAGGTCCATCTGTGTCAAGCGTCTGTTTCTCTTTATTTTTGCTTACAGTTGAAGAAAACACAAACTTCAGATTATCGGGAAATTAGAATATGAAATCTACTCTGATTGGGTTTTTGTCCGGTGCACCATATAGGCCATAAAGACCAATGTCCCTCACTCTGCTACGTTCTCCTACTACTCTCCAATTTTCAGGTGACTCGTTCCATGAACACAAAAGGTGAGATTTTAAGTTTTTAAGATGCTGGAAGCCCTTTATCAGGTGTTCCTCTGCTGAAATGTTTGAGAACATTTTGTGTTTAGAATATGGATCTTTGATCTTTTTAAATAAATAATAAAGCACCAAATTTTGCTGGTAGTAAAACAAAAAGGTTTCTCTTTTTGCAGGAAAATTTGCAAATTTGGATTAGTGGAAGCCCCGATTTTTCACTCACACTTTTTCCTTCCACTAAACTTTACATTTAAGTGCTTGTGCAGAACTCCAAAGAGCTTTAAAGTCATATTTTGTGGCTTTTTCTCTTTTTGGAGGGATATATATTTTGATGAATTTAAGGTCTGGATATGCTGTAAGCCATAACCGTCACAGGGTTCCTACAGCATAAGGCAAGTTAAATTCAAGACTTTTTAAGACTTTTTAATGCCACTTGAAATAAAAAGTTAAGACCAACTTCATGATAAACAAGATAAACCTGGTTGCGACAACTTCACCCAAATGTTTATTTTAACATAAACCATTACTTTCTGGCCCAGTAGACATGTTTAAAATTTTGAAAAACATTCCATATAGAAAGAAAGCTAAAAACACAAATTACAGATATATTTTTAACAACTACTGAACTGAATGCACAAACTTTGTTTTGTTCCCTACTAAAATAAACTATAAATCAGTTTTAAAAACCACAACATAACCAGTGCCAACTCTTTTTCGCAGCTATGGTCCGGCTGCAACAGTTTTTATTGGTTCCGCTATCGGGACGGAACCAACAATGGTTACATTGAGCCGTTTGGTAAATTAAAAAATGTATAATTGTGTCAATTATTTTACTGTTTGGTAAGGATTACAAAAATAAAATCCTATTTATGACCTGGTAACAATTTTAAGACCTAAGAAAGATTGATTTAAGACATTTTAATGCCAATTAAGGCCTTAGTTTTATATTACAGAATTCAATGCCTTTTAAGACTTTTTAAGGATCCGCGGGAACCCTGCATCAATATAGAATTAAATAAGATTTATACAACTTTATGAAATATATGAAATGTTCAGATTAATTTAGCAGCACCTGTGGGACGTTCCCGTCTCACCTGAGCAGCATCAATGTAACTGATGAGGTCCAGAGGTTCCTGGAGGGTCCTGCTCATCTCAAACTGCAGGTTCTTGATGGACCCGACGTATTTAACCCGGAACTCGGCGCACGTGTCGGACGCGGCGTTTCCTGCGGGGAGCCACACCTTCTGTTAGCAAAGGGACCGCGCTGAGTTTCAGAGAACTTCACCGGCGCACGCCTCTCACCTGAGCTCTTGTTGGAGTCGGTGTCAAGGCTGGCGACGGTGCTGGACCGGGACAGGCCGCCCACGCTGGAGTCGACCGACTGGAAAGGAAGAGAAGGCGGGTTTAAACGCCGCGGGGAGCTACGGTTGCCTGATAACTCGGAGAGCTCTCTGCGTGCCTTGCTCTTGGTGCTGATCTCGCTGCTCTGCGAGCTGCTGCTGCTGTGCCGCTTCTTGACTTTCCGAAACATCCTTCACCATGACGGCCGCATCCGGAGCCTCGGGCCCGCCGACCTGGATCGCCACAGCGCCAACAGTTAGTAATAGTAATAATAAAGTGATTACATAAAGTTAAATCGCAGGGAAAGATGGAGAGCACCCAGAACGACGCTGTGCTTTGGCACTAAAACCGCTCAGGTAGCAGAATCTGTCAGCAGGACTACTTTTAGGTCAAATCTGTTCCTTAAGGCTAACAGGTACAGAATGCTGAAAGCAGGCCGGAAGATGTTCTGTTAGTTTGGACCCAAACCACTGACCTATATAATACACTGGAGAGCTGATTTAGCCGAAAAACTGGCCGCCATCTTGCTACTCCCTACTCTCACAGAATTCCATAGGATTTGGTTGCAACAACAAGCAGTTTTCTGGCTGTGGGAAAAAGTTTCACAGGTAATTCTACAGTCAGTGGATGTACTAACACTATCAACTACTAGGAAATTAGGTGCTGAAATATTTTACATGTTTTTTTATATTTTATATATATATATATATATATATATATATATATATATATATATATATGTGTGTGTGTGTGTGTAAATATGTTTTTGTATATTGTTATTTATGTATTTATAAATATTAAACATATATTTAAAAGAATAAAATGCAAAATATTTCAGCACATAACTTTCTAAGTACTTGATAGTTTTGCAACATAACATAAAAGTATATGGCATTTGACATTTTAAAAGTCTTAAGCCCCCCCTGAACATGAGAAAATCCTCGTTATTCGATGCTGTAGCGCACATATTCCCTAGTTACTGGGGGAAATAGGGAGTACCAATATGGCGGCTGGTGGCTTCAAAGCGACTCGTTCAAACAGACGGTGATTAGCACTCCAGTGTATAATATAGCTCAGTGACCCAAACCCACACAGGGGACACCGGTGTCACCTGGAGGAAGGCGCTCTGCTCAGATGAGACCAAATTGGACTTTCTGACCTGCTTGCTAAAAATTATCTGTGTGGAAAAACATGGCAGTGGCAGCATCATAATGTGGGATTACTTTTCCACCGCCGGGTTAATGAAACTGGACTGTCCTGGAAGAAAAAAAACTGTTAATAAGATGTACAAAATGAACAGTTTTTTCTTCCAGCAAGAAATGATCCTAAACCTAGAGCTATGGTGGAGATGCTTTTGATCACGTGTGTCAAACTCAAGGCCCGCGGGCCGAATCCAGCCCATCAAGGCAATTTATCCGGCCCTCCAGAGCCAAAAAAGGCATATCGTGTCAGAAAGTAGAGGCATATATACTTTTAAATTGTATAAAGTGGCTAAAACTGTGCCTCCTGTAGTGTATATAAAACAAACTGTAGTAACAGCATCCTGCCACTAGGTGTCAGTTTCCCCACAACACATTAAAACAACCCAGAAATGTCCAATAAGAGAAGAAGAGATGCAGAATGATGAGTTTAAAGTGTAACTCACCCCAATATCAACTTTTTTTGCAGGTAAACTGGGTCTAAGGTGCTACTTTTATGTTACTGTGCATTTTTTTTTTACATCATGTAGGTCTGAGCGACTATGACTTCCACCTTATCTTGTGTCAATAGTTTGTTTTACTGATGGCATGACGTTGACTTTGTTGTAGGATATACATTCTTGATTGTTACAGCACCACATGACGCCACAGTCAAAGTAACACTCAACATAAAACTCAATGTAACAGCAAGACAGCAAAACAAAGACAAAGTCATATAAGTCATATAAGATGTAAACATTCCTCGCTGGCCTCCAACTCAAAGCAGCCCCTCTGGCTATAACCTGTGTTGCTCACGCTTCACCTATCACAGGTGTCCCAGCAGAACCAACATGCCCTAATGAAGTTTCCTCCTTAGACTTTCGAAATAAGTGTCCCAAAGAAATCTGCATAATGCAAAGGAAAATACATTAACTAAAATGATTAGGGCTGTGCATAAAAATCGATTCAAAGATTAATATCGATGTTTTTAATAATGATTTAACATCGATATTCTGACTTTCAATATTGATATACCTCCCAACCCCTAGGGGGCGTTATTACAGCACGCCATTACTGTTCACAGCGAGGAAGAGCAGGCTTTTAGAAGCACCTTCGTCCCTAAAATCAGACGTTTGGGAACATTTTTTGGTTTCTGTGATACGTTAAATGCTTTGAACCAAATGCTGTTAATATATCAGTATTCAATAAATTTAACATAAATATAATATTTGGCTGGTTTTGTTAACTGAATGACTTTGAGCATTAATTTGAAAGTAATAAATATCGATATTGGAGTCAAATCAAGCTGAGCAATAGAGAATTGTATTGAATCGGCTCTTTCTAGATGATAGCCAGCCCTGACAATAAAGGCAGTAAAATGATATGTGAACTGAAAAGAAATTATGAAATCAAAAGTATCACCTCTACAGGTGCAGCCGGCCCTTTAAATGACTTCATGGTGCCTAAAGTGGCCCCATATAAAAGTGAGTTTGACGCCCCTGCCTTGGAGCAAAGCAGATTCATGTGTGGGTGTCTGGTCTGCTGTTCTGGATGCTTCAGCAGACCCAGAGCTGCTGGACAGCTTCCTGCTCCTAACCTTCATGGAGCAGTTAGAAGATCTTCCTCATCCATCATGACTGAGCAGCAGCTGCAGAAGGTCCATAAACATCTGGAGGAGAGAGTTTGGGGTCAAGGACCCGGATTGGTCTGACCTCAACCCAACAGAACACCTGGAGGTGAATTACAGCCTTCTTGTCCAACATCAATGTCTGACCTCACACATGCATTAAAAAACACTCCGGAACCGAAGAGCTGAGGCTCTTCTAGCTGCAGAGGATGGACCAAAGTCACTTTGCGTCTTTTAGGTTCCTCTGGTGGCTGGACCCACAAGAAACGGATGCTTTCTGCAAAACGTAAACTCTCTGAAACCGACAGAGGAGATTAAACATTCAGCAGAACCCTGACAGAACCCCCGCCTGAATGAGCACCCAGAACCAGAAGTCTGCAGAGCCGCTCTGGGCTGCAGCTTCCTGCCGGTCCCGTTAAACGTGAGCCTCCCTCCGGGTGAAACTCTTCCCGCAGAGCCGTAAACTCACGGAGACTTTGCGGATCCTCGGACCTAAAACCGGGCTGGAGGCGGCTTACCTGTCGGTACCGTGAAACTTCAGATGTTTGGACTCTTCGGTTCCTCTTTGAGCCGACACCCAAACCGCCTTAAAGGGGACGCACCCACACGCTCGCTTAAAAAAACAATAACACAAATGAAAAAACATTTAAACAATAAAAGTACTACTTTAAAGCATCGCGATATCTAGACACCTAAAAATCTTCTTTATTAAATATATAACTTAATTTTATGCGTATAAACATGAAGCCGACTTCCTACGGAACTGTTTTTAGACAAAGTGTTGTTTCCAGACGGACCCTCGCGCACCTTCTTCATTTATTATGTCAGTATGAGCGATTTTATTGTATTTTCTGGTATAATTTCAGGTATTTACCGCGGATAATTTAAGTATGGCAATGAAACGGAAAGTCGAGCTGGTGGTTCCGGCCGAGGAGAGCGACCAGCTCCTGATTCGTCCTCTGTGAGTTAATATCTTGATTTTCCATTTAAGCTGGCACATATTTTATTCTATTTTTTTATTATTAAAATAAAATCTGGTCAGACAAATTAACCTTTCGGTTATTTTTGGTAAATGTCTGCAGTGGAGCTGGCCAGGAGGTCGGGAGATCTTGTATCATCCTGGAATTCAAAGGGAGGAAGATAATGGTGAGGATGAGCAGCTGCAGGTTTCCCTCTGACGTCATAATAACGAGCATGCAAAAAAATAATGAAAACATGCAAATAAATCACAAGATGAATTACGCTGATCCTTTATATCTTTTATCAGAGCTGCTCTGTAAACATAACGTACATGTCGCTATTTTCCCCTTGGTGCTGCCCTCTAGTGGTCAGTGGTCCTCAGGACCCACTGCCCTGCAGGCTGAAGGTGTTTCCTACCTGCAGCACACCTGTCTTAATGAACTCCTTTAAGCATCAGCTCAATCTATTATCTGTCAATAGATTAACCAGTTTGGCTCAACTGCAGACCTACCAGAACAAGGCCGTCCACCTAAACCAGGGGTCTGCAACCTGTGGCTCAGGAGCCGCAGTTTGCTCTCTGGACCGTCCACAATGGCTCTTCATAACGTTGCCTCAAAATCTTAAAGCACCAGCTAATGCAGTTAAATATTTAGAATAAAAACATGCAGGATTTAGCAGTTCGGTGTGTTCGTGGAATAACTGCATTGAGTTTTCACAACAGAATGAAACCAAAAACATCTGCGATTTTTTTATTTATTTTTTTTTTTTGTAGATCTGCTTTTCTTGTCATATGTTGGAAACTGTCTGCTTTTCATAAATATTAACCTCCCACTGAAGAAAATGTTTCAACCCTTTTGTTGCAAATATATTATTTTCTTTACTTTCATCTCTAAAAGTAGAAATAAGGAGATGGTTCTTCGATTGGAGTTTAATTAAAAAACTAGAAGTTGTCATTTTGGCTCCAAATGGGTTTTATTTAGCTGGACAGAGGACAAATGCGGCCCTTTGGACTGTAAAGGTTGCTCACCCCTGACCTAAACGGACAGACCGAGCAAGCAGAGCATCGGTCCGAGAAGCAGCCCAGAGGTCCAGAGCTGGTCCTGCCCAATATAGCACCTTAGGAGAGAATTTATTTGGTGCCACCCCCACTCCATCTGAGATTTACCTAAGCATACAGAAGAAACTGAATGGTGTTGTTTCTAAAACTGTATGTAATTTATAAGATAACGTGTCACGTAATGTAAATAACACAGGTTGCACATGATAACTCTATACATAAGCCACATTTATGCTATGCAATAGCTAAATAAAAAGCCACACATACATAAAACTATGTGCAAAAAGGCATTTTACTGACCTCTAGTGGTGCTTTTTATTACTGCGTCCACTACAGGGACAAACTACCTACTCAACCTCACCTGTCCTGCTACACCTGTAATTTAGATTTTGTCCCACCAGTCATCTATGACTTCATCATGACAACACAGTAGTAATACTGGGCCTTGCTTTACAGTTTTGTTTATGATAGTAATAAGTTAATGGCAATAGCTAGATCTAGTTTAACGACTTTGCTGATTCTGTGGCGCACATTGCATTTGCCTTTATCACCTAATGGACCATCTGGCACTGCTCTGGAGGAGCCGCAGAGATCCACGGCTCAGGTGGGAGAGTCTGCTGAGAGAACAGCTAGTGGTCCAGGAAGGAACTCAGCAAACATGTTTAAAAAAAAAAAACTCATGGCCAGAGGTTTAGTGAAATGGTTTAAATCAAAGCTTATTCATGAGTTAGAATGGCCTAGTCAAAGCCCAGACCTACATCCAACAGGGTATCTGTGATTAGAGAACAGAACGGCTGGTTTACAGCGGTCTCAAACTCAAAGGCTGCTGTTTTGGACCTTTTAGATTTGTCTCTGCTTAAACACACCCAAACTTTTAAAAAATTGGGTCACTGGCAGGATTCTGCAGAATCAGCGTTTTATTTAGGCGTGTTGGACCTGAGACACATCGAGAGTTGCAGGACAGCGGATGTCTTGAGTTTTGGGCTCCTGGTGGAGACATGAAAGGATATTCATGTGACAAAGAGATTATTATATTATTATTATAGGCTACTGGAGGACATCCGGATCTGTTTTTCTCACTCTATAGAGTTCTACTGTTCTTCAATTATGCATTGCTTGTCATCATTTCAGCTTTTAACTTTTTGCTCTCTCTCTTTTTCTTCATAGTAGGTACACCTGGTCTGGCGTTCTGTTAACTGTGACATCATCCAGAGAAGACGGCTCACCCGCTACTACCATCTAATGTAGAACAGATTACTAGATCAATGTGAGCTTCTGTGCTTTTTGTCTCTCTTGTTGTGTCTCTGTTCTGTCTTCTGTAACCCCAGTCGGTCGAGGCAGATGACCGTTCATACTGAGCCCGGTTCTGCTGGAGGTTTTCATTCCCGTTAATGGGTGGTTTTTCTTCCCACTGTCGCTTCATGCTTGCTCAGTATGAGGGATTGCAGCAAAGCCATGTACAATGCAGACGACTCTCCCTGTGGCTCTACGGTTCCCCAGGAGTGAATGCTGCTTGTCGGGACTTTGATGCAATCAACTGGTTTCCTTATATAGGAAATGTTTGACCAATCTGTATAATCTGATTGAACGTGATTTTGTAAAGTGTCTCGAGATGACATGTTTCATGAATTGGCGCTATATAAATAAAATTGAATTGAATTGAATTCAATTATTTATACAAGACACGTCTTTATTTTTCACCACTGGTAAAATCCCAGTTCATCCAGGTGCAGTAAGAAGGTAAAGTACTAATTAACGAGGACAAATCTGCAAACTCAAACTGAACATGAAAAGATAGACGTGCTCCAAGCCTTCCCTTGATTGAATCTGGGTGTTTAGATAAATAATAAACTGAGAACTTTGTATCCATCAGCTGGACTGTGGCATCCATCCAGGTTTAGAGGGAATGGACGCGCTTCCCTACATCGACCTGATCGACCCGGCTGAGATCGACCTCCTCCTCATCAGCCAGTGAGCCTTCCCTCCACTTTGCTTTTAGCTGTGATAAACTCTCAGGACTAATATCCAAGCTGTTCTCCTGTTGTCAGTTTTCACCTGGATCACTGCGGCGCTCTGCCCTGGTTCCTCCAGAAGACCAGCTTTAAGGGCCGGACCTTCATGACCCACGCCACCAAGGCCATCTACCGCTGGCTGCTGTCAGACTACGTCAAAGTCAGGTTGGCACAGTCTGCTACTGCTACAGGTCCTTGCAAAAACACCCACTACCCCTCCCACCCACCCAGGATGGTTAGGTTAGAGGAGAGAGGCACATTTCATCTCATGCAGCTCTTTCTGACTCAACCACATTCCTCTGCAGGTCTATGTCTTCGTCAAACTCTTCGTCTGGAGACGGAAATTTTACCCGTTCTTCTTTGCAAGAGTTCAAGCAGATTGGATGGAGAGCGTCTGTGAACATTGCCTTTCAAGTCTTGTCACATATTCTCAGTTAGAATGAGGTCCTTACTTTGACTAGACCATTCTAACACACCACTCTGCTTTCATCTAAACCACATGTGTCAAACTCAAGGTCCGTGGGCCGATTCCGGCCCCTTGAGATAATTTATCCGGCCCTCCAGAGCCAAAAAAGGCACATCATGTCATAAAGTAGAGGAATATATCCTTTTTAATTGTATAAAGTCCTGTGTAGTAACATCATCCTGCCACTAGATGTCAGTTTTCCCACAACCCATTAAAACAACCCAGAAATGTCCAACAAGAGAAAAAGTGATGCAGAATGATGAGTGTAACTAGTTAAAGTGTAACTCACCCCAATATCAACTTATTTTGCAGATAAACTGTATAAAATGGGCCTAAGGTGCTACTTTAATGTTACAATGCATTTTTTATATTTCTATGTGAGCTGGAATGAACTCCTGAAATCAAAAGTATCATCTATACAGGGGCAACCGGCCCTTTAAATGACTTCATGATGCCAAAGTGACCCCATACAGAAATGAGTTTAACTCCCCTGATTTAAACCATCCCATAATATCTCTGCAGGACGGTGAACCTCCGCCCCAGCTTCAGGTCTCCAACAGGTTTTCCTCCAGGATTGTCCTTATTTAGCTCCATCCATCTTCCCATGAAAAGCTGAAAAAAGCTTTTCCCCACAGCATGACACCGCCACCACCGTGTGCAGGGCTACATCTCTGCTACTCTTAGCATTTTGCTTGTGGGCCTAAATCTTTTATCCCATCAGATTAATTGAATATATAGCACCCACCAAACATATAAATGTATATATTTAGTAAACAAGAGTTAAATTAGGAACAATCAGACACCCGCTTCTGTTTTTCCTCTGTTTAACTTGAATATTTAATTTTAACCTGAATATGTCGTATTATCAATCATTATGCAGTACTTTGGCCTTTCTGATAAATTAACCTTCTGTTGCTTTAGAAATAACTCTAGATTAGCTCGTTTTTCTTTACTGATTTAATCCATAAATGTGTTTTTGCGTCTACCGCCCCCGAGTTTCCCCATTGTGGGACAACAAAGGGACGTCTTAGCTTAACATCATAGACAATTGATTTACTGTATTTTATTTAGGGATAAGAAGGTAAAGGGGACTTCATGCAACACCCTTTAGCTTTTAATTTGCACAAAAAAAAACAATTGAAGCCAATTATGTCTTTTTTCCAGCAACATCTCTGCAGATGACATGCTGTACACTGAGACGGACCTGGAGGACAGCATGGACAAGATTGAGACCATCAACTTCCATGAGGTTAAGGAGGTGGCTGGGATCAAGTTTTGGTGCTACCATGCTGGTCACGTGCTGGGGGCGGCCATGTTTATGATCGAAATCGCTGGAGTTAAGGTAAATTAGATCGATTTTTACACTCTGCTGCCACAGAAAAGATAATTGATTAATTGTGATTTCTCCTGTCAAAGCTGCTGTACACAGGAGACTTCTCCAGACAGGAAGACAGACATCTGATGGCAGCTGAGATCCCCAGCGTCAAACCGGACATCTTAATTATAGTATGACGTCATTACCTTATAATAATACTCCAGATTTATAACAAGTTTAAAGTTATTTCACAGTGCTGTGCTACGTATTTACTCTCTATGGGTTTGTTCTGTTTTGTTTTTCTGACATCAGACAAAGAGAGCCTATATAAATACAAAAATCAGTTTCGTCATTTAGGGGAAACAGAAATCCAAACCTTCCCGGCCCTACAAGAAAAAGTAATCACACCCCTTTGTTAAATCATGAAATTACTGCGTTTTTTTGTTTTCGCTTTTGTTTGTTTTTTATTTAAACCCGACCCGTAGAATCAAGAAATTAAAGAGGACCCATCTGACGACATGAAGCAGGTTCAAAGATCTGAAGAAGAGATGAGAAGCAAAGTCGCTGACATCCTTCGGTCTGGACAGGGTTCCCGCGCCATTGCTAAGACCCCAGAGAACCACAGTGAGAACCATGATCCACAGACGGAGAACCTTCCCAGCAGGAACCGAGCTGCCATAATGACTCCCAGAGCTCCTCATAAACCCAGAATCCTGAGACAGAAAGCAGGACGCAGCAGAAGGATGAGCCGAAGACCAACAGAGAGTCCACATCCTAAAAGCTCAGAAACGCTAAATGAAGGTCTGGGGAGTGGCCTAGTCAAAGTCTTGACTTAAATCTGATTTAGCCGCTGTAGCACGACCTCTAAAACTCTCCAATGTGGCTGAAGTGAAACAGTCCTGTAAATATCTCAAGAGGGATGAAAGCAACTGTTACTAATTCTTAGGTTTAAGAGGTTGTTCCTTTTTCACATACGACCAGGTCGGTTTTAGTAAATCTAATTTAAAAACAGCATCTTGTATTTTCTCCTGTTGTTTGTTGGAGAGGAATGAACTTTAAAAAAGACGAGACAAAGCCGCGTTTTCTTTAAATCAGGGGGATTTTATTCCAAGATTTAGGTCTTCACGTCTTCATTCAGCAGAATCCCAACTAACACAACTTCACCGTCACCTTTTATAGGGCGTGGCCGTCTAAGTGGCGTGTTCCAGTCACGTATATCACACCCGATGTCTCCCATCATTCCTGGAAAGAATGCTTTTACAACTGTTCCACCGTATAAAACAGGAAATATTAATCACTAATGATGTCATTAGGAGGGTCTCCAGTCAGGTTTAAATTAACCCAGTTCAGCAAAAGTCCTTAAAGGTATACTATGCAACCAGGGTTGATTTTCCAGCGAGGCTCCCCCCAGAGGGCGAAAGTAAAAGTGCACTGTCATAAAGATGCTCAGCTGTTCTGGTTTCTCCGTCAAGTCAGGCGCGGTTGTTTTGAGCTTAGCAGACAGGCGAATGCAACGAAAAGTGGAAAAAACGGCAGTACAAACAATGACTAACAGTGAAAGTATGAACATCAAGCTTCCCGCAGCGCTATCTTGGCAAGGCGGCCGCCTCGCCAAAATCACACTACCGCCTCGCCAACATTCATAAAAAAAAAAAATAATAATAATAATAAAACTCAATATGCTTGCATGTTTATTTGACGTTAACACGCGGTTCTTTGTTGTTGCTTTCGCGCGTGCATATAGTGAATGGCAGGGCAAAAACACATGGAGTTCTCGCCATAAAGCAAGACTTCTGTGGGTGCGGGCCGAGAGCTCTTGCTATTGCAAGAACGGTATTTCCCCCACAGACCACCAGGGCGGCCGAGAAAACCTTTGTTCAACCTGAAATGACTCATTTAATCATCCAAAACGGTATGGAACACATTAATTAACTGAAAAATGTTGCATAGTATGCCTTTAACTTGTCCTCGTGTTGCCTTCACTGACACTCTGGAACTTTCCAATCTGCCATATTATCTCTGCTCGGTGATCAGAAACATCTGAGTGTCACAGAAGCAGAACAAATGCAGCTGTTTGCGTCTCTGCAGGAGTCGACCTACGGCACCCACATCCACGAGAAGAGGGAGGAGCGCGAGGCTCGCTTCTGCAACACCGTCCACGACATCGTGAACCGGGAGGGCCGCTGTCTGATCCCCGTGTTCGCCCTGGGACGGGCCCAGGAACTGCTGCTCATCCTGGGTCAGAAACCCCTCTGGTTAAGGCCTCCATCCGGTCGCTGCGTTGCAGAGCGAATCATTTACATTTAAATAAAGTTTAGACTTAAAATGTATTGTCATTTTGTATGTACAGAGTGCATACAATACTAAATTTTGTTGCATACAGCTTATGACAATGTAATGAGGTTGCAACTGAAATAAAATAACATTACAATATAAAGTGCAGCAGTGATAAGAATGTAACAGGAGAAAAACAGTTTTTTAAAAAGTGTGCAGAAGAATGTTCCACCATGTTTATAGTGCAAAAATAATGGTGCAAAAAAGGCATTAATTTGAAAAGTTCAATGTTGGCAGTGCAAAAATAATAACGGTGCAAAAATAATAACAGTGCAAAAATAATAACGGTGCAAAAATAATAACAGTGCAAAAATGCAGTAAACGTTCAGTTGTGTGCTTTTAAATCTAGATGGATTATAAAAGTTCATCACAGTTGGCAGTGCCAAATAATGATGGCATAAAGTTAATTGTCTGAGGTTTGCCTCTGTCAACCCTCTGAAGTGTTTGTGTTGCCTCCTAGACGAGTACTGGCAGAACCACCCAGAACTCCACGACATCCCCATCTACTACGCCTCGTCTCTGGCCAAGAAGTGCATGGCCGTCTACCAGACCTACGTGAACGCCATGAACGACAAGATCCGCAAGGCCATCAACATCAACAACCCCTTCGTGTTCAAGCACATCAGCAACCTGAAGGTAGAGTTCTGACATGAACCCGGTTCTGAAGTCCTCACTAAGACTAAGAACGTAGAGAACATGGACCCGGTTCTGAAGTCCTTCCACTAAGACTAAGAACGTAGAGAACATGGACCCGGTTCTGAAGTCCTTCCACTAAGACTAAGAACGTAGAGAACATGGACCCGGTTCTGAAGTCCTTCCACTAAGACTAAGAACGTAGAGAACATGGACCCGGTTCTGAAGTCCTCACTAAGACTAAGAACGTAGAGAACATGGACCCGGTTCTGAAGTCCTCACTAAGACTAAGAACGTAGAGAACATGGACCCGGTTCTGAAGTCCTCACTAAGACTAAGAACGTAGAGAACATGGACCCGGTTCTGAAGTCCTCACTAAGACTAAGAACGTAGAGAACATGGACCCGGTTCTGAAGTCCTCACTAAGACTAAGAACGTAGAGAACATGGACCCGGTTCTGAAGTCCTCACTAAGACTAAGAACGTAGAGAACATGGACCCGGTTCTGAAGTCCTCACTAAGACTAAGAACGTAGAGAACATGGACCCGGTTCTGAAGTCCTCACTAAGACTAAGAACGTAGAGAACATGGACCCGGTTCTGAAATCCTCACTAAGACTAAGAACGTAGAGAACATGGACCCGGTTCTGAAGTCCTTCCACTAAGACTAAGAACGTAGAGAACATGGACCCGGTTCTGAAGTCCTCACTAAGACTAAGAACGTAGAGAACATGGACCCGGTTCTGAAGTCCTTCCTCTAAGACTAAGAACGCAGAGAACATGGACCCAGTTCTGAAGTCCTCACTAAGACTAAGAACATAGAGAACATGGACCCAGTTCTGAAGTCCTTCCATGGCTCCCTGTATCTCAGAGAATAGACTTTAAAATCCTTCTGTTAGTCTATAAATCCCTGAATTAGCACCTAAATCCATCACAGACTTGTTATCAGGGCATCAACCCTCCAGACCACTCAGGTCTTCTGGCTCCAGCCTGCTCTGCAGAACCAGAACCAGAACTAAACACGGAGAAGAAGCATTTAGTTCCTATGCTCCACTGATCTGGAACAAACTCCCAGAAAACTGTAAAAGTGCTGAAAGCCTGAGTTCCTTTAAATCAAAATTAAAAACACATTTATTTAGGATTTTAACTGTTCTAGTTAAACTGTTTTACTGAAACACCATTAGTTAAAGCTTGTAGTCCAACTGTTTTTAATGTTTGCTTTTAGTTTCTATTTTCCTACGTTTTATTTTGTTTCTACATTTTATTACAACTGTTTTTATTTCCCAATGTTTTAATCATGTAAAACACTTTACATTGTCTGAAATGTACTTTATAAATAAATGTACCCTGCCTTACCCAGAGCATGGACCACTTCGACGACATCGGCCCCAGCGTGGTGATGGCGTCTCCGGGGATGATGCAGAGCGGTCTCTCCAGGGAGCTCTTTGAGAGCTGGTGCACCGATAAGAGGAACGGAGTAATCATCGCCGGGTACTGCGTGGAGGGCACGCTGGCTAAGGTCAGAGCATGGAGCGTGCTTTCATTCCTCACCTCTAGAGGCCGCCACCTCATCTTCAGATGGGCCTACAGGGCCCAAGTACCCCTGACTGCAGACAGCAGATCGGGTCGTGGCTCAACGTTGAGCCCAGTTTGACTCCATTTCGGGCGCCAAACCAGAAGTTTCCACATGCTACTGTAAATTTGCGCAGATTTTTTTGTTTTTTTTAGTCATCTCGGTCTATTTGCTGCGCACTGGTGGCAGCTGGCTTGTTCAAGCTGGTAGTCTCATATTAGTCCGTCAGCCTACCGTGAAAATGCTCGATATACCAGATTACCAGTCCAGTGGTAAGATAACAGAAACCGTAGCACATTTTAAAATAAAATAATGTTACTTTCTTCATTGTCTGTCACAGAATAGCACCTGCAAACATGCAAAAATCTTGCTTGCTTCCATTTTGCGAAATGTTATCTTCATAGAGTTTCAATAGAGCGCCACTCTTCTTCTTCTTTTTCTTCTTCTTTCCTTTAACTGGCGGATTGCAAACAATTTACAGGTGCATACTGCCACAAGGGTGTGTAGCTTAAAAGTTCCACTTACTATATTCTTTCTTTTGTGTAATGTAAAAATAAAAACAATGATTAATTAATGTCCCTAATTTCCTCCCCATCTCCATCTGTCCCTTCCTGTAATATGAGCCACTCGTCTGCAGTCAGGGGCTTCTCAAAGGGCCGGGCAAAAGTAACCTCTCTATGGATTTTACTGGGATTTTATGCGACCGACATAAAACGAAGTGGTGGTTTTTATCTTGCCTAGAGAACAATCTAAATTTGTAGAATTTCCCTGCAGTTCCAGGTTTCTACCAGCTTTGCACATCTAGAGACAAACACTTTTACCCTCTATGGAGAACAGCTCAAGCTCAGTCAGATTGGATAGAGGGCGTCCGTCGCCGTCAGTTTCCAAAGGTTGCCACGGATTCTCAGTTAGATTTAGGTCTGGACTTTGACTAGGCCGTTTAAACATATATATCTGCTTTGATCTAAACCATCCCATAGTGATCCTCCACCCAGTCTCAGGTCTCTGGCAGGTTTTCTTCCAGGATTTCCCTGGATTTAGCTCTCCTTTCTGCTTCTTTGCTAAACAGAATTTGGATCTAGGCTAAAAAGTTATAGTTTCTCTACAGTTTATTGTACAGAAATGTACGTAGAGCTATGAGAGGAAAGTGGGCCGAATAAAAATGCATGCCACACTTTTCAGATTTTAATTTGTAAAAAGGAAAAATGTAAAAAATAAAAACATGAATAATTTTTCTTCCGTTTAGTTGTTTCTCACAAAAATCTAAATTAACAAAGGTTTGTGTTCATAACGTGACAAAATTTGAAGAATTTCAAGCCTCATGAATACTTTTGTAAGGCACCGTGCAGGGTTATTTTTTATTTTATATTAAATAATTCAGTTGTTTAACACGTTGAATGGGTTTTATTAATACGCAACAGGCTCAGTGAACGCTCGTCTGAACTGTCTGCTCTGCAGCACATCATGTCCGAGCCAGAGGAGATCACCACCATGTCCGGACAGAAGCTGCCGCTGAAGATGTCCGTGGACTACATCTCCTTCTCCGCCCACACCGACTACCAGCAGACCAGCGAGTTCATCCGGGCCCTCAAACCGCCACACGTGGTAGGGGTTTGCGTCGCGGGGCGTCTGCGCTCGTCGCTCTCCGACGCCGCTGACCGCTGCGTGTCTGTCCGCAGATCCTGGTTCACGGGGAGCAGAACGAGATGGCCCGGCTGAAGGCGGCGCTCATCAGGGAGTACGAGGACAACGACCAGGTTCACATCGAAGTGCACAACCCGCGCAACACGGAGGCTGTCACTCTGAACTTCAGAGGAGAGAAGCTGGCTAAGGTCCTGGGTTTGCGTTTAGCTGCCTCTGGGCGACATTCTTATTAAATTTCCTAAAACTAAAAGGCGTGTCCTCACAGGTGATGGGTTCCCTGGCCGATAGGAAATGTGCTCAGGGTCAGAGAGTGTCCGGCATACTGGTGAAGAAGAACTTCAATTACCACATCCTGAATCCTTCTGACCTGTCAAGTAAGGAAGCGACGCGTCTATAACAGACGCATCTCAATAAATAAAACAGATAATTTCAAAAAAATTTATTATAAACATTTATTGCACACAGAACAACATATTAAATGTTTGTGTAAGTTCTGCTGACGGTTAGTAGAATTTTACATAAACCTAAGCTAGTAGAAGTAATTGTGCACCATGGTTTAGCAGTTTTTCCTTCCACTTAACTTTCCATTAATATCCTTGCATGCAGTCAGCTTCTTTAGCAGGAGCCTGTGGACGACGTCAACGACTGCCAGAAGTCCTCTCGCTGATTGCATCGCCCATGAAATAACATTTCTGTCACATTTAACCGATAAAAACATTATTACACCCAGGGCTGGGGGGGAAAGTTCTGGCCTAGTCAAAGCCCAGTTCTTGATCTCATTGAGATGCTGATGGAGGACCTGAACCCAACGTCAGAGACGGTAGAAGAACCTCCCTGAAGTTCTTACATCCAGAGGGTGAAACCAGCAATCAGGGCTTAGCGGGGTGTCCTAACTTTTCCCCCAGCCAGAAATCTACATTTTAATGAGTAACATACGGTTAATTATCTTGACTTAATCACTTTATTATCCAGAGACATTAAAACAGAGCTGAATATTTGTCCTGATGTCGCTTTTTGAACTGAATCCCTGAAACAAACGACCATCATGATGATTTCTCTGACTTATTGCGACACACCTGAAGACGCTGGGATGCTCTATTCGCTGGCTTTGAATCAAACGTACGTCCAAAGCAATGGCGGTTCTAGACCAAATTTACCAGGGGGGCCAAGGTGGGGCCAGTGTTTTTTCACAGGGACACAGAACAAAAAAAAAAATTAAAAACAATAAATGGCAATATTTAACTGTGTAATAATATTAAGTGAGCCACTTGTGGCTCTGGAACTGCAGGTTTCAGACCCCTGATCTAGCAGTTGAAAACTTTGCCCCCTGCTCAATACGGCTAAAGCTAAACTTGAAATATCTTAAGTTTTAAATTCTTTTTAGAGTTAAGCTGTATAGGTAAAAATATATATATTGGTCAAAGTGACCAATACGTTATGGTTTCTTTAGCCATTGCAAATAATTATGAGAAGTTTATTTAACATCATACTTTTAGTACAGGGGCCATAACAGGGGCCAGGGCCATTTCTACAGGGGCATGGGCCCCTGTTGGCCCCTGTCTAGAACCGCCCCTGGTCCAAAGTGTGGTGACCCGGTGGGTCTGCTCTGTCCACAGCGTACACGGAGCTGGCCATGAGCACGGTGAAGCAGACCCAGGCCATCCCCTTCACCGGGCCGTACTCGCTGCTCGTCTGCCACCTGAGGAACCTCACAGGTGAGCCCCCCCCCCCCCCCCCCCCCCCCGGCTGACTCCGCCTCCCTTCACCTGCAGCGCCGTTGTTTCTGTGTGCCTGCTGGCTTTGGGTTCACCCTGTCTCCGCCGCCTGTCCCAGGAGACGTGGAGGAGCTGGACGGGACCGAGAAGAAAACCCTAAAGGTCTTTAAAAACATCACTCTGATCCATGAGGTCGGCATGGTGGTGCTGGAGGTGAGAGTCGTGGGTCACGGTCCGGAGCTTCCTGGTTCACGCTGTGAGATATTCTGATCATCTTTGAAGCTTTTTATTCACGGTTTGTTTACGTTCTCCTTCAGTGGGCAGCCAACCCTCTGAATGACATGTATGCTGACGCCGTCACCACGGTGGTGCTGGAGGTCCAGTCCAACCCAAAAGCTCAGAAAGGTGAGTCAAACCGTAGCAGAATAGAGCCAGAGCTCAGGTAGAGAATCAGCTGCTAGCAGGGGCGGTTCTAGACAGGGGCCAACAGGGGCCAGGGCCCCTGTAGAACTGTTCCTGGCCCCTGTACTAAAAACATGATATTAAATTTCTTAGGATGATAAATGCTGAAAAAGATACCATGACTGACTGGTCATTTGGATCAGTTGTATTTTTATGTATGTATTTCATTGTATGTTTATAGTTTTGCCCAATAATAAAATAACAAAATAAATATAAAAAATAACAATAATTAAAAAATGTAGCTGTTTCACATTAAGCTCCTGCCGTACTGAGAAAATATCAGGGGTCTGCAACCTGCAGTTCCAGAGCCACAAGTGGCTCTTTGGCTTACTTAATATATTAAACGATGAAATGTTCCCTGTGAAAAAACACTGGCCCCACCCTGGCCCCCCTGCTAAATCTTGTCTAGAACCACCACTGGCTGCTAGGATCACTATTAGTGCCTGGCGAGAAGAGCACGGGGTGGAAAATTAGCCCTGAACATCCCCCACGGTGAAACATGGAGGTGGCAGCATCATGCTGTGGGACAGGGAGGCGGGTCAGAGCTGATGGGAGGACGGATGGAGCTAAATCAGGACCATCCTGCAGAAGACCTGAGGCTGGGGTGGAGGGTCACCCTCCAGCAGGAGAACCGCCATAAACCTGCAACCAGAGATATTATGGGATGGTTTATATTGTTTTGGAATGGCCTAGTCAAAGTCCAGACGTAAACCCAGTTTAAAATATGTAACTGTGAACTGGTGTCCACAGATGTTCTCCATCTAATCTTACTGAGCTGGAGATGTTTTACAGAGAAGAACAGGTAAAAATGTCCAGCTTCCAGCAGGAGAACTACCATAAACCTGCAGCCAGAGGTATTATGGGTAAGGATGGCCTAGTCAAAGTAAGGCCCTAAATCCAACTACAAACCTGAGGCGAGACTTGGAGGCTGATGTTCACAGATGTTCTCCATCCAGTCTGACTGAGGTCAAACTGTTTTTGGCCAAATATATTTTCTTACTGCTCATCTTTAGTGGCTTAGATACTGAGCTCACAGCAAACGGTGGGAACGTTGCTAATTAGCCATTTTCTGTAAATAAATCGAGGTGAGCGGCAGATTTTCAGTAATAGCGACACAAGAAAAACCACAAACCCTCTTCTCTCCACTTCCGTCACATGAAGTCCAATAAAAAGTCGTTAAAGTTTGTTATAAAGTGACGAAAATCACTGACGCTCTGAAATCACCGATCCTTTCTGTGTCTGATGAGCAGTCATGGAGACGCAGGGCGCCATCATGGACATGGACGTCTTCCAGGCCCGGTTAGAGGTCATGCTGCAGTGAGTGAGACGTTCGCCTCCTCTGCTGGAAACCTGTGGCTCCTGCATCATTCCTGTCCTCTCTCTGTGTCCAGCGACATGTTTGGAGAGGAGTGTGTGGACTTCAGCGACGGGAAACTCATTTCTGTGACGGTGGACGGGCAGACGGTCCACGTCAGCTTGGAGACGCGGGTGAGAAGCTCTCAGCTGGTTGGTTAAAGACGCACGAAACGGAGGACGGGCTGCGGGTTTAGCTAGCGTCTGTTTTCCCCCCCCCCGCAGTCGGTTTACCCCGAGGACGACGCCACAGACGACGACTCCCTGAGAGAGATGGTGGAGCTGGCGGTGCAGCGGCTCTACGACGCCCTCAACCCAGTGATCTGACCATCGGGCCAGAAAACTACAACTCCCATCTGCTCTCCCAGAGCGGCTTTACACGAGGGAAATAAGCTATTTGAGTAGTTCTCATATTTTTAATCTTCAAGCACTTTAGGTTTGAAAATCTTCCAGCACTGATTTTACCCATTTGTTTGACTGTGAGTATTTACCTGTTCTAAATTTGTTGCATGTTTTTGTATTTTTTACCTCGGAGGTTAATTTAAAATAGCATTTATGCAGCGTGAAGAAGTTAAACACCTGTTGGGAGGAAGAACAAACAGCAACTGCAACAAACGCCAATCAGCCTCATCCGTCCAGGCGAGGAAGACCGTCTACTTGCATCTTTTTTAAATTTGTTGTGCAATCAAGCCACGAGGAATAAAATCAGACTAAAGTTTAAAGCTAGTGAAATGTGAGACTTTTCAGGGGACTGGTCTCACAGCAGGGGGCCCCTGTACAAACCCCCCCTGGCAGTTACAATCGCTCGCTGTTCCTCAACAGCAGCAATGGAGCCCACGAACATTTGCAGTGTCTGTTTTCTGGAAAACCAGCATGGGAACTGAACAGCCGACTGCCCTGCAGACGGTCTGCTTGTAACGTTTCTCAGCTGTTACAGGAAAGCTGATCTGAAGTCAGATAGAAACTACAGAACGTGTATTTTTACAGTGTAAAAAGTATCAGAGTGAGAGGAACAGGATGAAAATAAAACTAGATCTCATTGAGTTGTTTCAGAAAGATTCTAGGAATAAAAGCTATCAGACCATATTTAATTTTTTTTTTATTTAAATATTTTATATTTGTTACCTTTTTAAAAAAATGTTGAGTCATTTATTTGATAGGACGTGGCGGGGTTTCCCAAACGACGGCTGTTTTCCGTTTTCTGGCTAGCCGCCTGCTCACTGCTCAGATAACCAGCGTTTACCTTGGAGTAATTCACTGCAACCAGACGCACCGTCACCACGACCAGAGACATAAATAGGGAAAGTTTAGAATGGTTTGATGTGTTTTTACTGTTTTGTTTTAAGGTTTGACTCAGTGAAAAAGTCCGGGAGCTTTTAGGCTAGCTTCCACTAGCATTCTGGAAACCATGTTTCCTGATGTAGTTCGAGTGTATATTGACGGTTATAACAAACATTATTTCCATAAGAGAAATACACCAACTGGATTTTAGTGTTTATGTTGTCCGGTCCACTCATTACAACCAAACTGCGCTGAAAAGTATTTCTAAATTAGCGCCAAATGTCAGCTAGCATTGCGCTATTAGCTTCATGGATAGCATTAGTGCTACCACCGAGTCAACGCAACTATGGTTAGTTTTAAACATAATGCTTTTTTTAGTTACACTCCGCCACCATTCAATAGTGTTATGAGCGTTATTAGTATTACATCATTAATAGGGAAGATTAATGTCAATTTAATGGGGTTTTGTGTAATTTTAGGATTAACCAATCAAGCGACCAATCGCTACAGCTAGCTTACCTGAAGAATAATTACATTAATAAAATCAAGCATCCTAAAGGTTACTGATTTTTACTGAGCAAATCATTGTTTAAAATGTTGTTTTCTCGAATAATGTTTTCGACCCATTGTGAATGGGTTGTAACGCAAATGTTCTGAATTAGTTAAACTAATTTGATCTCATTCCACGTTATTTAAGAGGAACTTTGGTGCTCTGACGTGGATCTGCAGTGAACCAGGATTCACTGAATTATTGTGTTTTTCAACCATTGTATTTGTCCTTTTGTGTGTACATAGTTCCTATGCTTATTTAATCTTAATTAATCTTAGTAGTTTAGTTGAGTTTCACTAGCCTAGTAGAGAGGATTTATTGATTGAAATATAGTGTTAATTCAGATAAACAGCTATAGTGATGTTCTCTGGATGTTCATTTAATTTCTCTAAATAAATTCTTGAACTTGAAGAGAAGTTGTCACTCATTTATTCTATATTTGTGCAGGGTTTGCTGTTAAAAGAGCGTCATTGCTCAAATCATCCCTTTCAACTACTGGACAAACATAAAACAACAAAATAACTTAAAATTATGCGTAATGGAACACTTTAAAAACAGACATTTCGTCTTTTTGCAAACTAATTTCCTGCATCTGGTCAGACAACAGTGGGATCTTTGAAGACGGAGGAGAAATGTGGTTTATTGAAGGTATCTGAAAATACTGACGCACATTTTCAGAATGTTATCTTTGTGTGAAATGCCTGACATACGCAGCGAGTTTTCCGTCTCCTTGGACTTTTCTACATTTCACCGCATTACACCCACAGGCTGCAGTGCGTCAGCTGGGGCTTTATATGACAAATAAACACAAAGTTGTGCTTAATTTTAAGTTGGAATGAAAATATTACATTCTGAAAAGTGTGGCATGTATTTCTAGTGGCAGTACTGGTTAATACTCTGTACCAGCGCACTTAAAGCACTGGGTATGAATGATTTTTCAACCAAATTTATATCAGTGAACATGATTTCCTGAACCTTCTGCTCTATTTGGGGCCTCAGTTGTTGCCTGCTTAGTTTGCTTCTGCCTCAGGCTGGCTGCGCCCAGACTCCTCCTTGTGTATTAAACAGAGCTTGGCAATATGGCTTAAAAATAAAATATCAGATTTTACAAGACCAAATCTGATTAATCGATTTTTTTCGAGCTAAAAACAGGCTTCACTTGACTTGTGTAACTTAAAACTACTCTAGAAAATAATTAAAAGAATAAAGTGCCTCATATTATGATAAATGTTTCCTCTTTACAATATTTTGACAACATATTTTCCTAAACACATATTCAGCATTGCTGCTATTCTCCTCATGGAAGCCCGATGAGTGCATTGCCAAAATTATATCCTGATTTTTCAAAAATTCAATCTTAAAAAAACAGTAAAGTTGAATTAAATCAATTAACTAAATTCATCGCCCAGCCCTAATTAAACAAAGCAGAGAAATATGCAGCAGGGTCTGCTAATGAAACAACCTCCTGCAGCATTTTAGGTTTTATTCAGCCACTCATTAAACCAAAGAAAAAAGCAGAGCTAACGAGGCCCGTCAGACCGATGATGCAATCTGTGTTTGTGTTGGTTATTGGTTAAAAGGAACGAGGTCACAGACACAATCACTGCTTGGAGGTAATTTTTTATTATCTGGAACAATTTAACCTTTACAGTAAAACATGAAAGGCACATTCCTTAGAATAACAATCTGATCACAGCGGACCCGTTTAAAAGACCTTTCTAGTTCCATAACAATGCTGCATCCATTTAATAAATACTAAGAAACTGAATCAAATTAAATTTGCCAGCCCAAAAGAAATAGTAAAATGTACAACGTCACATGACTTTATGAAAGCCACAGTTGCAACGATCTATCCAGCCCCGAGGACAGAAATCAAGAATCCCGATCACCAAACTTCCCAAAGTTAATTACGTTTAAACATCAAAATGAAAGCGGTTCCTGAGCAGTTTACACACAGTGTGCAGAGAAACAACCGATTAATCTCATTACAGCTAAATAAAGCCCCCGTCCCACCACCACCACGGAGGAAATGAGGTGAGAGGATAAATTCATCTCTGTTCTTATACATCTCAATGTCATCCTTCTTCCATTTTGCACCAACAAACGTTTATTTTTCTGTTTAGTTTTGGATTTTTCATGGAGTTCGGTTCTCCGTTTAGTTGTGGTTGTTTTTCTGCGATCAGCTCAACATCTGGTGAGCGGAAATCTGGCTCTGTGAGATCAGGACCTGAATAAAAAAATATTTTGGATATGTGAGGATAGATCTTTTTTTACATCTAAAGTGCCTAAATGGTGGTAATTAATAACATGTAGGAGTGAAATGGGTGTATAAAGGGAACCACTGTGACCTCTGGTCTACCCAAAGTACCTCCAGCTCACCTCTGAGGCTAGATGTTATGTTCTGGACTCATAAGTCCATTTCTTTATGAACAGAACCTTTGGTTGTCTGAGTGAGTGTGAAAGCTGACATTATGGTGGCTACAAAACACCCAGAAGGAGATTAATCCTATATTGTTGGAGCCAGATCTGCTTGTTTAAAATGTCCTGCCCCGGCGTCTGGCTCTGGGTCATTTCCTGCCGGTGCCATAAAGCACAAAAAACGAGCAGCAGCCTGTTTGAGGTCGTCCCTCCACCAAACTTTCCTCACTACCTCAAGCTCAGTATAATCCCAGCAGCAGACACCAGCAGCATCCCGACGCCGATCTCCATCATCCTGCCCAGCTTCTTTTCTCCCGCTCTCTCCTGCTTCTTCTTCAGCATCTCCTCCTTCCGGTACCGGATCTCCCTCTGTCTCTGCAGCTGTCCGCTGTAGTGGGCCTTGTAGAACTCGTCAAAGTCGAAGACTCTCTCGCGTAAGGCTGCGCCCGCCGCCGACCGGCTGCTCCCGGCCTGCTGCTCGCCTGAGACCCCGGAGGAGGCCCCGCCGGCGGGCTTGGCTCTGGCGACCAGGTCGGACAGGCTCAGGAGCCCCGTGTCGTATTTCTTGCGGAGGCTCTTGTTGCCCAGCACCATGTAGGCCTCGCTGATCTCCGAGAAGCGCACCGTGGCCTCCTCGCTGCCCGAGTTGCGGTCCGGGTGGAAGGCGAAGGACTGCTTGTAGTAGGCGGTTTTGATCTGGGCCTGGGTGGCGGAGGGGGACACCTCCAGGACGTCATAGTAGCCGGTTCTGGTTCTGTGCAGGGGCTCGGATCTGGACGTGTCCCCGCCGTAGTACCGGGTGAAAACGAACTGAGGAGAGCCGGGATCCAGATGAAGTGGGAAAGTCCTCCAGAACTTATTGCAGCTCCGGTACCGGGGAGCGTTCCGGTTAGTGAGTTCTGTCAGAGTCCCGTTCGAACATAACCGTCCCGTAGGTCCAACATAGCAGCGTTTTTTACGCCTGTTTACCTTCTCCGCACCGGCTTCAGCTCCACTCGGCAGCTGGCTCACCTTCGCGTAACCGTCCCGACGGCTTCCCGGTGCCGCTTCCTCTCGGTTCCGCTCGCAGCTTTTAATGTCACCCAGCAGAAACCCGGCCGATAGAGACCCAGCGCGCACTGACTTTGTTCCGCGCTGGGTTCGGTTCTCCAGAAGGTAGCATTTTAACATTTTAACCCCGGTTTCCCTCCCCGCGCACCGCCTGACCTCCGCCATGTTTCGGCTGTTGCGTAACAGCGGTGCGCTGGACGCGCTCAGCCCACAGCGCCCCCAGCGGTCAGCTGGAGAACACACCAGCCGAGCAGGCAAAACATTATGACCACTGGCAGCTTCAACTGGGAGACACTTTGCTTTTATTTATTGGTCCTAATTTCTGTTATATTGTGAATGTGTGTGTGTGGAGGAGATATTAATAATTTCTTATAATTACAGATCGCTCATCGGCAGTGGCGGTTCTACACCAAATTTAATGTTTTTACATGGGTTCACAGAACAAAGAAATTGTGTAAAATAAATAAATAAAACAGGTCAACATTTCATCGTTTAATATATTAAGTGAGCTAAAGAGCCAATTGTGCCTCTGGATCTGCAGGTTGCTGACTCCTGATCCTATCTTAATACCACTGGAGCTAAACTAAATTATAGTTAGGGTAAAAATGTAAAGGTAAAAAATACAATTGGTCCAAGTGACCAATCAGTTATGGTATCTTTGTCAGCATATATCATCGTAAGAAATTTATTTGATATCAACCGCCCCTGCTCATTGGTCCTATTTTGCACTCATCCACACAAAAACAATGAAATTCCTCATCATTTCCTTCATTCTTACTGACTTCAGTATTATTGCTTACTATAGCCTTCCATTATTTTTGTCTTATATTTTGGGTTTTATATTCGTCACCCTTGTGTTAATCTACAGGCTTCCATTCATGCTTCACTTTGCAGCTGCTACGCCTAAATTTCCCAACTGAGACACAATAAAGGATATTTCTATTCTGAAATATAAAGGCCCCAATATCAAAGCGCCTCAGCAGGATTTAGCCTCTGATATATAGACACAAATGTTTATAACAGAATTTTATTGGTAAGGAAATCAGTCTTTTTTATAATATTACTCTTTAAACAACGATCCTGTCCCGCTGATTGTTGTGAATATTGAGCTCCACAGCGACACCTGGTGGACCCAACTGGCCCCACATGCAGAGACGCCACCTACAAAGAGTGAACCCCTGTTTTATAAAACTTCATACACTTAATTTATTCACATAAAACTAGTAAAGACTTTTAAAAGCCTGCAGCTTTGAGGGTGTACATACTTTTATCTGTTTATAGTAACGGATGATGATGCGTCCGCATTTTCTGCTAAAATAGTGAGCTTTTATTGTGAAGGAGCGACCGTTTTATTTTATTTTATTTCTAAACCGGAAGTCTGTTGCTCTGCAGCGATCGGGGCTCAGCCCAAAACAACCCAGTCAGTTCGGGGAAGGGTTCTGCTAATTGATGCGTGCTTTAATTGGACCGCAGCCTGCCCCGTCGTCATGGTGAACCTCTGCTGTCTCTGCTGCGGTCAACTTCCGGCCGAACCCCGCCCCCCTCCGCCCCGCCAGCCGGGAGCACCGCGGGACCCCCGCCCCGCACAGCTGCAGCAGCCGCAGCCTGCCGGACCAGAGCCTCACGGGGGACGGAGGGGGACTCTGAGGGGGGGTGCAAACGGAGGATCCCCGCAGGATGCATGAGTTCCCGACTTCCGCCTGACATGCGAGACGCGCAGCATGCTCTCCTCCGACCAGGACTCCACGGCGCCCAGCGGCCCCAGCGCTGCTGAGGAGGAAGAGGAGGAGGAGGAGGAGGACTCCACGGAGAGCGATGCTCCGGAGGTGGTAGGTTCTATTTGGAGATTGCAGTTATTTTATTTTCATTTTATTTTTTGTAGGTCAGTTAAACTCCAGAGTCCGTCCCTGGAGCCAGTTTCTATTGGCTGCAGCCATCTGCAGATCAAGTTCTGGCCCTTAACCCAGGATTCATTCACTCCAGAAAATGTTCCACAACTGGCTAAACGTTGAAAAAGAAAACAGGTTATAGAAGAAAGGAAAACGCATTTCAGTTTTAAAGTTCTTCTTCTTCTTTTCTGTCTGTGTTTTTAAACTGATTCCACGTTTGAAGTCTGTATAATTGTCTTCCATAAATCCACAAAGTAACTTATTTTCTGTAAAGTTAAGCCCAAAACAATCCATCCCTGCCTCCAGATTTCGGTTTAAAGTGCTATTTCATTCGCATCAACGTGTTTCCTCTGACCGGACGTGTAATATTGCAGATTCCGGTCTTAAATCTGGCAGATTAGGGGGATGTAGAGTAGGAGGCCTACTGGGACAAAATCATCAGAAGAGCAGAGATGCACAAAGCGTCTGATCTCTGTTACGCTCACAAGGACAACGAGCTATTTTTAATCAAATGTAGTTGTCTTATGTTAAAAAAATCAAATTTATACATTGAATAGAAAGTATCAGATAAGATGCTCAAAGATTATCCAATTGATTATTGAGAAAACAGCCTAATTTTTTTATAAAATGTAGATTTATTATCTTTTGAAAGATTTGTGTCTCATCTTTGATCGCAAACAATATGGAAATAGTCCGTCCGTCCGTCCGTCCGTCCGTTGTCTTCCGCTTATCCGGGGTCGGGTCGCGGGGGTAGCAGCTTCAGTAGGGAGGCCCAGACGTCCCTCTCCCCAGCCACTTGGGCCAGCTCCTCAGGAGGAATCCCAAGGCGTTCCCAGGCCAGCCGGGAGACATAGTCCCTCCAGCGTGTCCTGGGTCTTCCCCTGGGTCTCCTCCCGGTGGGACGTGCCCGGAACACCTCTCCAGGGAGGCGTCCAGGAGGCATCCTGACCAGATGCCCGAGCCACCTCAACTGGCTCCTCTCGACGTGGAGGAGCAGCGGCTCTACTCTGAGTCCTCCCCGGATGACTGAGCTCCTCACCCTATCTCTAAGGGAGAGCCCAGACACACTACGGAGAAAACTCATTTCAGCCGCTTGTATCCGGGATCTCGTTCTTTCGGTCACGACCCAAAGCTCGTGACCATAGATGAGGGTAGGAACGTAGATCGACCGGTAAATCGAGAGCTTCGCCTTTTGGCTCAGCTCTCTCCTCACCACAACGGATCGGTACAGCGCCCGCTTCACAGCAGACGCTGCACCAATCCGCCTGTCGATCTCCCGCTCCATCTTCCCCTCATTCGTGAACAAGACCCCAAGATACTTGAACTCCTCCACTAGGGGCAGGACATCCTCCCCAACCCGGAGAAGGCACTCTACCCTTTTCCGGTTCAAGACCATGGTCTCGGATTTGGAGGCACTGATTTTCATCCCGGCCGCTTCGCACTCGGCTGCGAACCGCTCCAGTGAGAGCTGTAGATCACGCCCTGATGAAGCCAATAGGACCACGTCATCCGCGAATAGCAGAGACGCAATCCTAAGGCCACCAAAACGGATCCCCTCAACACCTTGGCTGCGCCTAGAAATTCTGTCCATAAAAGTTATGAACAGAATCGGTGACAAAGGGCAGCCTTGGCGGAGTCCAACTCTCACCGGAAACGAGTCCGACTTACTGCCGGCAATGCGGACCAGACTCTGACACCGGTCGTACAGAGACCTGACAGCCCTTATTAAAGGGTCCGGTACTCCATACTCCCGGAGTACCCCCCACAGGATCCCCCGGGGGACACGGTCGAATGCCTTCTCCAGATCCACAAAGCACATGTAGACTGGTTGGGCAAACTCCCATGCCCCCTCAAGAATCCTGCTGAGGGTGTAGAGCTGGTCCAGTGTTCCACGGCCAGGACGAAAACCACACTGCTCTTCCTGAATCCGAGATTCGACTATCCGACGGACCCTCCTTTCCAGAACCCCTGAATAGACCTTACCAGGGAGGCTTAAGAGTGTGATCCCTCTGTAATTGGAACACACCCTCCGGTCCCCCTTTTTAAATAGGGGGACCACCACCCCAGTCTGCCAATCCAGGGGAACTGCCCCCGATGTCCACGCAATGTTGCAGAGCCGCGTTAACCAACACAGCCCCACAACATCCAGAGCCTTAAGGTACTCAGGGCGAATCTCATCCACCCCCGGAGCCTTGCCACCGAGGAGCTTTTTAACAACCTCGGCAACCTCAGCACCAGAGATGGGAGAACCCGACCCAGAGTCCTCAGGCTCTGCTTCCTCAATGGAAGACGTGTTGGTGGGATTAAGGAGGTCTTCGAAGTATTCCGCCCACCGACGCACGACGTCCCGAGTCGAGGTCAGCAGCACACCACCCCCACTGTAAACAGTGTTGGTACTGCACTGCTTCCCCCTCCTGAGACGCCGGATGGTGGACCAGAATCGCTTCGAAGCCGTACGGAAGTCTTTCTCCATGGCCTCTCCGAACTCTTCCCACGCCCGAGTTTTTGCCTCGGCGACCAGCCGAGCCGCCTGCCGCTTCGACTGCCGGTACACATCAGCTGCTTCCGGAGTCCCACAGGCCAAAAAAGCCCGGTAGGACTCCTTCTTCAGCTTGACGGCTTCCCTCACCGCTGGTGTCCACCAGCGGGTTCGAGGGTTGCCGCCACGACATGCACCGACAACCTTGCGGCCACAGCTCCGACTAGCCGCCTCAGCAATAGAGGCGTGGAACATGGTCCATTCAGACTCAATGTCCCCCGCCTCCCTCGGGACGTGTTTAAAGTTCTCCCGGAGGTGGGAGTTAAAGCTCCGCCTCACAGGGGGACTCCGCCAGACGTTCCCAGCAAACCCTCACAGTACGTTTGGGCCTGCCCGGTCGGACCGGCTTCCTCCCCCGCCATCGGAGCCAACTCACCACCAGGTAGTGGTCGGTGGAGAGCTCCGCCCCTCTCTTCACCCGAGTGTCCAAGACATGCGGCCGCAGGTCAGATGAAACGACAACAAAGTCGATCATTGAACTGCGACCTAGGGTGTCCTGGTGCCAAGAGCACATATGGACACCCTTATGCTTGAACATGGTGTTTGTGATGGACAATCCATGACGAGCACAGAAGTCCAACAACAAAACACCACTCGGGTTCAGATCAGGTGGGCCATTCCTCCCAACCACGCCCCTCCAGGTCCCACTGTCATTGCCCACGTGAGCGTTGAAGTCCCCCAGCAAAACGAGGGAGTCCCCAGGAGGGGCACTCTCCAGTACCCCTTCCAAGGACTCCAAAAAGGGTGGGTAATCTGAACTGCTGTTTGGCGCATAAGCGCAAACAACAGTCAGAACCCGTCCCCCCACACGGATGCGGAGGGAGGCCACCCTCTCGTTCACCGGGGAAAACCCCAACGTGCAGGCACCGAGATGGGGGGCAACAAGTATGCCAACCCCAGCTCGGCGCCTCTCACCATGGGCAACTCCAGAGTGGAAGAATGTCCAGCCCCTCTCAAGGAGACTGGTTCCGGAGCCAGAGCGGTGCGTCGAGGTGAGTCCGACTATCTCTAGTCGGAACCTCTCAACCTCGCGCACAAGCTCAGGCTCCTTCCCCACCAGAGAGGTGACATTCCACGTCCCAAGAGCCAGCTTCTATGGAAATAGTTTGAAGTCTAAATCTGCCAGGGAGTGGGGGTAATTTTGGGCTTAAATGTGCGTTTAAAATGGATAGAAGTGCAGAACGTTGGCATGAGAACGGTGTGGGAACCGTTCCTGTTCTCTCAGCTGCACCACAGAACCTTAGCTTCAACGAGTCTTCAGTATTTCTGCCCTTCTTCTCATTGTTTGCACGGCCCTTGGACGTGTGGGGCATTAAAATTAATTTAATTTCCAGTTTAGAACATCAGCACCACTAACGAGGAATCTGGGAGGGAGGCCCGCTTAATTAGTTGAGCTTAAGAGTGATGGTGGATATATGTTTATTATTTATTACATTAAACTTGTCACATCAGCTCATAAATATGTCTACACAGCAATCAAACATCGACGATTATTGTTTGAACTCTTATAGAATGAATTATTTTAATTCTCATATTTTCCAAATGATATATATTATCATTCACAATAAGCAAATATAAAAATGTTAGATCTGTGTTGTAATTTATTGGAGGCCCCTGATGTTTTGGGGGTTCTAGTGACACGTTACTGTCCCGTAAATCTCTTTTTTTTTATGTTTCACGTCGGATTGATGTTTTTTTTTTTTTTTACATCCAAACACATTTGATCTCCTGCGGCTCCTGGACTGTCCTTAGACGTGGGAGCTGCAGCCCCGGCGCTCCCTGAGTGCTGATTGTCACCATCAATCCTCTCACTCCATCACACACCAGAGGCAGACAACAACTAGAGGGACGACGTGGACGAACGTCTCCACAGGAGGCACGCAGGACAGTACAGTGGTACTGACAGCTCGAAATGTTGGCAGCAAACGCCGCTTTCTTCAGCTTGGCTCAGTTACTGCTGCTGATTAAAAAGCCTGCTGCCATGGCAGGCTTTGCTGAATGGGACCATTTCATTGCGCACCATTTTTGCTAATGTGGCACTTTGTGCTCCTGGTGGTCCGACTAAAGGGGGGCGCTCTGCAGATAAACCAGAGAGACGTGAGGCAGCAGCAGAGAGGGCGTCCAGCACAAAACCCTTTGACAGTGCCTTGCTCAGGGATCCACACCAACACACACCTCAACGTAGAAGGTAGAGTGCTGCCCCCCAAAAAGACCTGCAGCTGGAACCACAGCTGGTTCTACAAAGTACTGATTTGGATAAGGATATAAATGCACATTAAACACTTTCAGATTTTTATTTATACAAAAAAACTAGCATAGTTTTTTATCGGTCAATCACAATAAAAACAAAATAAGACTGAGACCCTCTGACGTTTTCACCATTAATCTGGTTCTTGCCACGTTTACTGGAACATATTTAACACTTCTCTGGATATATGGTTAATAGGGGAGTTTTCCACTCCACTGTCGCTTCATGCATGCTCAGTATGAGGGATTGCTGCAAAGCCATCAACAATGCAGACGACTGTCCACTGTGGCTCTACGCTCTTTCAGGAGGAGTGAATGCTGCTTGGAGAGACTTGATGCAACCTGCTGGGTTTCCTTAGAGAGGAAACTTTCTCACCAACCTGGAGGATCTGATGGAGTCTGACTTTGGAAAAAGCCTTGAGATGATGTGATGTTAATTGGAGCTATATAAATAAAATTCAATTGAGTTGAATCTTTTCATATTATCTCCGATGGACAGCAGGAGCTTGAATTAAATCCTGCTGAACCTCCGTCAGTCAGATTTATGTAGTGCTGGGTTATGGAGCTGGAGCTGTAATTTATAGCTCTGCATTTCTGCTGCATGCCCTGAATCCACTGGCATGTTTACAGGCTTCATCGCTTTGAGTGCTTTCCCCCCTCATCCCTCCTGTGTGTCTCTGCTCGTCTCTGCAGCAGCGTCCTGTGCACCAGTCGCTGGGCTCCTGCGTCTGCCGGGACTCCCACTGGCGCTGCCTGCTGCTCTCCGTCCTCATGTACAGCTGCCTGGCCGCGGTGGCCTGGTGTCAGCTGACCCGGGTCACCAAGATCAGCTTCAACTCGGCCCTCACCGCCTCTCTGCGCGGCCCCTCTGGAGTGGGCGTGGGCGGGCACGCCATGATCTACCACGACAGCCCGTGCGCTGACGGGTACGTCTACGCGCCCCTGGCCCTCCTGCTCCTGCTCTACGCGCTCTACCTGGTGGAGTGCTGGCACTGCCTGGCCCGGAGCGAGGTGCAGGCCAAAGCGGACGTGCACAGCGTGTACGAGCGCGTCTTGCGCATGCAGCAGGCCCAGCCGTGCATCTGGTGGAAGGCCATCAGCTACCACTTCGTCAGGCGGACTCGGCAGGTGACGCGCTACCGCAACGGGGACGCCTACACCTCCACGCAGGTGTACCACGAGCGGGTCAACACCCACGTGGCCGAGGGCCAGTTTGACTACGGCCGCTGTGGGATGAAGGACGTCTCCCGGGAACTGGCGGGCCTGGAGGGACACCCGGCGACGCGCCTGCGCTTCACCAAGTGCTTCAGCTTCACGGAGGCGGGCCCGGAAAACGACTACCTGAGCCAGAGGTCCAGGTTCTTCTCGGAAATAGAAGGTCTGGACGACTACATGGAGGCCCGCGAGGGGATGCTGCTGAGGAACGTGGACTTCAGGGAGAACGTGCTGGCCTGCGTGGACCCGGACACCATGCCGTGGTACACCTCCCAGGCGGCCTTCTGGCTGGCCGCCCTGCTCATGCTCTCCTGGCCGCTGCGGGTCTTCACCGAGTACCGCACGGCGTGCGTGCATTACCGCGTGGAGAAGCTGTTCGGCCTGGAGTACGTCTGCGGCAGCCCGTCCCCCGCGGCGGGGGGCAACGCGTGCTGCGCCGTTCCCCGGGCGGACACCCTGGACAGCACCGAGCTGGAGTGGCACATCCGCTGCAACCGGCAGCTCATCCCCAGCTACTCGGAGGCCATGCTCATAAGCGCCGGCGCGGAGACCTCCACCTCCTTACGCAATGCGTCCTCCTCCACCTGCGTCCCGTTGGAGAGCAGCCGCCACGGCGCGCTCCAGGACGCATGCGCTCAGTGCGCGGAGCTGAACGCACGGGCAGCGGCAGGAGGCAGGAGGAGGACCATCGCCAGCTCCAGCTGCTCCTCGGGCTTCTCCTGCCGCGGAGCGCTGCTGCTGTCCCGCCTTTCCTCCGACACCTCTCACGTCTCCCTGTGCCGCATGTACGGCTCCCGGCGCACCGTGGCTCCGTGGAGGAGCCAGAGCGGCAGCCTGTCAGACCCCTGCTGCCTGGAGGAGCAGCGCTGCGGGTCCGACTCCAGCCAGCTGGCGCTCAGCGACAGTCCTCCCACTTACAGAGACGCCCGCTTCTTCCCCGCTCTCATCGTGCACTGGACCGAGTCCGGGGAGGACAGGAGGCGTTATTATATACGGAGGGGGTCGTCGTGCGTGGAGACAGCCTTGTAATGAAACCCAAGACCCTGGTTGGCCAACATGCATGACTTTCTCCCAAATAAAGACCTGAAATCTGTGGCTCACATTTCTACTCAGACCCATTTACTCTGGTGCCCCTAAAAATAAAACGTGTCTCCTAACAAGTGAAACAACTGTGTGTAATTTAATCCGATTATAAATGCGGCTCTTCTGTTCCTGGCCTCAGAGGTTCTCCAGAGAACATCCAGCCTCATGGAGACCAAGGAACCCAGCAGACAGGTCAGGGAGGAAGTTCTGGTCCATTTTACAGCAGGGTCAGGTTCTACAGCAACATCCCAGAGTTCTGATCATCATCTGGACCTGGAGAGAGTGACAAGCAGTGGCAGCATCAGGCTTTTCTTCAGCAGGGACAGGGAAGCAGGTCAGAGACGATGAGGAAATTGGTGGAGCTGAACCAGGACCATCCTGGAATAGAACCTGAGACTGAGGTGGAGGTTCTCCTTCCGGCAGGAGAACCAGCCGGAACATGCAGCCTGAGATATTATGCAAGGGTTAGAGTGGCCTAGTCAAAGTAATGAGCTAAATCTGAGGCTGAACCTGAAAACCAAAGATCTCCATCCAGTGTGTCTGAGCTTGAGTTGTTTTACCAATAAACGGGTGAACTTTTCATTCTGCAGTTGTGCAGATCTGGTGGAAACTTTCCCTAAAAGACCTGCAGCTGCAGAGGAAGACGAGTTCTACAGAGTTCTGGTAATAAATGCATGAAAAATGTTACATACTGCTTTGTGTTAGCCACATAAAAATACATTGTGTGCGTGTGAATACATCTGTAGGTGACTGGCTGCACACCGGACCGCGGCGCTTTTTTCTGCATGATCCTGTTTTCTCCAAGCCTCGGTTCATTTTAACGGTTTGTAACTTAAAGTGTTCTCCAGCCAAACTGAAGGGAAACATTAAACTATCTCCTGCTGATCTTAGGCACCTTGTTCTTGACTTGTGATGGACGATGAAACTTCTTCATTCCTTTTAGATGTTAGTTCTAGGATGTCGTTCCTGCCTCTGAAGCAAACTCTAGTGGATTAGATTATGTTTGGACAGAAAATAAGATTTAACGGCAGCATTTCTGCAGACAAATATCACAAATATTACAAATATCACAGTTTCAGTCTAAAGGACCCAAAGGCAGGCGACGTTGCGTGGATTTCTAACACCAGAACCAAGAATGCAGCGCTCACAGAGTTCATTAACAAAGGGAGTCCAGCAACAGGGCCATGCCAGCGATGTGGCCTTGGTAACTCTGGGGGAGCTGCAGAGATCCACGGCTCAGGTGGAGGAGTCTGTCAACGTAAAGCTGTTAATCCAACCCGACCATTTTAAAGGTTTTCAAAGCAAGAACGTTTGAGTTTAAATGCTTCCCACCGTTGAATATTGAGAATAGTTCACAACTATTTTTTCCCCCCCAGAGAATAAAACTAATGCACAGAAGTATCTCAGATTAAAACACATAAAAGTTTTATTTTTTTTATTTTTTTCCAAATGTCAAACTCAGATTTAATGTTGATTCCTCACACACAGATGGAAATCTTCCAGGTCTTTTCTTAAGGTTTTGATTCATTATTTCTCAGGAAATTATGATATCGAGTCAGAAAGGCCAGAAAAATGATTTTAAATCCAGAAATATGGACCTACTGAACAGTGTGTCCACATTTAGTGGAACAGCCACACTTACTATTCGGTGGGTATCCTGCAATTTGCTTCACAGACGTCTCGAGGCTGTGGTTGCCCTTCTTGCTTGTCCATGTTTTTCTGCCACACTTTTTCCTTCCACTCAACTTTCCATTAATACGTGTGAACAGTCATGCTCCCTAGTAATGACCTTTTGTAGCCTAGCCTCTATGTGAAGGTCGTTGTGTTTTCTTTCACCCGTTTCACTTTGACCAAGACCCCTGCAGAAGGCCTCCATCGTGACAGCAGACTGAAATAAGGTTTCCCACCCATGATGTTCCTGAGGAGGTTTATTATCTGATCAGGGTTTGTTCTGGACTGCTAAACTCTTTTAAATCAGCCGTGGTAAAATAAATTCAGATCATGCATTTAAATTGCTCAGAGAACCAGAGACTGATGAACTTTTGTTAAAGTTTTGTTAATCTGCCAAAGATGCTGAATTCATTTTTTAAATTCTAAGAAGAATCACAGTGTAATTTTTTTTACTTGAGATATTAAAAATATTTAGACATTAAAAATATACTTGTATTATCACAATATTATTTCTCCACTCTGTTAGTGACCAGTTCCAATATTTATCCAACTTCTAATTGAGGAGTTGATACTGAGTCTATAAATAAATATTTTATTATAATTATATTTATCTCCTTGTTTGCTTTAAGTATCCCTGGTTTGCCTGTCAGGTAGATTTCTAGATAATTGGACAGTTTCATGAGACAAATGAAAATTTTTTATTACATAAATCAAATAAAAAATGGTTAAGTCAGATGTCTTCCTCATAAATGTGCAGAGATTAACTTTTCTATTTCAAAAATCCCTGCAGGTGCTGCTGCCGACCATCTTTTACATGTTTATCTGTTTGTTTTTTTAAGATTTTTTGCACTGATCCGTATATTTATGGATTTCTTTCACGTTGGAGTTTAAATACAAAGTATACAGTTAATCAAGAGGATATTATTTGATCAAATACAGTAGATATACTTTACATTCCAGGGAAATTTGAATTCTTTGCAGCATTTTAATATCCATTCAGACATAAAGACAGCGATAAAAGCAGAAGGCGAAAGGTGACGGAGGCTTATTAAAGGAAAGACGCAGCATGTGCTGCAGTGCAGCCAGAAATAAAGCCAAAAAGCCATAACAGTTAGCTATGAGATAAATATAATGCTCTTCCATTATCCATCCTTATCCTCTGTGATTGTTACATGTCAGATTATATCCCCTTCTGTCGCATCTGATCAGCAGAAGGGAAGTGATGGCTCCCGGCCACCAGGGGGAGCCAGAGTCTCTGTTTTAACCCTGACTTTGCGCATGATGGGAACGTTTTGATCCAGGCTGCGTGGAGAGGCCTCCTGAGTGAACTGCGTGAACCACCACTCTCCCTGCCTCCCCCTCCTGTGGTGAACGTTTAATTCCAGCTTCCATGAACAAGTTCACGAAGCAGCACATCCTCCACTCCCTGGTGCCACAGTATAATTCCTGGATTAAGGTTAACGAGCCTCCCCAGCCTTATTGCTGTTATTATGGCTTGGCAGTGGAACATGACAGCAGAGCCTTTTTGGTGGTTGTGTGCCCTGCGCGGCTGCCAGAAAGCCTGCAGGGTGTACAGGCTTGCACTGTGACTTTTTTCTTTCTTTCACATGCAACCGATGGTTTGGGTGTGGATTTGAGGCATTCCTCTATAAGTTGCAGAGATTTGTCTTGGTCATGAAATAGAGAGTAGCTAATGTGAGCTGTGGTTTGGTGGAGAGCTGTGCGTTGGCTATGTGTTGCTCCTGAGCGTCATGTATACATCAGCCTGCGTGGGCAGCTCGCTGCTCCAGCTGCCTTCAGGGGCTAACTGGGCCAACTATGAATCTGGAGATGATTTTCACCGCATGTGGTTAAAAGCGCCTTAAAATTGTGTGCGAATTTTATGCAACAGACCAATACTAAGTAGGCAACGGTTGAGAAGTGAAAACTTTTTTTTTCTTTTTTTTTACTAATAAACTGAAACGTGTGGCGTGCGTTTATATTTGATCTGCTGGGCTGAGTTTCTGTCGACACGCTGACATATTTCCCCATTCTTCTCATGAAAACATCTCCAGCTCAGTCAGATTGGATGGAGAACGTCTGTGGTCATCAGTTTTTGGGTCTTGCTGCAGGTCTGGACTTTGACTAGGACATTCTAACCTTTTTTTCAATCAGCTCTGACCAGCTTCCCTTGTCCTGATAAAGAAAAGCAGGTGGTCCATCCTCTCTCCAGGTCCAGATGATGATCAGAGCTCTGGGATGTTGTTTCAGAACCTGACCTGCTGTAAACTGGACCAGAACCTCCTCTCTGACCCGTTTGCTGGGTTCCATGTTGCTGGATGTCTCCTCGAAAAATTAATGAACCCAGAAAAAAGATTAAATCACACAATCTGACTCTGAGTCAAGTCTGACGTTGTTTAGAGGTTCAATAAAAGGGAGTCTAGAACAGACATGCACCAAAACCACTGTGTACGTTTTTATTTGTAAAACAAAAAGAAGGGAATCATTTTCCTTCTTTGCAATTATACCAAACCTTGTGTTGCTCTTTCAAATAATATCTCAGTAGGCTATAGAGTACATGTTCTCAAGATGTGAATACTTGTGCAACCGCTGTTTGGAATTAGCAGCTTTAAATTAGCTAAAGGTTTGAGTTGAACCTTTATCGCCATTCCTTACTTCCTCTGAAAAGAAAATCTTCCGATTAGATTCTCTGTCTGGCAGGAGTTCGTTCGACTGGAAGTCGGAAAATTAGTTAACAAACGACAATTAATCAAAGTAATTAAAAAGTAAAGGAGGAGTTATTTGGGATTATAGGGAAACATGTTTCCCTATAAGATCAAGTTCAAAGAATTCATATAAAACTGCACATCTCTGGTGATCTGGAGCCAACCTCTTAAAAGCTCTGTAGCAAAAACTCCAGAGGCAGAAACTGATCCCACCAGCTCCTTCACGAATTCTTCCCTTTTTGACTGGCTTCGACCTGCAAAGCGTCACACCGACAATTTCCCAGAGAAAAATAAACTAATATAACATGATAATCAGCTGCCGCTCCATGCAGGGGCTTGCTGGTGTTCTGCACGGCTGCAAAGGCCCCAGGAAGGCTTCCTCTGAAGGAGTGTTTAAGCTTCAGCGTCCAGGTGTGCAGAGCCACAGGCGGGGAAAGCTGCCAAGAGCTCCACAGATATGTGCATACAGGAAGGGAGGGCGGCTGAGCTGTGCTGAGTGGCGCTTGTCTCATTAACACCTTTTTACAGTTGCACCTTCACCTCAGCTCAACCCTGGGGCCCGCTGTTCTCTGCAGGCCCATGTTGGATGTTTGGCTCCACACCTCAGGCCACTACGGGAGGGCTGGGAGAAAATGAGAGGCTGTGAATTGAGGAAAAGCTTCACGTCCTGCCATGGCAGAGTGTTCCTGGCAGGATGGAGGGTGTAGGTCTCTCTCAGGGCAGATTTACTGCATGCCAGAGGGCCGAGGACTGAGGAATGTCCCCCTGCAGTGAGAAGGAGAGGAGCGAGGGAGGGAGAACCAGACAGGCCGAGGCATCCGTACTTCAGGATGATATAAGACCTGACAGTTGAGTCAGGACTTAAGATCTGGAGCTCTCCTGTGTCTCTTGGGACATTTGTCACCCCGTCTACTTTTAAGACTAGGCTTAAAACTTTCCGTTTTGACAAAGCTTCTAGTTAGAGTGGCTCATGTTACCCTGAGCTACCTCTATAGTTATGCTGCTATAGGCTTAGGCTGCTGGAGGACATCAGGGTCTATTTCTCTCACTCTGCTGAGTTCTCCTACTGCTCTCCAATCTGCATTGTTTGTTGTTATTTCAGCTTTTAACCTTTTGTTCTGTCATTTTTCTCTTCATAGAAGGTACACCTGGTCTGGTGTTCTGTTAGCTGTGACATCATCAGGGGAGGCAGATCATCCTCTATTACCATCTACCATAGAAAGTACTCCTGGGTCAATGTGAGCTTCTGAGCTTTCTGTGTCTCTGCTCTGTCTTCTCTAAGCCCCAGTGGGTGGAGGCAGATGAGCGTTCACACTGAGCCTGGTTCTGGTTCTGCTGGAGGTTCTCCTCCCTGTTAAAGGGGAGTTTTCCTCTCCACTGTCGCTTCATGCATGCTCAGTATGAGGGATTGCTGCAAAGCCATCAACAATGCAGACGACTGTCCACTGTGGCTCTACGCTCTTTCAGGAGGAGTGAATGCTGCTTGGAGAGACTTGATGCAACCTGCTGGGTTTCCTTAGAGAGGAAACTTTCTCACCAACCTGGAGGATCTGATGGAGTCTGACTTTGGAAAGAGCCTTGAGAGGACATGTTTCATGAATTGGCGCCATATAAATAGCCTTGAATTGAATTGGTGTATTTTCATATTAAAACAAGCTCAAATAGAAGTACTTCTTAATGGGGTGGAAGTCGCTTCCCCTTGATCTGACTGTAAAACAGGAGATGCCGCGTCTGAGCACGCTCCCTGGGAACATGGCGCGTTCCCGCTGATGTCGGATAATCGCATGTTTCCTCCCATAACAAGCTGCCCCACATTTTGATCCAGCAGAGTTACATCTGCTTAAATACTGGCCACAACCTCTGAGAGGGCACGTTAATCCTCAGCCCACTGTGGGCATGTAAAGAAAAAAAGGCCCAACATAAGCCATGCTGTGGCTCAGAACTCTTCCACTTGGGTCAGATTTTATTTGGTACACGTTCATTATGAAGCCAAAGGAAAATACGCCGTGCCCTATACGCTGGATACTGGTAATTATGGTGATCTACGAGTGATGGAGGTCTCTGCAGCTGCTATCATCATGAGGCTCTTTAGATGAGATACAAAATAAATCACCAGCAGATTATCGTTTAGTCAGTGCTGGTAGGAGCTGGATGGATGGATGGATGGATGGATGGATGGATGGAGGGATGGATGGATGGATGGATGGAGGGATGGATGGATGGATGGATGGATGGATGGATGGATGGATGGATGGATGTACAGATGGATGTACAGATGGATGGATGGATGGATGGATGGATGGATGGATGGATGGAGGGATGGATGGATGGATGGATGGATGGATGGATGTACAGATGGATGTACAGATGGATGGTTGGATGAATATGGAAATGAAGGGTGGATGGATGGATAAATATGGGAATGAATAACAAACGGATGGATGGATGGATGGATGGATGGATGGATGGATGGATGAATATGGGAATGAAGGGTGGATGGATGGATGAATATGAGAATGAAGAACAAACGGATGGATGGATGGATGGATGGATGGATGGATGGATG